>NC_090932.1:692326578-692649078 GCF_040938575.1 Ambystoma mexicanum | reverse complement strand
AAATCTTTTGGAAGATCCTCCGGACTCCCGCGAAGCAGGACTGACCAAGCCTGACCCCCCCCTCCACTCCCCCCTCAGTCGAGTGCGGGAGCTCAGATGTGAGGTAAGTCCACCTTGACAGCCACAAACCACGCTTATTGCCGTTTGCTGTACCGCAAGCAGCTGAAATGCGAAACAGCCACTGAAAGTAAAGTTTGCCGGTTTTGACAGTATTGGTGTAGTGCAGGAGTCCCCTGACATCCTCCCTCTTGTCCCCACGACTGAGGCCCATGAACAGTGTGATCTGCAGAGCTGCACAGGAAAAGAAGTCATCAGCTGCACCTTTTCTTCTTTACCAAGGTCCTGTAAAACAAGTCTAAGAGAACATACCTCCTACTGTAGAAGTGCTTGTAACTTCCACAACTCAGAAGTCTAATAAGCTTGTGGCCCTACAATTGATTCTTCTTTCTTCAAAGACGCCTAAATACTTGTGCAAAGACTTTTCCATTACTTACCAGAAGTGCTTTATCCTATGCAAGACTTTTTGCCCATTGACTTTGGCTTCGCCTATTGAATTGAATGACTTCTAGTGAACTCAAAAAGTATCTGCACTGCTTAGGAATATTTGTGGTCTCCTTTGTTCTAATAACCTTTGCCTTTTACCAACTTTCAAAGAGTATTCTGAATACAGAAAGGTATTAATGTCCCCTGCATCCTTGTTACTGAAGTCACCTGTGGGTGTAGGTTGTGTCTGTGGGCCATCCCAAAAAGGGCCTGGTCTGATTCAGAAACTGAGTGTACAGTATTGAAGTATATCTGTGTGTTACTATTCTATTGCTCCCGTCTGAAGAAGACTTTACAACTGACTGATACATTATTAGTTATTTATGCAAGGAACCTTGAATGTATGAGTTTATTTGAATACTTGTAACTGTGAATCTTTGTGTAACTCCACTACAGCTCACATTTCCCCACTTGAGATCAGCCTGGCTGCTCAACATGCTACCAAAACTGTGTAGTGCAAGCTTATAGCAAATGTTGGGTTGCCTATACCTGTAGTCATAGTTTGTAGTATTCCCAGAGGGTACTGCATTCAAACTTTGCCTAACAGACTGTTTCATCGACGACGCGGATTGCTTTGTCGACTACTTATTCCACGAGAGATGATCCCTTGGCTCGCTGACGAGAGTTTCGTGGACGAGTGACAGGATTCCTTTGTCGACAATTGCTTTGTGGATGATGATTTCGACAAGGAGGACTTACTAGTCTATGATGAGGTGAGGAGTCATGGACGTTTTTGGCTTCGTTAACGGTCTGGTCTTCGACGAGCCTTCAGGATGCTTTTTTCCCCAGAGAAGGTGTGAGGGAAGTCATCTCCACCTTTTTTTTGCTTTTATGTGAAAGGGAAGGGCTCCTATCCACTGAAGAGGCCCTTGCTCTTTGAAGTTTGCTCTCAGATGGCTTCATAGATGGAACAGGGGCCGTCTTGACGGATTCCTCATCGGGAGAGTGTCCTTTTGACTCAAGGTGAAGCAAAAGTCTCCTGCACCTACCGGTCCTGCAAGGTTTTGGTGGTGAAGGGTATTTTTGGCAGTTGGTTTTTCAGCCATGATGTGAAGTGGAGTTTCACTCGAAGAAATCAGGTCGACATTGTGTTTTCTGAGCTCAGAAACACTCGGAGCTTGATTATGAGAGCAAGATAGAATATGTTTAGAAAAATAGTTCGAAACAGCTCCGTCAGACTGCAGTGAAAAATCTGGAGATGGCTGCCTGGAGCAGAGCTTACGCCCTGCCACCTCATTGGTTAGGGTCATAAAGGACCAAAGTTAGGTGGAGGGACTAAACAATTGAATGCCTCATTGGCCATCATGGGCAATCTACATTCATGTTCCTATGGAAAAAATATTACTTTAAATCACAGAGGACTCCCGGTCTCACAGGGAATATTCAAGCATCAGAATCTATGAAAGATCCAATGCTGGAGAAACAGTTTTTTTCTTCTACCAAGGATTCCCAGCCTGACTGGGAATATTCTTGAGCATTCAAATCCATGCCAGACCACATGTTGGAGAACTTTTAATTACTCCTACGTTGCCCCCCCCCCCCTTTCCTCCATACTGCATGGGTGATTACAACTGAAAGTAGCCCCAGGATGGAGAGATGACCATCCTAAGAAAACAAGTTCCTTAAACTGCCTGCCCAAATGCTGTGTCTGAGCTGGAGGCGGCATCCAATCAGCAGCGCTTGCAGAAAGATGAAGGCGTGGCCCATGTGGCCGCCTTGCTGATGACCTGCCATGGAACGTGCCTCTGGAACACGACAGCACGGCCTTGGCTTTGATAGCGTGGGCATGCATATTTGCAGGGAGTGGTTTGTGCTGCCCCTCATAGGCCTCCTTGATGGGCCCAACCAATCATCTTGCTATGGAGGCCTTGGAAGCATGACAGCCTGGCCTTGTCCCACCAAAGGTGACCGAGCCTCCGATTTGCGGAAGCTCTTTGTTCTGCCCAGGTAGACTTTTAGAGCATGCCTGACATCTAAACAGTGCAGAACCCTCTGTGCCTCATCCTTGTGGTCTACGAAGAAAGGAAAAAGTTACTTACCTGTAGCTGTTGTTCTCCAGCATGGGTCTGGTATGGATTCACATGCTCATGAATATTCCCTGTCGTCAAGCTGGGAATCCTCGAACCAAAAAAAAAAAAGTTTCAGTTTTGTTTCTGAACTGTCTTTCTCCTAATAACCAATCACTGAGCTCTGGGTCATACTGCCCCAGCCAATGACTGCCCTCTACCTAAGCCCCTCCTATGGCAGCCATCTACAGACTGGGTAGCACGTAAAGTGGCAGTAGGACCAAGAGCAGAGCCCTACAGGGGTAGGCGGGAGGGTTCTCATATGAATCCATGCCCGACCCATCCTGGAGAACAATAGTGGCAGGTAAGTAACTTGTTCCTTCTCCAGCATGGGGTCTGGCATGGATTCACATGCTCATGAATAAATACATAGCAGTACACACATGCACAACCACGGGAGGTGGCAAAGGCTCAACATAAGCATCCCTTACCTCCTCACCAAGCTCACCTTCAAGCAAACAAGTTGCGCTGCACTGTTTGGCCAACTCTGGACTCCTGGTCGACACAGTAGAATCTCGTGAAGGTGTGCGTAGACCTCCATGTAGCAGCCCTGTAGATGTCCAGCAGGGGCACGCCAGATAGGAATGTCGTAGTTGCAGCAAATCTGGTCGAATGGGCTCTCGGGCGGTCGGGCAGCGGACGGTTCGCCAACCAGTGACAATGGGAGATGCAGTCGGTGAGCCACCTGGAAATGGAAGCCTTGGCGAGGGCCATTGTAAAGACTGAAGGTGGGGTGTCTGTACTTCCGCTCTCTATATGGTAGAAGAGAGGCACAGAGGACCCCAGCCAAGATGCTCCATTATTGGTACGTGGTCGAGCAATCAAGGCCTAGCTTCTCAGGAGGTGATGCAGGCTGGTTCTTAAGTACAGTGTAGTCCCCAAGCCCCCACAAAGGAATGTCCACACACTGTATTAGTTAAAACACAGTCTTTATATAATATTCAAGGTTATGTACACTATCACAATAACTCACTTTGTGCTCAGAAAATCAACAATGGTAAATATATACAGTTCTAAAGTGGTACCACAATTATTAGCAGATCTCATTAAAGTGCATCAACTGTACTCTGGTAAAATGTCACACAGATCAAATTAATAAAGGAGACCAACAATAGATATAGGAGGAAAGCAGTTGGTTTAGAACAATTGACAGAATACCGGCCTCTACCGTTAAACAGTTCTGTGTGGAGATCCCCCCCCCCCCCCCCGGGCAACCTGTAAAGCAAAGATGTACACAAGCCCAGTCCATATATTGTTCTACGAGTCTTATTTCCCTCTACAATAGTTCTACAGCCCCAATGTACCTGGAATTGTAGCGTTTGTCGATGGGAAATCGGCGGCCCTTCTTGAGTGCCCTCCCTTTAAGGCAGGAGTCACGGGTCGAACGTCCGACAGAGAACAGGGTGAACTACGGCGGTGAAGTGGCAGCTTCTTTCCTAGCAGTGCTCGTCGACGACGAAGCGTTGGAGACCTGCAAGGAAGAGGCATGCGGGGCACCTCGGTGACAGCAGTTCTGGACCGCAAAGAGATGAACTGTGGCCCAGCAAGGTCGCCAAGTCGTCGGCGTCTCGGTGGTCTTTAGGTGGTGGGAAAGCCACCGGCGGATGCTCTTTGGCGCGTCGACGGTCAGCCTTTTCCAGCGGGATAAAGCGGGTGGCGATGCAGATAGATCTCGTAGAATCAGGGCACCAACACCACCCGAGTCCACCAGTCTGGCTAGATCGTCCTGGATGGAGACCAGCACACTCAGTGCCTCTGCCTGGTCCAAAGCCAGACTGCACTGGGTCAAGAAGAGAGGATGATTCCAAGACGGAGGACAGTAGAGGGGACACCAGGGATTCCAACAGTTTAGGAAGGGGAGAGATTGGACGAAGATTGGCAAGGACAGTAGGGTCAAGTGATGGCTTCTTTAGGAGAGGGATCTCATGGTTCACAGGGCCAAAGTTCACAAAATGTTGCCACGTCTTCCGGAAACTCTTTGTGCGGTACATATACAACTTAAGCGCTGTAGCCACATCCAGCAAGTGCAAAGTCCTTTCAGCCGGCGACGAAGGCGTTGGAAAAAACACAGGTAACACTGAGGGCTCGTTTAGATGAAAGTCCGACGGCACCTTGGGCATGAATGGGGGGAGCGTCCGCAGCACCACCCTTGTGTCGTGAAAAGTTAAGGTGGCTTACAGGACAGGGCCCGATTCTCTCCCACTTGTCGTGCAGATGTGATGGCCACGAGGAACACGGTCTTCCACGACAAAAACCTCAGTGGAACTGTCTGCATAGGTTCGAATGGAGGCCGCGTGAGTCTAGGCAGCACCACATTCGAGTTCCCACACCGGAGCCTTCACCGGCGGAAACTAACAGAATAGTCTCTTGACGAAATCCTTAACCAGATGATGAGACCACAATGACAATCGTCCATGAGATCTCGTGTAGCGGGAGATAGCCGCCAGATGCACCTCGATAGAAGCATGGGCCAAACCTGCCTTGGCCAACAATGGTAGATACTGCAGCAGTTGCGGAGCCGTGACTCAAAGAGGGTCGATCTTCTGTGCACGGCACCAAACTGCCAACCTCTTCCATTTACGGCCGTAGCATTTATGAGTGGACGATGCCCTGGCCTTGGCAAGCACCTCTTTGCAGCCAGCTGGAAAGTCGTAACCCGTGAATTCTAATGCTGCAGGAGCCAGGCCTTCAGGCTCAGCGATCCTGGGTCCACCAGAGGACTTCTTCCTGGCCACCGTGGACACTACAGAATCCGGCGAAGGATGGGCCCATAAGCACTTGGGCGCGGAGTCCGGCACCCTGTACTTTCTCGAGGTGATCCCTCAACGCCAGAGCCATGGAAGGGTTCTTCATGAGCGCCAAATCCTCCTCCCAAATGTCATCGAGGAGTGAGACCGAGAGGACGACTTCCTCTTTGCCTCTCAGCGCTGATATAAGAAGCTCTCATTCTCCTCCGAAGCGAGCTGAAAAAGTTCTGATGCTCTGGAGATACAGTGGAACAAGCCAATCTCATCCGGCGGTGAAGATCTGGGCGGTGGCGACGGTGTACTCCGAGACCGCTGGCCGGCCCATAGAGCAGAGGTTTGCTCAGAAGTACTTTAAGACAAGCTAGCTGCACCCTTGAGATGGATGGGGGTGCAGATTTATTACTGCAACACCAATCAATAAGGACAACTCAATGGTTTGGCAAAGGGAGTCCGTTTAATGACAAGTACAAAAAACGGGGAGTCATGGATATCAGCAGTGATGCGATCGTCCTTCTCACTTCAAACTCCAACGAACTTCATACAAGTTTTAACATTTATACTCAAACTCGTCATGATTGACGTGTATCACTCAAAAGTTGACATGCAATTCTATTGGTTAGGAAAAGGTAACTTTACTATAGGTACTACATCTGTATATGGTAACGGGGATTGCGTAAACACTGTCAGGTGGGCGTCTAAGCCCTTCCTTCAAAAATGACTACTGTAGACGTCACTAAAAGTATGACATCTCATTGGTTCTACTAACTATAAGACCCTAGATTATTTGGTCCATTGTGATTGGGTTGGCACCAACCCCATGCATACTTTTCCACTTCGCTTAGCAGCACGCAGCCTGGTTGGCCAGGTGCGGGGTGCCCCTTAGTTACCCAGCCGTCCTCAGATTATGGTTACAATCAATCATCACTTTAGTAGCCATGTGTCAGTTAGTTCACTGTGGTTGGCCTCGAGACTGCATCTTCTGTCTGGAAAAGTTCTGATATCTCCCGTCTGGTCAGGTGCCAAGCGTAGGTGTGAACCCTTGCTTCTTCTTGCTCGGCTGGTCACGTGCTTCCTACACCGTGAATTTGTCTCGTTTCTCTCAATTTGTGTATTTGATTCTCATTTAGCCCGCCACCTGCCTACGTCTTCTCATCTCAACCTTTCCGAGGCAGGATATTCGGTTCTTAGTTTCAATTAAATGCAGCTACTGTTTGCTTCTTCTATTGGTAGGACCTTGGCTTTCTCTGGCACGAGTTGCCACTGCCGAGTTTCTATTCAGCCGTCTCTTCTCGTTCTGCAAGAATATGAATCTTTTCTCATTTGGCCTTTTGTAACCTGGGTTGATTCTGCTTTTTGTGCAAATACACTTATAATACTGTGCTTTATTTTGACGTAGATTATGTATAATGGCGCTTGCCGCACTACTCTTCTACTTAAGCATAGTAAGCTGCACTGTTTTCTTAGCCTTCTAGTGGTTCCAAGCATATTTACAGGTGTAAACTGGTCGACTATCTTCATTTTGCTTACAGCTTAATTCTTTTATATTTGGACATCATTGTTTTATTTTAGGTTCACGATATCCTTACTCAAGGCGTTTCGTCTCTTTGTGTCATTCTCAGGTCGTCATTTCTTCTATCTGTGAATCTGTCCGGGTCCTCATGACGTCACCATTCGTCTTCCATTAAAACCTTGTTGGTTTCACCGGGACTGTACTTGGGCAATCCTCATTTCGTTTCATTTGTTGGTAGGGTTTTCTTAATGGATACCTTACTGTCCATGGTTTTCTGGGTATCGGTACTTCAATAGGTGTTGCTCCTCTGATAGGCACTGGGCAGAGCCCTACTGGTTTATTTGCTACTCATACGTGTCATATTTTGGTGTGAACGTTCCTGGTACTTCAAAATGGGCGACTGGAGTGCAGGTTTAGTTTGGGACCTCCTCTACAACGGGAAGTCCCCTAAACAGCCGTTGTCGTCCGTGCCAGTCGTCGCTGCGTCCAGATCCGTCTCATCCCTTGGTGGGAGGGGTTTGGGGGGAAGAGAAGGGTGACAGGGGCCAAGGGTGGCGAGGTGGAGGAGGGTGCACCCTCTTGGCCAGAAGTTCCCCCGTGGGGGCGTCAGCCGGCACCGCGAGCAGGGCTGCCGGAGCAATAGGCATCCTCATCTGGATCTTCGATACCAGCTTTTGCAGTGCCGAAAGGATGTCCACTGAGATCTCTAGGAGGTACCTCAGGTGGGGGTGGCAGCTGAGGTGCAGGCAGAATAGGCCTGCTGGGGAACCGCCTAGGAGCCCAGGCCATCGCCGCCTTGCTGCTCTTCCTCGACGGTCGCCTTCGTCGGCACGCTGGTCGTAGGGCCTGCTTCCTACGTTTCCCTCTTCCTGGATGGTTTGCAGACTGGTGAGCTTCTGCTCAGAGGAGATACCTGTACCCTGGGGGGCCACAGTGAACCCCCCCTTCTTTGTTTCCAGCGGTGAAGGTCTTGGGGAGATGACGGGCATCTTCTCCGGTATCTTCTCTATGGACTGGAACGCAGCCTCCCTCCTGATAGGAAGGGACACCGTGGCCTTAGGGGTCGCGTCCTGTGGGGCCGTCTTGGGGGCCTTCGGCAGAGACACTGCCACCCCCTCGATGGAAGGCTGGGCCTTCGATGGGTGCTCCTGGGCCTTCGCAGTCAGGGCCGGAGCCTTGTCCTGCTTGACCTTATCCTTGGGGGGAGGGCTCCAAGCCCCACTCCCCTGTGGGATATTTCGATCCACTCAGCTATGCTTCACTACATCACTTTGCTGCATTGGTAGAATTGCGTTTGGTCACAACCAGAAAATGGCTGCAGTACCCTAAAAACCCCATTTCAGGTGGGGTAAAACAGAGTACTCACTGCAGGAATGTGCCAGTGTACTCTGCAATATTTTACATGGAGCGAAGAAAAAAAAAGCAGCATTACTTTGCTGTAAACCCAAAATGCCTCTTTAAAACGTTATCTTTTCAACCTTAAAAAGTGCTGTTATGTCACTAAATTCATCCATTCCTGCTGGACCACTATGATCAAAAAGGCCCTACAGTGCCCAGGATCATTCTTGAGTTTCAGAGGAACCGGGCATCATTTGAATGACACCCCCTATCAAAAGTATTTTTGGAAAAGCAAACCAGGGACTGGGTTTTCATTTTCCACAGGAAACGCGGCTATTTCTTTGCAACAAGTATCAAGAATCAGCTGTCCAGAGAAAGACTAAACAGATGCAGGATACATGTATTCATGCTGCAAACAACTCCAGCACTCGAGGAAAGAAATAGAGCTGCCCAAAGTGTGCATTTGCTGCAGATTAAAACTGAATTTAAAGAGATAGGTTAAAAGTCATTTTCTTGAATGAAGAGCAAAATCGCCTATTTTTAAAGTATATTATTGTGTAAATGCTTAATTATTTAAGAAATGTAAAAGGATTTGCTACTGTTAAAAATCCACCTATAAACTGTTTTAATTCCATAGGTTTAAAGTAAAGATTTAAAAGAAAATCAAAGCTAAAACCTAGGCCGAGTTGGCAAACTATATAAAAAAAAAACAATGCTCTGCAAGTTGCTAGCCCTGAGAAAGGGCGACACCTCAAACTGCTGGCACAGGAAAGGCCAATTGCTAGCTTGGTGGCTTTGAATACCCAGGACAATGGGACTTCCCAGTCGGCATCAGACATTCGTCTTTGCCCCAGGCTAGGACAATAGCAGGCTAAGGATCTCACCTTTCAAGTGGGTGGGGCAGGAAACTTCAGTCAAGGCAGAGACCCCTCATTCTGCTTCAAAGGGATTGACATTTGCTTAGACTTGAAAAAGATAAAGAAACCTGATCAAGTTACATTTGGTTTTAAAATGCCTATTTTGCAACTGTACTTTCAAGACATTTAACTTTGCCACAAGAATGAGGAAAAATCTGAAAGTTGGTAGTTTTAAATCTAATTTCATGCTATTAATTTGAAAACTTGGTAGGATTCAGCACTGCATAAGGAAAAGAAGTTAAAAAGAATGACCGATTGCGCATAAAGTATTAATGTTTCAAACAACATTGTGTACACATCCCAGGGGTAATCGCACATCTATGCGCCACATCTAGATAGAATGGTAAATGTCAGCATGTGCCGCACTTAGTTGGAATCCTCAACGTAGCCTGCGTCGCATCTAGATATAGATGTCATTCAATGATTGATATAGGACTCTCCTGCCAAGCCAAGACCAAGCATGCAATCATGAATCAATAACCAACCCACTAACAATTTCACTCCTCTGCATACACCTCCCAAACTCAAACCAAACAACCACAAGCCTTAAACGCAGCAAACTGCACAGACCTCACTAGACCGCAACAATAAAACAAATCACAGACTTGCACAACAGCACACGACCACTACAACTGAAAAACACCCCAAGCCCAGCCAACGGACCCACCAGGCTGAGGCTGCCAACAGCACATCACTGCTATCTTGCACTTTTCCAGCTCATTCCCACTAACTCACTCCCCTCTCCCTTTTCAGAGCCACCAGAGCGCCAGGGGACCACTCCGGTGGTGATAATGTTAAAGGATATTTGTACCGCGCACTAATATCTATGTACAAAATTGGGAAATGTTAGGCCAAATCTTTCATGGTTAAAATTGCCAAAATGTAGCAGAAAGTCAAAACCAGGTCCCACAGACTTTGGGTTTGGATTGAAATGTGACCCACAAAATATGTAACCTGTGCATCTGATTTTCTTAGAGGTCATAACTACATAAATATGTATTTGTGTGGAAATTAGATTTTGGTTCTAGGAGCTAGGGGAGGTTTCTAGATATTGTAAAAGTAACACCATAAACATGACATCTTTTTCTGTGATCCAAACAGAATCCTGCCCAATCCTAGCATTAGGGGTGTGGACAGTAAGCCTGCCCCTGCTATATATATATATATTTGGCATGATAAATAAGGGAACCCGACAACACACAGACTGATTCCTGACTTTCTTCCTGATTTTCTGCGTGGCGTCCTGTTCCTGATTTCCTCATCCTTGATCCCGATTTCATTACAAAACCAAGGGCTATGCATTGCGGACTACATTTTCAGCTAGGTCTCAAATTCTAAAAAATCCCAAAAACCCAAGGGAAGCATTTTGATCCAGTCTGGCGTGCTACTACTCAATGCATGCCTGCTGCAAACTCGCCATCCCACTTTTCTCCAGTAACCAGAAGGGCCAATTCAGTCCAGTGCCGTCCAGGTGACCAGAACCGCTCAGCTGACCATATCCCACCAGATGTGCCCTGCTGTCCTTGGTTAGACCCGATCCGTGTGATGACCAGAACCCTTGACGGTCCAAAATCCTAAATTAAAGTGGACTGTAAGTATTAAAAGGAAGCACAGAAAATCATAGCATACCTTGCCTTGTTTTGGTTCTATCCCAATCTCTAAACCATCCTATCCTTACCTTAAGAACTTGTAACATTGTCAGAATCCTTACTGCCACCCTGCCTTTGCTTCCTTGCGCTAGTGCTAACTTCTTTAAATAATTTTGTCTTGTGAAATCATAAACCCTCAATCCTCCTTCGGGTAATTGGATAGGGTCCGCCACGGCAGGCGCGGAGGTGCTGGGGTTGGTTCCGCTGTGGGATATTTTGACCCACTCAGCTGTGCTTACTACATCATGTTGCTGCATTTGTGCAAAAAACATCACAAAATGGCCACGCTGACCCCTGTGCGTGCCAAAATCCATGAACTGCGCTTTGCAATAACCAGAAAATGGCTGCACCGCCCTGCCAACACACATTTCAGGTGGGGTGGAACTGAGTACTCACTGCAGGAATGTGCCAGGGCGCTCTCCAACATTTTACATGGAACAAAGGAAAGAAGCAGCATTACTTTGCTGTAAACCCAAAATGCCTCTATAAAATGTCAGCTTTTCAACCTTAAAAAGTGCCATTTTGGCACTAAATCCATTCATTTCTTTTGAACCACTGTGGTTAAAGGGCCCTGCAATGCACAGGATCAGTCTTGAGTCTGAGGAACCGGGCCTCATTTGAATGACAGCTCATACCAAAAGTATCTTTGAAAAAGCAACCCAGGGACTTTGTTTTTCATTTCCACAGGAAACACAGTTATTTCTTTGCAACAGTATCTAAAGAATCAGCTGTCCAGAGAAAGACTCTAAACAAATGCTTGATACATTTATCCATGCTGCAAACAACTCCAGCACTCAAGGAAAGGACTAGAGCTGAATAAAATGTGAATTTACTGCAGATGGAACCCGAATTTAAAGAAATAAGTTTAATGTGCTTTTTCCTGAATTAATCGCCTATTTTGAAGTATATTATTGTGTAAAGGCTTGATTATTTAAGAATGTAAAAGGATTTGCTACTGTTAAAAAATCCAACTATAAACTGTTTAATTCCATAGGTTTAAAGTAAAGATTTAAAAGGTGAAATTCAAAGCAAACCCAGTCTGAGTTGGTAAACTGTATAAACATTTTTTTTTTAAAACCTGCTCTGCCAGTTGCTAGCCCTGAGCAAGGGTGACACCTCAACTGCTGGAACAGGAAAAGGCTAATTCCTAGCAGGAGGCTTTGAATCCCCAGGACAATGGGGCTTTTCAAGTCGCATTAGACATTCGTCTTTGCCCCAGGCTAGGACAATAGCAGGCTAAGACACTGGCCCTTCCAGTGGGAGGGACTGGAAGCTTCACTCACCAGGGAGAGGCCCCTCATTCTACTTCAAAAGGGACTGACATTTGCTTACACTTGGAAAAGTAAAAACTACTGACAAGTGACATTTGGTGTTTAAAATGCCCATTTTGCCACTAAACTTTCAAGACATTTAACTTTGCCACAAGAATGAGGAAAAATCTGAAAATGGGTAGTTTTAAATCTAATTTTATGCTGCTCATTTGAAGACTTGGCAGGACTCAGTACTGCATAAGGAACAGAAGTTATAAAGAATGACCAAATGGCGCGCGAAAAGTATTAACGTGGCGAATATAACATTGTGTACACATATCCCAGGGGTAACTGCGCATCTATGTACAAAATTGGGAAATGTTAGGCCAATTCTTTCATGGTTAAAATTACCAAAATGTTTCAGAAAGACTAAACTGGCTTGGCTTGAAATGTGGCCCACAAAATATGTAACCTGTGCATCTGATTTTCTTAGAGGTCATAACATAGATATGTATTAGTGTGAAAGTTAGATTTTGGTCCCAATAGCTATGTGAGGTTTCCAGACGTTGTAAAAATCATCCCATAAACATGACATCCTTTTCTGTCATCCAAACAGCGAAAAGCAAGGCGGAGATTATGCTTTTGCCCAATCCTAGCATTAGGGGTGTGGACAGTAGGCCTACCCCTGCCATATAATTTAGCGATGTCATTTGGCAGGATAAATAAGGGAACCTCACAGCACACAGACACCGATTCCTGACTTCTTCATGAATTTCTGCGTGGCGCCCTGTTCCTGATTTCTCCATCATTGTTCCCGATTCCTGATTCTATTACAAAGCCAAGCCCTCAGCATTGTTGAACTCCTTTTCAGCTAGGCCTCAAAATTCTGAAACAAATCCCAAAACCCAAGGGAAGCATCTTGATCCAGTCTGGCTTGCTACTACTAAATTCATGCCTGCCGCAAACTCACCATCCCACTGGTCTCCAATAGCCCGTGCAGTCCAGTGCAGTCTCCAGTGCAGAACAGTCCGGTAACCAGAACCGCCCAGCGGACCCTATCCCACCAGATGTGCCCTGCTGTCCTTGGTTAGACCTAATCCATGTGATGACCAGAACCCTAGACCAGTGGTCTCCAACCAGTAGCTTGTGAGCTACTGGTAGCTCGCCTGAGGCTTCCCAGTAGCTCTTTGATCATACACCAAAATTAGCCCTGTGTGTTTATTTTGATGTCTGAAGTCCCTGGAACCTTTCGCCTGACCACTCTCACTCCTCTTCCTGTAAAGTAAACAGTCAAAAGCTGTGTGCACAGTGAGAGAAGGGGCTACATCTGGGCTTAAAGGGCTTGGGTAGCGTCCCAACAGGGGGTTAACTATCAATAACAAACGTAAATGGGAAATGTGTGTTGTGAACATTGTCACCAAGAGGTGCAAATGATGGTGGATTAGAAAGGGGATGGGTGCATAAATCTGCATGTTGTGTAAAAAAAGCTTGGTCTGTGATTGTTTCAGTCTCACTGTTTCTCTTTAGATGCATTTCAGCTAGCATTACTTTGCATGCTGGTAATTGTAGGCTTTCAATCAGAATGGGGGAAATAAACAGCTGTAATCGCTTTCTCAGCATGCGTGTGTGTGCATAGAAAAATAATCCGTGTGAGTCCCAGCTTGCAAGAAAAAAGGTACATCTCGCTTTGCGTGTTTATGGTAAAACTGAATTATTTTTTATATTTTCAGATATTGAGTTCTCGGATTTAAAGCTCTAGTACCAAAACTGTTTTAAAGCTTAGGATGGAATAAGGCGTGATAAGGATGAGCCCACCTCTATGGATGTCCCAAAACAGGAATGTAAGCGATAGCTGCAATTTTACATTTAATTAAACATGGAACACTACTAGATGCACTGCATTCCGGTGCTTGTCCACTTACATTAAAAAACTAAACATGAATGTAAAAGCAATACCAGGGCTTAAAAAACATGAGATATTTTACGAAACGATAGTTGGAACGAAGTGTCCTTAAATGCTCTTTTACAGATGGTGAAGTTGTGAAGCGCACAGTGACTCCCATGGCTGAGTCTGTTGTAAGCAAGTTTAAAAATTGTCCTGAATGTATGTCTGCCATGTTGGGTGTGCAATCACTATGGCTAAAAAGGTATCTGCACTATCGGCCAATGTGATTGCCCGTCTCTTTGAATCTGACTTTCAGACGAACTTCCTGAAATCAAAACCTTGATCCCATCTGACAGCATCTGAGTGCTGTTGCTTTTTCAAGCTTTACACCAGATTACTGGGCACTGGTGGATAGCATACAGGTAAAGCCTTCACATTGAATCTCCGGATTAGTTTCCTACTTGTGATATGCTTAACAATTTTTGAGGAAACAGCAGCTAATAAGAAATAATAAAATAAACATGTTTTTGAAGTTATTGATATATTAATATCTCAATAAATACACACAGTATTCCTTTTCTATATGAAGAGCAAATAAACTGCCCAAAAACATCTTGGTTGAAATTCTCATACTCATGGATACCACCACCTTAGTAGCTCCCGCCTATTGGCTATTAACTACAAGTAGCTCTTGCCAACGAAAAGGTTGGAGACCCCTGCCCTAGACGGTACACAATCCTAAATTAAAGTGGACTGCAAGTATTAATAGGAAGCACAGAAAATCATGGCATACCTTGCCTTGTTTTGTTCCATCACAATCTCTAAACCATCCTATCCTTAACTTTAGAACTTGTAAAATTGTCACAACCATTCTTGAAACCTTGCCTTCGATTCTTTGCGCTAGTGTTAACTTCTTTAAATAATTTTGTCTTGTGAAATACCAAACGCTTAATCCTCGGGTAATTGGATTGGGTCCGCCAGGGCGGGCACAGAGGTGCTGGGGGTGGTGCCACGGATCAACTCTAGAGCTTACTGTGTTTCAATCTGGTAACCTAGCCTGAATGCCCTAGTGTAGAATAAAACTATCCTTGTAAAAGTTGATTTGTTTTCTTTTTCACGCCTTTATGTTTCAAAAACACCTCTCATTCAACATTGCATAACTCACTCAATTTAATAGCTAGAGACTTAATTTCAATTCTGGATTATACCCAATATACGCATTTCTGAAAAGTTTTACACGTGTGATTTTTGTTTTAAATTATTTTCAAACTTCCTTTTGGATTCAAAGTGTTTACTTTTGTTCAAACTATAGCTCATGATTGTTAGCATCTTCCCAATGTTGCTCCCATAGAAATTTGTATTTAAGGATTTTTGCACACTTCATTGTTAATGAAGCCATTTTCGAATGTCATTTTAAAAAAGTGTAAGATTTTAAACCAGTTTTTCTAGCTTGTTTGGGGAGGGAAGGTTGAACTCAAATTTGGTTTACTGTTCTTTATTCATGAATACCTGCTGCTTCCTTACATCTGTTCAGAATAGTTTATTTGTGGGTTGAGAAATATTGCAGGGGGAAATCCTAACTTAAGTGCTATCTTTCTACACAAACCAAAAGTGTTCCATTTCTCTGGTGTTTTCCTTCTGTGTGCTAAAGAGTGAATTTAAGTGCCTTGCATACCTTTTTATCTGTTATTGTCACCACATTGATGATTGCTGCTCCCTATTTAAAAGTATATGTTTGATTTGAATTTTAAATAAATATTACCTTTACCAACCAGCCTGATTCCTGGTCCATTGTGACCAGGGGTATTTTGAGAAGGGGTGTGATATGAGTGGTTTATCACTCAGAATATTTAGCATATAGACATAATAAGATAAGCATTTCAGCTCTGCGCTGCATACTAGGCTGAGACTATGGTTTATTGCCTAATTGAAAGACTTAACACCCCCCTTTCGGCAATGGCGCTCCCGCTGGCAGTGGACTTGCGGTGCTTAGCTTTCCGTTGGACCCCTGTGGGAGGGGCACCCTTAAGGGACTTAGAAGCCCACTCAGCCTTCTTGGATCCTGGCGAGGCATGCTACTGGGACACACCCAGAGCAGGGGCCTTGGCCTGCAGCCACTCGTTCCGCCGCCTATGCCGATCCTTCATTGTGTGAGGGGCCATCTCCTGGCAAAATGCACAATCTTCCTCTTTGTGCACCGGGTACAGGCAGCAGAGGCACTCTGAATGCTTGTCGTACGAAAAGGCATTCCGCAAGCCACAGCTGGGGCAAATCCTGAACAGGGGAATTGAATCCTTTTTCTCCGAAATGGTCCACGTGACGTAGGCCTGAGAATCTTCTGGATGCCTCCACGAAGAAACAACGAAAAACTGGTCCCCGTTAATCGGAAGGTTGATCGATGAAGCACAAGGCCCGATGAACCAAAAAATAGAATAAACTGTCAAAAAAACACAAAAACGCAGTAAAAGCTTGAGAGCTAAACACAAGGGCTCCCAACGCTTGGACGTGCAGTAAAAATCTGAAGCTGGCTGCCAGAGGAGGGGCTTAGGTAGAGGGCAGTCATTGGGTGGGGCCAGTATGGCCCAGAGCTCAGTGATTGGTTGTTAGGAGAAAGACAGTTCAGAAATTAAACAGATTTTTTCATTACTGAGGATACCCAGCCTGCCGACGGGAAAAATTCATGAGCATGTGAATCCATGCCAGATCCCATGCTGGAGAAGTAGGCAGAACTATCCTCTCATTGAGGTCAAACAAGGAGACTACCTTAGGTAAGAATGCAGGATGAGTCCCAAGGACAACCTTGTCCTTATGAAAGGTAGTATAGGGCTCTGAATCCACCAATGCCTGGATTTCACTGGCTCTGCATGCAGACACAAGACCTCACCAAGAGGGCTGTCTTATTGGTGACAAGCATGTCGTCTGCGGACGCCATTGGCTCAAATGGTTGATGCGCCAAGGCGCCCAAAACTACATTGAGGTCCCACACCAGGCATGGCTTCTTGATAGGTGGGTAGAGTCTCGTGAGACACGCCAGATGTCTTAACTATCGGGTTGGATGATGAAGAGTTCCTCTTCTGAGTTCCTATAGGCTCCAATGGCTGCCAGATAGGTGCAGCATATGTCTACTTGCACCTCCCCCACCCCCGCACTCCACGAGTGTGCGAGGTCTGCTGAGAAGGATAGCACGTCGTCCAACGTGACGTCTTGATTTCTGCCCAGTGACAAAACGTAGTCCACTTGCCCTTGTACTGGCTCCTAGTAGCGTCACTCCTAGCGCCCTATATGTATGATGTCTAGGTTAGCCTGTGACAGATGCTTTAATGTGACCTGTTCAGGAACCACGCTGCAAGGACTAACCTCTGGGGAGTAGGGTGGATGACCATGCCTACCTGCTGTGAGAGTAGGTGAGCTGCATCTAGTCGAAGATGCACTGGGGCCTGTTCCGATAGGATGAGTAGTTCCGAGAACCATGGCCTCGCGGGCCACCCCAAAGCTTTCAGGATGACACGGAGCTGCCGGGCCTTCCCGATCTTGCAGATTACCCTGCGGACCAGGGGAGTGGGAGGGAAGGCATACTCGTTCATGTTGTCCCATTGTATCTGTATCGCATCGCCCAGAGAGCCCCAGCCCTGTCCCTGCCAGGATGCGAACTGGGGGCACCTCCTGTTGGAGCAGGTGGCAAAGATATCCACCCGAGAAGGACTTGTTCGTTGAACTACCACTCGTAGTTCTCAGCACCCAGTCTGCTGAGCCTGTCAGGTTCCAGGTTGGACTCCCCAAGGATGTAGATTGCCCTCAAGTGCATGTTCTCCAGGGCCCACTCCTAAATGCTGACTGCCAAGGTGCATATGTGAGGAGACCTGGTGCCACCCTGCTTGTTGATGTAATACATGCTAGTGCAGTTGTCCATTTGAATGAGGATCATCTTGCTACTGATCAGTCAGGAAAACAGAGCAAGCCAGATCGCCTTCAGCTCTAACCAATTGATATGGGCCTCCTGTTCCTGAAGAGGCCAAACTCCGTGCATACTGTGGCTGTGCAGAGTGGCTCCCCAGCCCTCCAAGGAAGAGTCTGGTGAAGGTAACCTACGGTGCTGGTTGCCCGTTATAGTCTCTGACAAGGTCCTGGTGGAGATGGGGGGGGGTTGGGGGTATGCTGACAAGTTCCGCCTGGGAACCCCTCTCCTGACTCAAGAGGCTGTGAAGTGCAGCTGCAAGCGTCTCATTTTGAGCCTTTTGTAAGACACTGCCAGTAGACATGTCGCCATGATAAACAAGAGCTGCTGGTACCACCATGCCGAGGTCACCGGTCTGAGAACATGCCCCATGGCCCTCTTGATGGCTGTGATCTTGTCCTCCAAGGGGAGGACGCTCTCTGAGCATGTATTCCAGAGGCAGCCTAGGAATGTAAGATTCCGAGTAGGCTCCAGCTGCGACTTCTTGAGATTGACATAGAATCCCAATTCGTGTAGCGTATTCATGAGGGTGGAAGCGCTATGCTGGACTGCCTCCAGAGCTCTCGCCGGACGAGCCAGTCGTCAAGGTATCGGTAGACCGGATAACCCTGGGCCCTGAGAAGGGCTGTCACCACGTTCATGAGTCTGGTAAAAACCCTGGGGCCGAATTGAGGCCAAAGCGTAGAACGCTGTATTGGAAATGAAAGTCCATGATTCTTTTTAGGACAGTTTTTCCGAAGTGCAACTAAGGGCTTAGCAAAACCATTCAACTGAGGCAGTAGAAGACTCCACTCTTAGTATAAGGCTGTACCATCAGAGTACATGGTAACTTGGGCAGAGCAGCCAGGCTCATTTTAGGAAGGAGAAAGGGCTGTAGAATCGGTTTAAATTAAAATACAAATGGCCCAAACAAACACTGAAACACCGGAGCAAGGCAGGTGAGTGCAGCGTGCAGCATCCAGCAGGACCCCATTTTGCCCATAAGTATTGAAAAAAAGTTTATCTAGACCCTGTGTCCCTTCGTTTTGTGCCAGGCACTTCTCCCTGGATTCTCCCTCCCGCCTCCCGGCCTTCCCTCCCTTCCTTCCTTCCTTCCTTCTGATTGGCTCCCCAAGGTCATCACCGACCACTCCAAGGCAGCCCTCTGCCTGTGCAGCGCTTGCGGCTAAGGGCCCGAGGCAAAAGACTGTTCCAACTAAGGCAGCCCCAGAGCGTGTCTGCCGGTGTCTGCAGGGGAAGCCAGTGGCCATCCGTCAACCAGCAACTACCAGGACCATCACGGTAGGAGCGGCCTAGGTGGAGAGTAGAGAAATTACTCTACCCTGGAAGCCTAGCCGCTTAGCAAAACTATTTAAAACACTGATCACTTTAAACTGCCTCTCTCGCTCCCATACAGTCTAATCTAGCTGTGTTTCGGATTGTACTCCACTGTTCTGTAGGCCTTTCTCCCACTAAACAGGACTCTCAAACCTAGCTGTGTTTAGGATTGTACACAAACAGCATTGTTAGGTAACTGTCTTATCCGCAAATTGCACTGTTAGGTAACAGTATCTTATCTTGTCCGCAGATTGCATTGTTGGGTGTGGGCCGCTCTCCCACTCTACAGGACTCTCAAGTCTAGCTGTGTTTGGGATTGTACACAAGCTGCATTTTTGGGTAGCTATGTTTTAGTCATACACAATCTGTAGGGTTAATTAGCAGTGTCTGGTCTTGTGCACAAACTGCTCAGTCGGATGTAGACCCGTTCAGGACTCCCAAATCTAGCAGTCTCTCGTTTCAGACACTAAGTTACTAATTTTCTACCTTGCACGTAACCCACATCGTGAAACTTAGTCCCCAAACCGTAACAGTCATCGAGGAGCCATGTCACTCATTGGCCACAACCATGCAGCTCCCTGGCGCACCTCTACTCACACTGAGGCCCACCGCAGTCTCTCCGTACCCCCGTTACCACACAGCCCACCCCGCTCCCGCAGCACTCACCTAACTGGCATCCCTCAACCACCCTTTTTCCCCCGCCCAATCCATACCCTCCTGCCTCAAACCATCACCCTCGCCCCTACCCGCAGATCCCGCTCTGCACAACCAAGAGCAGCAAGATGGAGAGACTGATTAGATAACTCCCACCCACAGAACACACAATCTCCACTCAGCACCTTTCCCCCAACCAACTACAGACCACTCCCAACTCAGATTTCCCCTCTCAATGCAGCGAGAGCAGCTCTAGCCAATACTCCACTCACCAGAGAACCACTGAGTCTCTCCCACACTCCCAGCACCGCACATAATGCAAGGAAAGAGCGAGACCACAGTCACTTGATGCCCCCCCCAGCATCTCCTATTCCCCCCTGACGACTACCACTGCAATATAGGAGCGAAACCTCACCAACACCCAACCCAGTCCTAGATCTCTTCCCCTCCCTCTCCATCTACTACCTCATCCCTCACACCCCACTTCCCCACTTTCCCTTCCCCCACTCACTGCCTCTCCCCACAGCAGGCCCCCAGTACCCCCTCAATCACCAAAAACCCTCCACCCACAAAGGCGCCCCCCCAAATATCCTGCATCCTCATCAACGCCAGGTCTGTTTAAAAAAAAACAAACTCCACCATCTACGACCTCCTCACAGAAGAGAACCCAGACATCCTCTTCATTACCGAGACCTGGTTCTCAGATGACTATGAACCCCTCGCACACAAAACCTTCCCACCTGGTTACACCCTCACTGTTTGGAACAGATCACGTAGGGGAGGGGGGATTGCAATTTTACACAAAGACCAACTCAAGCTATTATCCAAGGACACCTCCACCAGCACCACCGACTATGAATCCCTCCTGGGAAAACTCCAGCTCGCACCATCAACCTCACACAGCTTCCTACTCATCTATAGACCCGCCGCCTATAACAAAAACTTTGCAGACACGTTTGGTTAGCTCTGGCCGCCAACCTCATCCAATACCCAACCCTCACCATTCTAGGTGACTTCACATATGGTTTGACGCAAACCCCATGACCAGGTCACTTACAGTCTAGTTCCACTCAATCTGAAACATCACACATCCACTCCCAGCCACACGAGAGGCCACACCCTTGATGCGATATTCAGCAGCACAAACATATGCACCCAACCCCCGCGCCCACTGTCATGTACTGATCACTCAGCACTCTTCACCATACCACTTAACACCCCAGTCAGCGGCCAACATCCAACACGTCCTCCACAAACTGCACCCTCCACTTTCCCACTATGGAAGAGAGTGGCAATCACCCCAGATCTAGAAGTCTCACTCTACAATTCCCTCAACTCACTCTTCCTAGCAGAAGGTCCTCCGGAAATTGACTGCTTCGACCTCTGGTTTAGGGACGCCATCAAAGCCCTCACCCAGTCAAAATGTTCCTCACAGAGATGTGGACCATCGCCGAGATGGTTCTCTCCCAACCTCAAACTCCTCAAACTCCTCAAAACTCTCAAGCACCGTCTGGAATGGACCTGGAGAACCGACCCCGCAGCCCAAAACAAAACCGCCCTAGCAAGGACAACCAGTACCTATAGATCGGAAATCAGAAAAAAGCAAGAAATCATTCTATGGGAACCGAATCCAAAATGCCCACAAACAAAGTAGAGAACTACATAAAATCATAGCAGAATTAAAAACACCTTCATGTTCTCGCCTGACCACCCCAAGCCTTATGCGACACCCTCTCCCTCTACTTCTACAACGCCGCCAACGAAAGACAACGCCATCACCGCCAAACTAAAAATCCTACCACCACCGCCCACCTGCCCGCAGCACCCCACAAGCGCCACCCCAATCACAATCTTCTTTTGACTCTTTCTCCCCACTCACACACCAAGAATTCCTGTCACTGGTATCGGACAGCCGCCCGTCAGGCTCTCCGGAAGACCCGTGCCCACCCACAATGCTCAAGAAAATTCTAACCGCCACCTGTGCAGGAAACGTTGCTCACGCAATCCTTAACCACTCACTCACCTCAGGATCTTTCCCGAAAGCTCTAAAAACATCCTACACCGAACCCATTCTCAAAAGACGCTCGACTCACTTCTTCCCAAAAACTACCGACCTATCTCCAATATGCGCTTCATCGCCAAACTGATTGACCGAGCGGCTTACAAACAGCTTTGCAATTTTTCTGAATCAAATGACCACCTAGACCCAGCACAATCCGGTTTCAGACCACTAAGGGGAACAGAAGCCTCCCTAGTCGCCATATGGGATGACCTAAAAAGAACAGCAGATGGCTGGGCGGTTCTCATCCTTTTAGATCTTTCTGCAGCTTTCGATACCATCGATCACATGATTCTACGAGACAGACTACAAACACCAGGAATCAAAAGTACAGCCTTCTCATGGATCTCTTCCTTCATCTCCAACTGGTGTCAAATCATGCACCTCAACCAATTCATGTTAAGTTTGCAAAAGTGTTCCCCAAGGAGCATCCACGTCACTGATAATCTTCAACTTCTACATAAAACCCATCAGTGGAGTAACTTTTCTGAAAATGTTGGGGGGGGCATGACAACTGAAAGAAAGGGGCAGGGTGGGGGAATGGCAGAAGGTGGCTCTGAAGGATAACACTAAACTACAACACCACAAGAGTCCATAGCCGACGCTCTTATAACTTTCATAAGGCTGGTGGCGTATCTTTAAAATTCAATTCTAAAGACAAGCCAATCTTCTGAAACTTCTAACACCACAGTTGGTCTTTAGAATTCACTGCATTGACAACAGTAAAAAATACCTGTGCCTCCTCTACATAAAAGAGGGCCTGCAAGCAGGCTGAAGGGAGCTGTTTGATTATTGGCACCAAGGCACTGACTAAAACAAGCATATAGACATAATACAAAATGGATGCCTGCAAGATTTTGAAACAGCAAATTAGGTTGATTATTCCGATTTCATGAATTACTTGCAACATTCTGACTCATTAAAATGAAGGTATATTTTCTTGTTTTCAAATGACTCGAGCGGGTGGCCAGACTGGGGCATTTTTCAGTGGGACGCTCACATTTGGCACCTCAAAGAGGGTGCCCAACGGGAAACGTGTGTCCCACTGGCAGGACAATGTGTGCCAAGCAATTCCTGCTCAGCACGCTTATTGTCCTGGCAGCAGGACACCTACTATTCGGAAAGGGTAAGAGGTGTCCCACTGCCAGGACAAGGTTCCAAGGAGCTCCGGGAAGCAGAGGGTCCTCACGTTTCTCTGTTTCAACAGAGAATTACACTGTGAGCCATTAGGCACTGATGGGAGTGAGGGAGCAACTATCAGCAGGGACTTTTGTCCCGTTAGAAATGTATATGGGAGGGAGTGATCAGAAGTGAGAAGGGTGCATAATGTTGCATGCTTTATGAAATAATGACTATGGCTTTAAAACCCAAGTGGGGTTTGTTAGGCTCACGTTAATCTGCATGATACTATTGTGACTTTGCATCCAGGATGGGGAGAATAAAACTAAAGCCATACGCTCATTCCGCCGGTATTGTAATGAGGCCCATTATGTCTTATCTGATGCTCTGTACGTGACTCTGATAGACTTCAAAGCTTATGTTAATATATCATACTATTATAATAAAAAGCCTAATGACTATAGAGTTGCTCCATACATAACAATAGTGCATTTTAGGTATTTTGCACCAGACACTTATTTGCCACTTGGCTTACTTATGGCAACTTATTCTAAAGTCACTACCATGGTGACTCCATGTATCAAAGTGATGATGCTCCTTGCAATGTCCTTTTTTGTGAAGTCACTTCTATTGGTGCAATCCATGTGCAAATTAGGAGGTTTCCATATATTATGCCCCAAAGTGCTTGGACAGAGCTCTAATAGATGTTTTTCTTATGTGTAAAAATGCCATCTGCCACTTATGTTACCAAAAAATTATATTGGGGAAGGGGTGGGCAGTTTGGGTGTGTGAATGAGACTATTACACGCACTGCATTTTTTGGCTCACCTCAACCCCCACTCTTGCAATGCTGGATACTTCCCGGACCCCAGATGTGATTGTCCAAAAGTGACCCCTCAGTAGGGTCAGCCCACAGCCCAGCCCTCCAACAAACATACATGCAGCTGAGCTCAGTTCAACATTATGTAATGATACAGCACAAGCCTGGCTTGGCACCTCAGCCAGGCTTGTGCTGTCAAATTACATGATCAACGAATGCGGAGGCCCCCCGGCCCTCCCACCAAAAGATGGGGGGGACAAAAAGGCATGCCACCAAAGTTGGGGGGGGGACTTGTCCCCCTCTATAATTACACCCATGCAACCCATTCCTGCAATCATCCGTTCGCACAACCTTACCTGCTACAACTACGCAGATGATACCCCAGATCCTCCTCAAAATCCCAAATTCCGAAGGATCCGGCAGCCCGGACCCGTCATCCTGCCTCTCTGATATTCATCACTGGATGAGGACCAACCACCTCATCCTCAACCCTGGGAAAACCGAAATCCAACTCTGCAGGAAAACATCACTCATCTCCCCAACCAATCCATTGGCCCGACTCACTAGGACAAACAACGGCTCCTTCAAACGTGGTTAAAAACCTGGGATACAAATTAAACTCAGATTTATCCCTCACTCAACACACCACCAGCGCATCCAAAACCTGTTTCTTTCACCTACATATCCTCAGTCGTATTTTCCCCTACCTCACCTATCCCCACCGTTTCTCGGCTATCAACTCCATCATCCACTCCCGCCTTGACTATGAAAACTGCCTCTACTTAGGAGTCCCCACATCCTAACTACGGAAACTCCAAAGAATCCAAAATGCGTCGGCATGCCTGCTCATTAACCTTCCCATCAGAGAACACATCAGCCCCACCCTGAGAGTCGTCCATTGGCTCCCTATTGCCCGACGCACCACTTTCAAAGCCATGTGTGTCACCAATCGCGCAATCCACAACACTGGCCCCGAATTCCTGCGAGACAAAATTGTCCCTTACCAACCCCTCAGGAACCTCAGATCTCGCAATGCATTCCGCCTAGTGATCCAACTGCATAGCTCCATAAGACTTGACGACGACTCCTTCTCTGTACAAGCGCCAACTATCTGGAACTCCATTTCTTTACACATTTAAAAATTGAAAAACACCTTAAATTCAGGAAGGCCCTTAAAACCTGGCTCTTCCAAATACTCTAAGCCACTGCACCCCGTGGATACACCACTAATAAACTCCATCGCTTTCGATCGTAACTGAAAGCGAACCCCAACTTATCGGGGCGCCCCTTAAATACAGGGCACCCATAATCACACTTAAACCAGAGTAAAATGCACCGCTCCAGGGAATTAAAGCCATGAGTCTATTTTGCAAGAGATAACAGAACTTTAAAGATCATGAGGATTGGGGGGAAAAATAGCAGAGGACACTGCCATTTCCAACCAGCATTATGTCCTCCGTGGCTGGCTCCCAAGTCCTGAAGACTGGTGCTGGGCCTGGGGCTTAAATCCTCTGGATTTGATCACTGGATACCAACAGAGCTCCTTCAAAACTGTTCTTCGTGCCATACAAGGGATGCTGCAGAGTCTCCAGTGTTGCATGGCCAGGTTCCGTTTGGGACAAGCTACATAACATTATGCTGCATATGCAGGTATACTTTGGCGCTTTTGTTTAGCATAATTTGCTGTTATAAGCATTCATACATAAACATCTTCCCACCATTATCTCAACAATTAACTCCATAAAATTATATATTATTTGGTTCAGTATTTCTCATTAAAAAAAACCTGTTTTTCTGATACTCGTTGTAGTGCAGAGTCTTTTTTAGTCTCCATTGGCTTGTGATTGACGGAAACAGCTGCCGAGTTACCTTGTGCTCTTTACCAGCCTGCAGTCTATATTAAGCACAGCCTGAAATCACTGTGCTTTCAGCAAAGCTAGCTACAATTTAACAGTTTTACAAATATATATCCATCTAAATCATTGTTCGCACATTATATTTCAATCTTAACTATCTTTATTTAGTGACTGGCCATGCCTGTGTGATTATTTTTGCTTGAAAAAAGCTTTCCAAGTGCTATAGTGCCTAGAAGTCTTGCCTCATTGTAAAGCGCCTGAGGGGTGCAGGAAGGCACTAGCCAAATGAGCTAGCTCCTCCCCAACCTAACTCCAGGGCCGGCAGCTCTCTCAGCGGTTTCGCCTGACACCACCACATACCGCTCAGCAACACTGCCTGCCGACTAGCACTCCAGGTAAGCCAACAGCTTTCGTTGTGGCTCTCCTGATCCACCATCCACCCACCCACAACAACATTCCCACGCAACAAGCGCCCGAGCTAAGCCAGCAGCATTCGCTGTGGCCACATTAGCATCATACTCACCACACCCCCACCTACCAATCCACATGAGACAAATAACAATGAGATAAGTGGCCTGGGTCAACACACACACCAGCCACCCAATACCACTGCCAACCCATATCACTCTTTCCGTGAAGCTCCCAACACTACCACTTGCCCTGTAGCAAACCTATCCCAAAGCTAGGTACAACAACCCATTGATGACAGATTACGGATTCTAACTCTACAATAGGCTGAAACCCTCGGCCTCTCAAGCCTAGGCCCCTTTCCACCTACATGAATCTAGGGGTAGACCCCTCCATCTATTCGTTCGATATGTGGAGACCTCCTGCACTGCGAAACCTGGGCCACATACCATACAGCACTCTCAATCGTAAGTGCAGCCTCCACCTTAGTTTACTATATGACGAATCATGCTGCAAGGTGACACCCAGGCCTCTCTCCCCGCTCCAGAACCCTCAAATCTAGGTGTAGCCTCGAACTAGGTTTGCCAAAGGCGTAAACGTTTGCACTAAGAAACCTGGGCCTTTCTCCCACTGTACAGGATCCTCTAATCTAGGATTTGACTGTCTCTTATTATTATTATACGCTGATACCGGCTACAGCATGTTAGGCAAAGTTTGAATGCAGTACCTTCTGGGAATACTACAAGCAACTATGACTACAGGTATAAGCAACCCAACCTTTGGTATAAGCTTGTACTACACAGTTTTGGTAGCGTGTTGAGCAGCCAGGCTTCTCAAGAGGGGAAATGTGAGCTGTAGTGGAGTTACACAAAGATTCACAGTTACAGGTATTCAAATAAACTCTTACACTCAAGGTTTCTTGCATAAACCATTATTTATCAGTCAGTTATAAAACCTTCTTCAGAAGGGAGCAATAGAATAGTAACACACACATACTTCAATCTGAACATTCTGAATTTCTGAATCAGACAAGACCCTTTTTGGGATGGACCACAGACAACCTACAACCACAGGTGACTTCAGCAACAAGTGTGCTGGGCACATTAATACCTTACTGTTGGCATAACACTTCTTAAAAAGTTGGTAAAAGCCAAAGCTTATTACAACACAAGAAATTACAAATATTCATAGGCAGGGCAAATACTTGGAGTCCACTGGAAGAGTCATTCAATTCAATAGGCTAAGCCAAAGTCAATGGGCAAAAGTCTTGGATAGGATAAAGCACTTCTATTAAGTAATGGAAAAGTCTTTGCACACATTCGTAAAAAGATTCTTAGACTTGTTTTACAGTACCTTGGTAAAGAAGAAAAGATGCAGCTGAAGACTTCTGTTCCTATGCAGCTCGGCAGGTCCCACTGTTCCTGAACCTCAGTCGTGGAGACAAGAGGTAGGATGTCGGGGGGACTCCTGCACTGCACTGGCACGGTCAAAACTGGCAACCGGCAAACTTTACTTTCAGTGGCCGTTATGCGTTTCGGCTCCTTGTGGTACAGCAAATAGTAATAAGCGCGCTTCCAGGCTGTCAAGGTGGAAGGTGGGCCTTCCTCACATCCGAGGTCTCTAACTCGACTAAGAGGGTGCAGGGGGGTCAGGCTTGGTCAGTCCTGCTTCGCGGGAGTCTGGAGGATCTTCCAAAAGCTTTGGGCCAGCTTGCAAGCAACACACCAATCTGGTGTCCCTCTCCCTGGCTCTACGGTTTGCTGCAGTAACTCTGAGGAAATTCAAACAGCTCTGAGATGGGTGTCCAGGTGGCTTACTTGGGAGTCAATTGGTCCCACTAACTCTAAGTGAGAAGTCGTCCTTGCAGAGCTTCTCTGTCGATGCAAACTTAGCAAGTAGTCACTGCAGCAGGGCTTCACCAGGCAAACCAACTGTCCAGGAGTTGCAGCAGATGTCCTCTTCAAGCTCTTTCGGTTCCTTCGTCCAGTGGTCGACTTTGCCTTCCAAGCCAAAAGACTTTTATTCAGTACTCTCCCATTCATTCCAGCCTAGCTGTCACTCACCCAGCCGGGTGGCTGTCCTTGCCACACAGTCAGCCAGTCAATCACCACAGAGTGCATTTGGATCACCTAGGAGACTAAGCACAGGGAGTTTCGGGCAGCTCCCTCACTTCCTGCCTACCCCAGACACTCTGGAGCCAGAGGCGGGTTTCACCCTGAAGTCCGCCAAAGGCAAATGAACAAAGACAAAACCTGGTTTGGCGCACCGAGAAAAACTTGAAGGACCTTTTGCACAAAGAAATGGTGAAAAAAAGACGACTGGGGACCATTTTAACAAAGGAGGCTCAGTACCATTTTGAAAAACATGGCTCCCCCGATTTAACGTTACCGGAGCTGCGAACAGTTTGCGGTAAATCATAGTAGTTCATACAAAAACCACTGCCACCCGCCATTCTGAAAGGAAAGGATAACAAATGCTACATGAGTAACTAGACACAGGGGATACCAAGTAACCCCTCCAGCACGCTATTGTAAGATAGTCCTGTAAAATTCTAGACCCAGCACACCCTAAGTGAAGTCAATTTCACGCCACTGCTCTTGGAAACAGTAGTTGATCTCAGAGAAGGTATTTAAACCTTGGAAAATCTGGAAGACTTGGGAATCTGGAAGCCCTGTGGCACTGCACTGAAAGTGCTTTGTGACAATTGTAAAAGATGATGCCTATGGAGTTGGTTAGACTCCACAACCAAAAGGAAACAGTGCATAAAATCAAATTAAAATACATGGAGAGAGTGTGAAAAAGCATCTCACTCTCTCCAGGCAAAAATAATCAAGTCCTCAAAATCCAGCAAAGTTGCTGGGGGTCTAAGGTGGAGGGAATTAACACATTTTTGAGAATTCTCCCAAACACAGCATGAAACCTAGGCCCTCCACTACAGGACTCAACCCTAAACCTGGACAAATAAGCAATTGCGCAACCTACGGTACGTATAGCTCACACCACTAGTGTGGACACAAGCTGCAAGCACGGCCAAACATCCAAGCACGATATAACGTCTACGGCTATGCACATCCGGCCTAGTTTCACACATAGCCGTCCAGACTGAAACACCGGACGTACCCAAACACCTCTGCCACTAGCATACAGCGACCACCACCCGAAAGGAACCTGGTATAGCTGGCTTCACATAGACTCTCTTTGACAACATCAATCTATCTCTAACCCTCCAGAGCACCCACCCACATGTCTGACCTCTACTGGGCTGCTTAGTCGAGCCTTGCCAGCCACCCAAGACTTAGAATGGCAAACGTGCACACACGCATCTAATCTAACCCCCCCTAGAATCTCTAACATCGACTACGGTCACCAAGGGTAATCCAATCAAGGAAAAAGTGCAATGAGGCCACACAAGTGGGGAAAGAGCGCTATATAAACAAACAATACAATACACTGTATGTAAAAAATAAATCATTTATTTAAATACAAGTAGGCACAGATAGGTCTAGGGGAAATAAGTACTAACACATTGTATGAAATCACAATTATAAAAACACCACTATACTTGAAGGTAAACAGACCAAAGTATAAACCTTATTTGGAACCCCCGACAGTACTTCTAGGGCAGTCAAAACCTTTTCATACACATTCAGTATAGGTCACACCTATTGTTGGGGAATAAAAAACAATGGTTGCTTTCACAATTACATTCAGGAATGCAAGGGCAGTAGACCCTACCAGTTGTACAGTGACTCCGTCCGAATCACAATCAGTCAACTGGAGAGTATACTTTTTGTGCATAGTGGAACACTTATTCCAGGTACAGTAAAAACATAACTACTTTTGTGATAACAGTCATACTAGGTGAGTAAAACCAAAGGATGTAATATTCAATTACAGGTGCTTTTGAGATCAGTGAAACACAGATCGAGATAAGCAGTAACACTTGTAACTTGGCACACCACTAAGTAAAGTAAAGTCCATATACTTTTTTAAATCTCACAAGGAGTACAGGTTAGATCTTTCCCAACTATACAAGTGACTGATGTAGGACTTATAAGGAATAGTTAGAACCACCGACTCTGGGTTAGATAGCACAGGGAAAGTAAACCCTAATGTTACACTTTACTGAATGACAGTTATTCTAGGTAGGCAACAACCTAATACAGACTTATTCTGGACAGGCTAGCAGCAAGTCAGGGGAAGCAAGACCCATTTGGAGGACACTCATACAATTACCCTGCAGGAATAATCTGGTGATACCAACACATCACTTTTGGGAAGAGGCACAACCTAATCACAGGAGAGTAATTTACCTTTGCATCTACTTTGTTAGAATGGCAAAACAGTTTCTAAGGAAAGAAAAAATATTAACCATACTTTTAAGAATAGTGCATCACACATCCAAGGTAAGTAAGAACTTTTGTAACTGTTCACTCTTAGAATTACAGTTACCAACCAACTCTTTACAAGTATGTAACTTTTAAGCACTTATTTTGTTTTCTAGGCAAAAGTCCCAATCCCTTAAAAGTCGTTCCCTTATTCTTGGAGCATGAGTGTTCTCAGTGACAGGAGGGGGGTCACTAGGATCTAGTGTCCAATGGGCAGCGGCGGAATAGGTTCTTTACTAGCAATAGTTAGAGTTCCTTAGGAAGACTGGGCAAACAGGCGAGTACTTTACTTCTGAGTGAGAAGAGGGTCCAAGAGCTTTGCAGAAGACGCCCTAGACGGATTCCAGCAGTGGAACTGGGTGCACTGGATGAGAGGCCTCCCCATCACAGAAAACACCCCACAGCTACACAGAAATCCTAACAGACGTATACCCAAGTCAACACAGTACCTCAGCATTGAAGATTTTGCAACAGGACGACTTCAGCGTGTGCATCCATATACCCGGTCAGTGGATTCCTTGTCGTGGTGACTGAAAACAAGACCTCAGACAGAACTTTGCAACAGCGATCGATGAAGAAGGCTCTAGGCAAGGTTTTCCTCGCAGCTGAATGCTGTTCTGCGGATTTGGCACCTTTTCAAGGAGCTCAGAAGAAGACAGAAAAACGCAGTTGAATTCTCGTCATCACAATGGTCCAGCACTCTGGGGAGGGGACTTTTCGTACTCTATTCGCGTCTTTGGAAATCCACCAGGATGCCCATAAAGTTTCAGCGAGATTCGGAAGACCGTGCACGGCATAGTGGCTCGAGGTCCTAGGGTATTGCAGCAAAGCAAGGTCGCAGCAACGCATGGGATGGCTCAAAATGCAGGTCTTCTCAAGTCTAGTGGGTCTCACTAGGCTCAGGGTCGTCGTTTTCGGAGTCCCCCAGGTCGATTGGAAGTAAGGGCTACAGCAGGCTCAGGTTACACAGCAGGCTTTCCGGTCGCTGGAAACCGTCTGCCGCTTTTACTTCATCCTCCTCTTCGGTTTCGGTTCCAGTGGTAGACTACTCTTCAGCTTCTAGGTTCGCAGCATTTAACAGGAACTACAGCACAACCTCTGCATTCTCTCCCCGTATATTACAAGAAGGGGCGGCCTGGTTGTCCAATCAGGACAACCAGCCTCCCACTTGGATTTGCCTCATTAAGGCAAGGAGGAGGTCAAAGGGCCGTGTGTTAGGGAGAATTCTCTTATAAGGCTAATTTCCCAAACCTAGTGAGTCCCCCAGCAGCTTTGCTGGTTTTTTGGGGTTTGTCTTTTCCTCTTTTGACTCTTTTCCTCCCACTCTTAGGCATGATTTGAGGTATGTCTCCGACTGTGTGCTTAAGGGCTATGGGGTCTTTTACTCCATAGGGTATTATCAGTTTTTTGTGTATGTCTTACACAGCACCCTCAGTGCAGTAACAGAGGGGTGTCATAGTGACCCCCAAACATATACTCCATACCATGGGACTGACTACTGTCTCCCAGGACATGTAAAGTCACCATTGACGTTACTAGTCCAAAATTGTGAACAGAACCAGTACAAACCATCATATTGTGGAAGTACTGGAAGGGGTTAATTCGATTGCCCCTGGGTCTGTTTTCAAGGGGGCACTGTCCAGTCCCCCCTTGTCGAGTTTCTGGCTGGTGGCAGTGGTTACCACGCAAAATATTCCACCGGAATATTTCCTATGGGATTTTCCTATCGATTTTAAACGCACCACTTTTTGGTGCAATGTTAAAGATACCGCCGGTTTATTTATTTAATATTAAATCAACGGTTGGGTCTTTTTGCCAGAACTCTTTTCTAAAGTGGCGTTTGTGTCCGTCTCTGTAACTCTAACCAAGGTCAGGCCCTTTGTTCCACTATTTTGGTGGGCTTCTCCACAGAAGCCCTCCAAATGGTGCCACTCTGTCTGGGTTCCACAGGATGTGTGGAGAGGGGAATTGGCACCCTGGACTGCGTTGCCTTAGCAACCCAAGTCGCACTTTATTCTGATTGGCCCAGTGGTGAGCCGCTAGGCTCACCACTTAGCATGTGCGAGTGACAGCTAGGCTGTTGAATGGGGGTTTTTCTGCATAAAAGCGGGGGTTTTGGGACTGGATCTTCAGAAGTCGCCACAGGACCTAAGAAATCCGAAGAGGGAAGAAGCTGAGCCATCTGCAACGACGACACCACTGGGGGAGCCCTGCTGCAACGAACTCACCACTTTCCCAACGACAAGAGAAGATCTTCTGCTGGACGAGTTTTCTTCCTTTGAGCTGGTGGGATCAACCAGTTCGCCCCTTTCGCCTTCCAAAGACGTCTCTTGGTCGAATCGCCCGTGCCAAGCACCTCGGCGGCCGGATAGCCAAGCTTCACCACTTTGACCGCGGATAAAAGGAACGCACCTTTTAACCAACGAACTCCGCGGCTGGTTTCATCCCTGTGCAGTACCTCGACTTCACGTTTCCTCCTCGACGAGATCCTCTCTTCCCCTGGTCGAACCAACGAACTGCAACCACTGCCAGGAACAACTGCCACCGCCGGAGCTTCCTCTCTCTTTAAGGTACTGTGTTCTGCCTGACCTCCGTTTCCACGGATTGCTAAAGGTGATCCTTAAATCCTTGGCTTTCCAACTGGGTTGGCCCCAGACCTTCTAACTTTACTTCTTGAATCACCCCAACCTCTTTTGAACATTCTGCAAAGACTTTTAGCGCATTTTAAACTGTGTGATCTTGGGCACATTTCGCTTTGCTCCATTTAAAGTGGGCCTGGCCTATGTATACTGCCTTCACTTACTTGCTTTAAACCTAGAAAAGTGTTGGGAACTGTTTTATTGTTATGCCCTGCCTTTTTCTCTCACTTTAACTTAACTATTGGAGTGCCATCTAAGTTATGCACTCACATCTGTTTTAACAAATAGTGGCGTTTTAACTCTGACTTGTCTAATAGTTATCAAGGGAGGTGTGTATACTTTACCTGACTGTGTTTTAACTTGCTTTTGATTTAGAGTGCTAGTGTATTTCCTAAAGTGTGTTTTAAATAATTACATACTTTTGATACAAAGCTCTGGTCAGTGTTTGTTTGCTCTAGTGTGTTTTTAGCCCTATTGTGTATCCTCTGTATGCTGCCCTACTCATCTTGAGAGAAGTCTGACTGTTCAGCCACAGCTACCAGGTAAATCTGGGTGGTGGAGACTGCTACCAATTGGGTTTACTGCTTACTCCTGTAGTCTTAATCTTTTTCCAGTGGTCCCCAAGGGAACTGCACAGGATTCTGCCTAACACCGTGGAGCTTTGGGCTCCTCCCTCGCTTCCTGTCCTCACAGACTGGAGCCTGGGCGGGGAGTCCAGGGGACGCCAGCCGAAGATAAAAATCACAAAGGACTTTCCCGCCCTGGATGTCAGGGGATGGAACAAGAAAGGAAAAGAAACACTAAAATGGCAAAAAAAAGAAGACAGGGGCACTTTTGGTAAAATGAGCACCCTTAGGTGGCTTTACTGCTGCTGTGAACACAGCCCACGGTAAAGGTGCACCAAATGAATACAAGTTATCACTGCCACCAGCCATTGAAGGTAAGCTTGTCCTTGTAACAGAATTGTTACAGTTTTAATGTGAAACGGGAAACATTGCATCTCCCGAGCACTCCACATAAGGTGGGGTGTGCTGGTTTCACAAAATAAAATGTAAAAGGGATCCAAAGATACTTTCTACCCTTGGGAACTGTAGTTCACTCAAGGTTAGACTGAGAAAGTTAAAAGGGGAGCCCCTAGGGCATAGGAGCAACAGGCATGTATTGTCAATAAGTTGTTAAAGAGGATAACTTTAAAAAGACACTATGGAGAGTCAAAAAAACGAAACCCATAAAAAGAGTTAAAGATTCTGCGAGTGTGAAAAAGGTTTCCACACAGAGGTATTAAGGAAAGATAGCCCACTAGTAAAGCAAAATGTTCTGGGGTTGACCCAGGTCAGGAAGATTTACCAGTTCTGTGAAAATCCTACCCAACAATCCTGAACTTCAGAAAGGACCTATGAGGCTGCCAAACAGGGATGTGTAGGTATTTATCCTTCAGATCCAGGGAGCACATCCAGTTTCCCCTGCACAGTGTCTCTGCAATAAGTGCTGGGGTAACCATCTTGAAATTTTGAAGAGGGAGGGAAAGGTTGAAGGTGGCAAGGTCCAACACAACTCTCAGGCCAGCCTGGGTTTTCTTGTGTATGGTGAAAATCTGAATAGAAGCCGAGACCCCTCTGAGAGGCTGGGACTTCTTCCAATGCCTGACTCTCTACAAGCAATTGAATTTCCGCCAACAGAATTCTTGTCCCAATCTATGGGAGGGGAGGAAGGGATAGGTAGGCAGTAGCACGTGGACACTACTGACAGGATCCTGGGGTCTGTGAACCTCACGTGGCAATATTGTGCGTGAACGGCCTTGGTCCCCGATGGACATGTGGACCCCGGAGAAGTGCGTCATGCCTTCTTTCCCATCAGGGCTGAGGACGACGACTGAAAGAAGCCTTTACTCCCCCCGCCTTGTGCTGTTTGCGGCGGTGCTGACTTGGAAACCGGTCCGGCTGTCTTGACCTTCGTTCTTGGAAGCCCCGGTACCTGCCGAGGACCCACCTCTTGTGGGCACGCTGGTGCACCTGGCTGTAGGTCTTGGGCGTGGACTTTGAGGACAGAGAATGATTTTACAGTCTGGCAACTGTTTTTATCATCAGGTTCCTCATCGGTAGTGGAATGAAAAAGGTTGGCACCCTCGAAATAAGGTCCAAAATGCGCTCCTGGACGTCCGGGTTGAACTTGGTAGCCCGTAGCCAGGCAGTTCTCATGTCCGTAACCATGCAGATGGCACGGCCTGAGGTGTCTATATGAGCCACTGTGGACTTCATGATGTCCGGCACCACCATTTTTGCTAACGCCAGTCCCGCCTTGAAGCACGTTTGACTCTGCACCGGAGGTTGCGGAAGGAAGTCTGCTATTTCCCACCAAAGACTGATTTGCAGCTGCAAGCATAGCTAAGAGGGGCCTCAGCTCCATACACTGCGACAACTGACTTTGGCTGTCCTGGCTCCCTGCAGACTCTTCTACTCCATTTGACTTTGATATTTACTGTCCCTCAGAGGCGATATCTTGGTTTTTAACTATTATTGCTGGGAAAGGTTTTTGTCTAGACTTCATTGGAAGATTCAAGTGCTCACATGCTCTGAGAATCCGTTTAACCTTTTCCTTCCCTTAACCTTTCCTTTTTGCAATCTACAAAGTGTACTAGTGCTATATAAATGCCATTACTGTCCTAGTTAGTCAAGTCACCTCAGGGTGTAGGAAGTGTGTAAAAAGTTTCTCCAAAGAGTACCTACGAGCATTGCATCTGTTAGGGAGAATTCTCAGAAATATGCTAATTCCTCTCTCCCTTAAGAGACCCCCAGCACATTTGCTGGACTCAGAGAGCGAGTCATTTTTCCCACCGTCTCATGTATTTTTCTGTGATTCAACATGGTTTCTTTTTGGTTTTGGGAGTCTGACAAACTTCATAGGCATCATCTTTGCATTGTGACAGCACCTTCACTGCAGTGGCACAGGGTAGTCTATTTGTTAAATCTAAGGTTTAAATACCTTCTTTTGGTGAAACTACTGTTTCCAAGAGCAGTGAAGTGAAATTAACTTTACTTACAATTTGTAACTTTCTAGACCGAGAACACACTATCTTACCATAGGGTGCTGGAGGAGTTACTTTGTATCCCCCATGTCTAGTTTCTCGTGTAACATTTTTATGTTACCCTTTCTACAATTAATGGCTGGTGGTAGTGGTTTACTTTTAACTACCATTAGGAGTTGTTACCATGGGCTGCGTTTGAAACTGCAGTAAAGCAGCCATGGGTGCCCATTTTGTCAAAATGACCCCGTCTTTTTTTGCCATTTCTGGCTGGAAAGGTCCTTCTTGAGATTTACTCTGTGCGCCAAACCAGGTTTGGTCCCTTTATTCATTTTGTCTTTGGGATTCAGGAGTGAAGCCCACCTCTGGCTTCAATATGTCTGGCACGAAGTGAGGGAGGTCCCCGAAACTCCCTGTGTTTAATCTCCTTGGTTACAGGAATGCTTCCAAAGATGATTGGCCAGCTGGCTGTTCGGCTCGGACAGCCACCCTCCTGATGTGAAATTGGCAGCCAGGCTTGAATGAATGTGAGACACCTGCTTAAAAGTCAAGGTTTTTTTGGTTCGGAAGCCAGAGTCGGCCACTGGACGAAGGAATCCGAAAAAGAATTGCAGCGCCTGGACCATTGGTTTGCCCGGTGAAGCCCTGCTGCTTTTCTAAAGCTCCGAATTCGACTCGAGAAGCCCTGCAAGGACGACTTTTCCCCTTGAGTTGGTGGGACCAATCTGCTTCAAAGAACTTGTTTGGACATCCTCTCTGAGCTGGCTGTACTTCCACTGCTGCTGCTGGAACCAAAATGCCAGGGAAAGGAACATCAAACTGAGTGCATCACTTTTAAGATGGACCAGACTGACCAAGCCTGAGCCACCTCAACCGAGTGCTGGACCCCAGATGCGAGTAAAGTCCAGAGTGGTAGCCATTTGCTGAGACGCGAGGATCTGAAACCACTTAGCGCCGCTGAATAGAAGTTTGTCCTTTTCTGTCACGACCGCCCAGTTGTATTGCAGCAGTCCTCAGGTGTCCTTCCTGGTGGTCGGTCAAAAGGGCGAAAAAAAATTCCTGAATAACAAATCTCGAAAAAAAGGCCGAAAAAAAAATATCGAATTTATTATTTTTTTTATATATATATGTATTTTTTGGGTCAGGTAAGTAAAAAAAATTGGTTAAAATAAAAAAAAAAGAAAAAAGGGGGTTGGGGGAACCCCCCATTTCGAAAAAAAAACGTCAAAAGAAATTCGATTTTTTTTTTTTCGGCCTTTTTTTTCGTGATTTCTAATTTCGGTTTTATGACCATAAACCGTCCTTCCTCCTGTCCCCACAAATGAGGCCCGGGAGAAAAAGGATCTGCAGAGCCACACAGGAATAGAAGCCAGTTGGAACCATTTCTTCTAACCAAAGGTACTGTACAGTCTAAGAGAACTTACCTCTTGTTGTTGTAACTTTACTTGATCTCAGTTGAGACTTGCCTTGGTTGCTTCTTTAGAGTTGCTTGCATCTTCCATCTCACAAGCCTCCCAGCTTGTGACCCTACATTGATTTTACTTTTTCTACAAAGACTTCTAAAACATTGTGCAAGACTTAATTACCTCTGCATCTACTCTGCTTTGGGGAGTGTTCAAAAGTACTTACCTGTATATATGTGTGATATCTTGTGTTATTCTATAAACCCTTTTTCTTTGACATCCTTTTCAGTACTGCTCCGATTTAAGAGCGGGCATTTTGAAGTCTATTTGTCTTTTACTATTATATTGCCACTTCTGAAGGCTTATTCAAACTGACTGTTAAATTAATAATTGTTTAATCAAGAAACCTTGAATGTAAGTGTTTATTTGGATACTTGTCACTGTGAAGCTCTGTGTAACTCCCCTACTGCTCACATTGACTCCTCTTGAGTAGCCTGGCTGCTCAGCCACACTACCAACCTGTGTACTACAGACTTCTACCAAAGGTTGGGTTCCTATTGCCAGGAGGTCAAGGTTGTTGTAGTGCACCCAAAGGGCACTGCTCCAAATCTTGCCTAACAGTGTCAATTCTGGAAAAGTATTTTAAAGTATATTTGATCGTTTCATATATTGCCCTTTTTAAGGAAAGCTGCTCAGTCACACTAGCAACTTGTGTAGTACAGGCCTATAGCAAAAGGTGGGTTACCTAATAGCAAGAGGACAAGGGGTGTGTAGTCTCCCACAGGGTTACAACATCAAATCTACCCTAACATTAAGTATCCAACATCTGATCAGAATAAAGTGTCTTCAACCAAGTTACAATAAGAAAATGCATTTGTTAACATATACCATTCGCAAAATCTAAATTACATTTACCAGATTAGGGAAGTTAGCTCATAAAGTTCTTGTGGACTTCGTGGAACAAGATCAATTTGCTCCTGACAACTGCCATTTGAAGCTCCACACAGAAGGAAGTGAAGTGTTTCAGCGATATCTTAAAACAGAAAGAAAAAAAAAATTACAACTGTTATTTCTTACTTTAAAAAAGAAAATGCTTACATAACTCAATAACGTTACTGTCCGAGTAAATAACCTCTGCTTTATGTGAGGAAACGAAAAGCCAACATTTGTTTCCAATGGCCTTTTTAGTATAGAAGGACAAACTGCAAAGTTTGCAAACAGCGTGTTGCCATTGCTTATAATTGTGTGACCATATTAAATTAAGGTTTAAGTTACTTACCTGTAACTTTGTTCTCCAGCAAGGGTTTGGCATGGTTTCAGATGCTCATGAATTAGGCTAAGAATCCTCAGTAAAAGAAATAACAGTTTGACTATAGCTTTAAAACCGAATTTCTCCTCTAAATCAATCACCGTCCTCTGGGTCATACTGCCCCCATCCAATGACAGACCTCTCCGTAAGCTCCACCCCTGGCTGCCATCTTCAGATTTGGTAAGCATGTAAAAAGGCAGTATGAACCAAGAAGAGTCACAGAGGGGAAGGAGGGAGGGTTTGCCAGACCCAAAGCTGCAGGACAATAGTTAAACGTAAGTAACTTAAACCCTTTCCGGCATGGGGTCTGGCATGGGTTCACATGCTCATAAATAAGGATTACACATCATACATATGCACATCCATGGGAGTTGGCAAAGCTCAGAGGCAATAAAACTCACCCCTGGAACTGACCCACCTCATTTGAACAGGTAGCGTAGCACCGCTTGCCGACTCAGAACTCTTCCCTGGAATCCTTGTCGACTCAGTAGAACCATGTGAAGGTGTGCGTAGACCTCCACGGAGCAGCCCTGCAGATGTCAAGCAGGGCAAACCAGAGAAATTCCATCATTGATGTAATGGCCCTGATGGAGTGGGCTCTCGGCCGGCAAGGCCAGCCTGCTAGCCATTGGATGACAGGGCATGATGCAGCCGGAGACCCCACCTGGAGATGGCAGCCTTCGACAAGTCAGTCAGGGTTTCCCAGTCTATTTTAAGTAAAGGAAAGGTCAGGAGATGCAAGGCTGGCATGAGATCCAGGGGTTGTGTGTTGCTGTTAGGGAGAATTCTCAGAAATGTGTTAATTCCCTTCTACCTTAGAGACCCCCAGCTCTTTTTGCTGGACTCTCATGTAATTTTAATGTGATTTAATCTGTGTGTTTCTTTTGACTTTGGAGTCTGACAAACTCCATAGGCATCATTTTTCCATTGTGTGAGACAGCACCTTTAGTGCAGTTGCACAGGGAAGTCTTAGATTTCCCACTTTACTTACATTTTGTAACTTTCTAGACCCAGCACAAACTGTCTTACAATAAATAGGGTGCTGGAGGGGTTACTTAGTATCCCCTTTGTCTAGTTTCTCTTGTAAAATATTTATGTTACCCTTTCCACAATTAATGGCTGGTGGCAATGGTTTACTTTTTCCTACCATTGCATGTTTTTACAGCGGGCTGCGTTCGCAGCCACGGTAAGGCACCAATGGCCCTGGTCATCTTTTTTGCCATTTCTTGTCAGAAAGGTCATTCTTGAGATTTACTTTGCACGCCAAACCAGGTTTGGTCCCTGTGTTTTTGTCTTTGGCAGGCATCACGAGTGAAGCCCACCTCTGGCACCAGCGTGTCTGGCAGGGCAGGAAGTGTGCTTAATCCCATTGGTTACAGGAATGCACCCAGAGGTGATTGGCCGCCTGGCTGACCGGCAAGGACAGCCACCCTGCTGTGTGACTAACAGCTAGGCTGGAATGAACGGGAGAAACCTGCATAAAAGGCAATGCTTTTTGGCTTGGAAGGCAGAGTCGACCACTGGACGAAGAAATCCAAAGGAAACTTGGAATAGATGCCTGCTGCAACTCCTGGACCGTTGGTTTGCCCGGTGAAGGCCTGCTGCTGTGCTAAAGCTCCTAATTCACCTCGAATAGAGAAGCACTCCAAAGTAAGCCGATCTGGACATCCTCTCGGAGCTGGTTATATTTCTACTGCTGCTGGAACCGAAGAGCCAGGGAGAGGATAACCAGATTGTGTGTTGCTTTTATGTCGGACCCGAGCGCTAGGAAGATCCTCCGGACTTCCCTGTTGCAGGTCTGACCAAGCTTGAGCTACCTCAACTGAGTGCTGGCCCTCAGGAGCAAGGAAAGTCTGAAGTGGTATCCGAGAACCGCTGTGTTTCTATTTGCTGTCAGACGCGAGGAGCTGAAACACTGAAGGACTGCTGAATTGAAGTTTGCCCATTGCTGCCGCTCCCCGTCCCATTGCAGAGCGGAAGTCGCCAGACATCCTCCCTCTTGTCCCCACGACTCAGGAAATTATAACTTACTCACCGTAGTGACTAACTTACTCTTTGTCCATAGTCCCCTTTCCACCATACTGCATGGACGTCCCTTCCAAGGGACGTGAGACAGAACCTTTTTCACCAGAAAAAATAAACTTCCCTTTAAATTTAGAGGCGCGCGGGGTACAGCCCAGGGAGCATGCGCTGCCCCGACTCCGCCGTCCGGTGCCACACCTCATTCCCCATTGACACGTCGAAAATAGATTTAACATAGGGGGGAGGTTGGTGGCACGTATAGAGGAAAGGGGACTATGGACTAAGAGTACGAGTCACTACGGTGAGTAACTTATAATTACTCTTACGTCCCGTCCCCTTTCCTCCATACTGCATGGGCGAATACAACTGAATGTAGCCCTAGGGTGGAGAGGAGACCCTCCTTAAGCAAAAAGGTTCCTGAGAACCGCCTGTCCAAAGGCCGTGTCAGATCTAGAGCCGGCATACAAACAGTAATGCTTGCAGAAAGCAGAGGGAGTGGCCCAAGTGGCCACCCTGCTTATGACTTGCCAAGGAACATGGCGCTGGAATGCGATGGCCGTTGCTTTGGCCCTGACTGCGTGGGCATGAATGTTGCCCGGCAACGGCTGGTACTGGTCCTCATCTGCTTCTTTGATGGCCTAGACCATCCAGCGGGATATGGTGGCCCAATAGCCTGGTCTTGAGCTCCCGAAAGTGAGGAACAGGGCGTCCGATTTACAGAAGTCCTTGGTCCTGTCCGAGTAGAATTTCAAGACTCGCCTGACATCCAGGCAGTGCAGCACTCTGTGCTTCGTCCTTCGGATTGGCAAAGAACGTAGGAAGGACAATTTCCTCGTTCAGGTGGAAAGCAGACGCCACCATGGGCAGAAATGCCCGATGTGTCCGCAAGACTACTTTGTCCCTGTGAAATGTAGTGTTGGGGATGAGCTAGCGCATTTGGCTAGCGCTTTCCTACACCCCTCAAGCGCTTTACAATGAGACAATACTTCTAAGCACTTAAGCACTGAAAAAGCTTTTTTCATGCAAAAATAATCACAGGTGTGGCCAGTCACTAAATAAAGAGAGTTAGGATTGCAATCTAAGTACAAACAACTATGTAGATGGATTTATATGGAAAACTGTTGTGCAATCTAAGTTCGCTTTGCTCAAAGAACACAGTAAAAGTCAGGCTGTGCTAAATATAGACTACATGCAGGCTAGACAGCACAAAGTGGCTGAGCAACTGTTCCTGTCAATTACAAGCCAATGGAGACTTTGATTCAGCACGGCAGAGTACTAGGAAAACAAGGTTTTTTTTGTATGCATTATTGGTCCATATCAAATATAATTACGTTGAGTTAAGTGTTCAGAGAATGGCGTGAAGATGTGTCGATATATGAATGTTTATAACATAGTAAATTATGCTAAACAAGAGGGACAAAGTATTCCTGCTAATGCAGCATTATGTAAAGTAGGGAACCAGCCCATGCAACACGGGAGACACTGCAGCATCCCTGGTATGGCATGAAAGACTAGTTTAGAGGCGCTCTGCTGGCATCCAGTGACCAAGTCAAGAGTATTTAAGCCCCAGGCACAGTATCAGTATTCAGGACCTGGGAGCCAGCAACGACAGAATGCTGGCCTCAAATGGCACAGTCCTCTGCCATTTCCCTAATCCTCATGATCTGTAAAGATTAAAGTCTTGTTATCACCTGCAAGATACTCATGGTTTTAATTCCCTAGAGGGGTCCATTTTCTCTGATTTGAGAGTGATGAGGGGGTAACCCAAAAATATTTAAAGGGGCGCACCTGTAAATTGGGTTTCGCTTTCAATAGTATATGGTTCCGAGGCAATCAGCGCCTGGATTTAGCTGACTCTACGAGCCGAGGTAAGGCCGACCAGTAAGGTCGTCTTGATGCTGACTAGCCTGATGTATGCGGACGCCATTGGCTCGAACAGATTGTGCGCCAGGGCCCCCAAGACTATGTTGAGGTCCCATACCGGGTGCGGCCTCTTGACAGGCGGGTAGAGCCTTGCGAGCCCCGTCAAATGCTTATTGACTATAAGATTGGAGGAGGAGAAGATCTTCTCCTCCGAGTTCCTGTAAGCTCCGATGGCAGGGCGATTTATACGGCAAGTGTCAACCTGCACGCCAGAGTGGGCGAGGTGCGCCGAGAAAGAGCACGCTGTCAAGAGTACATACTAGGGGACAGATTCCCTTGGAGTCTGCCCAGTGGCAGAATCTGGTCCATTTGCTTTTATACTGGGCCCTGGTAGCGTTGCTCCTTGCGCCCTGTATGATTTCCAGATTAGCCTGTGAAAGGCTGAGGTGCCGCAGCATTACCTGCTCAGGAACCACGCTGTGAGGGCATCTCTCTCTAGCACGGGGTGTATGATCCTGCCCCCTGCTGCGCCAGAAGATGTGCTGGGCCCATCGGGAGATGAATCGGGGGCATCTCCAAGAGGCTGAGCAGCTCCGAAAACCATGGCCTGGCCGGCCACCATGGAGCTATCAGAATGTTGTTGAGTTGGCGAGACCCCTTGATCTTGCAAATTACTCTGAATTAGTGGAGTGGGTGGAAAGGCGTAAGCCCTCATGCCGTTGCACTGAATCTGAAATGCATCACCCAGGGAGCCGGGCCCTGTCCATGCCAGGAGGCAAACAGAGGGCACTTCTTGTTGCGCCAGGTGGCAAAGAGATCCACCTGGGGATGACCCCACTTGTTGAAGATCTCCTGAATAACGAGGTTGTTTAGCTTCCACTCGTAATTGTGCGCTCCAAGCCTGCTGAGCCTGTCCGCCTCCAGGTTTGGATTACCCCGGGAGATGGACTGCCATGAGGTAGATGTCGTTTTCCAGGGCCCACTCCCACATGCTGATTGCCCGTCTGCACAGAGATGGGGATCTGGTGCCTCCCTGCTTGTTGACATAGTACATGCTGGTTGAGTTGTCTGTCTGGATGAGGACAATCTTGCCCCCAAGAAGTGGTAGGAATGCCCTGAGCGCTAGCCAGAAAGTGTTCAGCTCTAGCCAATTGATGTGGTATTCCTGTTCGACAAGTCCAGGCGCCATGGCGAAAAGTAGGGGGCGCTGAACGTCAAGAGTGGTGGCTTCAAATTTTGTGGTTTTAAATCTGGGGGAAGCAAGGACTGGGGCAGAGGATGAGCGAAGATTTCTTCCATTCTTCTTGATGTTAATGCGTTCAGACAAGTAGATGGGACTGCTGAAAGAGAGGCATTTGTGTGTGGTAGTGAGCATTTTATGTGTAATGTTTGACTGGTAGCCAATGAAGCTTCTTCCTGAATATGGAGATATGGGAGCGACGATATTGAGTGAAGATGGTTCGCACAGCATTGTTCTGGGCCACTTGTAAGGATTGGATATTTGCGGCAGTAGTACCAGACAAAAGGCTATTGCAATAGTCCAGTCTGGAGTTTATCAACGCCGTGGATAGAAGAGCACAGTTTTCGGCTGTTAGAAATGGACGGATCTAATTGATTCGCTTATTGAGCAGTCCGCAGCTAGAGCTGATGTAAGAGACCAGCAGCTTCATGGATAATTCGTCGTCTAAGACAACTCCCAGAGTTTTTACCTTCCTCTGGACTGTAATGATGTTGCCTGCAATAAGGAAGTTGGAGTAATCAGTATATAGTTTGCTCTGGGTGTTCTTGGAGGATACTATTGTTAGTTTGGTTTTATTGTTGTTTAAGGCTAGCGAGTTACAAGCCATCCAGTCCTGGATGGCTTTATAGATATTATTGATGGCCTCAACATCATTTCTGTACTGACCACTAAACTGTATGACCACCTGTGTCTCATCTGCGTAGTTGGTATACTGAACACCAAGTTTAAGAGGTCCAGGAGAGGGCCAATGTACAAATTAAAAAGCAGTGGCGACAGGCAGGAGCATTGTGGGACACCACAGGTTTGAGAGATAGGAGTGGAATGGTGACTCCCTACACAAACCCTAACCATGCGAGGGCCGAGAAAGGAGGCGATCCAATTAGATGCCAACGAGGAACCATTTGCGACCTCTCTGAGCCTCGTCAATAGTAAGCTGTGATCTACCAGATCAAAGGCTGCGGAGAGGTCAAGAAGCATCAGTAGTGCGGCTTGATTCTGGTCAGAAATGTCGCCAGTGTGGAGTTAAGGTCGAGCATGGCTGTTTCAGTACCATGCCGAGCCCTATATACTGACTGTCGAGTGCCGAGGATCTTGTGTTCAACATGAGCCTGAAGTTGTTTGTAGGCCAGTTTGTCCAGTATCTTCAGTATAAAAGGCACGTTGGTTATTGGCCTATAATTATCCTTGTTGGTGGGGTCTACATTTTCTTTTTTCAACAAGGGTGTTATCCAAGCTGATTTTAGCACATGTGGTACCACACCTTCATCAAAAGATAGGCTCATCAACTTGGTGATCCAGGGTACTAGCAAGTCAGTCGATTCTTTGAAAATGTTCGTAGGACAGTCACCAGGGCAGGAAGTAGATTTAAGATCTTGTCTCGATGTTTCACAAAGTTCTTGAGGTTCCTCTTGAGGCGACTTCTGGAAGAGCTCCCTCCACCTGCCTAGTCTGTTCTTCAGTGCTTTTGAGGACAGCGAGCCACACGCTGTACAAGCTTGCCAACCATGGTCTGGGCCAAGGCACTGCAGGCAGAGGGCATGGGGATCTGAAGTTGGGAAGAACCCGTTGCAGGATGGACACCTGCTGAACCCAGTGGAAGTCGACATGCGCCGGGGAGGAGCGTGACGCCCGAGGACAGAGTACCAGAATGATGAAGACAAAAAAGACAAAGTATCTTTGCGTGGAATTACATGGCCGAAGCCAAACCGAGGAGCGTTAGCGAATTTGGCTTAATCCAGTCGACGCGGAAAAGGCGGACTGACGTGTGGCGCCAGAGGGCGGAGTCAGGGCAGCGCATACTCCTGGGCTGCACCCCTGCGCGCCTCTAAATTTAAAAGGGAATAAGGTTTTTTCCGGTGAAAAAGGTTCCGTCTCCCGTCCCTTGGAAGCGACGCCCATGCAGTATGGAGTAAAGGGGACGGGACGTCAGAGTACAACAGGATCTGCAGAGCTGTACAGGAACAGAAGCCAGCTTGCACCATTTCTTCTAACCAGAGGTACTGTAAGATCTAAGAATTTACCTCTTGTTATATAGCCTTGCTTGCTCTCAGTTGAGACCTGTCTTGGTTACCTTGTAGAGTTGCTAAAGCTTTGCCCCTCACAAGACTTCCAACTTGTGGCCCTTCAAGTGTTATATTTCCTACAACCATTTCTATAAACACTGTGCAATACATTTTTTTTACCAACCTGCAAAGATGATATTCAGCTCCCCTTGACATTGTGCAACTAACATTGACTGTCCTGGCTCCCTGAGTGACTCTCCTTACCTCAGACTCTGTGCTTTCTCTTTCCCCAGAAAACGGTTAATTTACTCTGCATTGGAATGTTTCTAAAAGTACTTACCCGATTCTGAATTATTGGTTAACCTTGGTTTTATTCCTCTATTTTATCTTTTGCACCAAACTCAGTATTGCTCCAATTGTACCAGTGAAATCAATTTCCACAGTGTCCTAGATATTTAAGTCACCTGAGGGTGTAGGAAGTGTGTGTGTGTGTGTGTGTGCCATCCCCAATGGATGATATCTGATTTAGAGAAGCTAAGAATGTGTTTTGAAGTATATTTAAGTGTTACATGTTTTGCTACCTTTCTAAAGAAGGTTTATATAACCGACTGAAATAAATTAATTGTTTTATCAAGAAAGCTTGAATATTAGTGTTTATTTGGATACTGTACTGTGAAACTGGGTCACAACATTACTGCTCACATTGACCCCTCTTGAGATAAGCCTGGCTGCTCGACCACACTACCAACGGGTGTAGTTCAGACGCATACTTAATTATATAGGTTGGGTCCCTATTCCCAGGTGGTCAGGGTTGTTCTAGTGCACCCAAAGGGTACTGCATACAATCTTGCCTAACAGGCGCTCCGGCAGACCTCACGAGCTCTGTCCTGCTAGTATTACACCAAGACTGCTACCCGAGGCCCCCACCGCCCACATAAGTGTCACTGCTGCCTGGCCTGACTCACTACACGGAGCCGCCCGCCACCGGACAGCGGTTTGAGGCGTTGGTCGCCCCGGCAACTACAGCAGACGCTCAGCGTTGGGCGGCCTGAGATTCTGGAGCACGGGTCCCTGGTCTCCTGTTGTGATCAGCAGTCCTGATACTGCAGAGCCATGGTAAACCTGCTCCCATGCTATACGTTCCTAAGTAACAGATCTGGCTACATGCTCCTAGCACCCAAGCTACCATACTCGAGTGGCTCACCCACCTGCCTCCTTCCTGTACTGGTCATCTGTCTGCCACCACCACCATTACTTGGGCATCAGAGGAAGCACGCTCCGCTAATCAATAGGACTTTGGCCTTCCCCTTCCAGCGGACCCACCTTGCGGGCGGTCACACTCGCGGTGCAGCGTTCTGTAGGGCACGTAGGGCAGTAACCCCCCCCCCCGATCTGGGGTAAGAAGCTGAGCCTTATGTTATTGCCCTATGCCTCAATCTCATGTCACTGGGCAGTACAAACTAAGCACCTCATATTCCTGCCCATCCACAGCTTAAGCTGCCATCACCAAGGGGAACCGTTACCTCGCTTGCCTGCACCGACCGGTCTTAGATCTGAGGCCGCAACCGGTCACAGAGTAGCTGCCAGGGGCACCTTGGACACCCGCAACGCAACTGGAGTCCCTGGAACAATGTGTGTCATAAGAATGAGGACACAACATTCTTAAAGGGCCTCCCTGAAAAACTACACAACCAGCACCGATACTACAGCTACTGGATACCCTAACTGAGGGGACCTAACTTTATTCTGTCCTGGTTCCCCCCGACAGCGAACCTGATTATCAGGGGGGAGCTGCTCTCGGCTTCCCACATTCACTCCTCAACGCTTGGTACCACTTATAACTTCCATCTGACGCCCCCACACCTTCACTGTACATCCGGGCCTCCCTCACAGCTGCTCCGAGACCCTGGTTCCCGCACCTCACCGACCCGTTTTTGGTAGCGAGCTCAGCAGCCAGGCTCATCTCAAGAGGGACTGTGAGCAGTTCAAGTAGTTACACAGATTCAATCACAGTGGTTCAAGTAGGCACTTAAACTCAAGGTTTCTTGGTAAAAATACTTAATATATAACAATCATTTAGAAAACATTTCAATCGAAGACAACTTGATATTATAAACCAATACACTTCAATACAAAATTCTAAGATTTTGAAACAATTTGAGCACCCCTGAAATAAAAGCCAAATGGCAGTTCAGTTACTTAGAGAGGAGCAAAAGGCACATGTAAGTAAAAATAGATCCTGTATACTTAGATAGTGCAAATAGTTTCAGTTCACCAGAAGAGTTCAATTCAAGTCAATAGGCCAGGCCAAAGTCAATGGGTTAGTGTTCTGGATAGGAAAGAGCAGTTCTGGTATCAAATGGTGAAGTCTTTGCAAAAGTTCTTATAAGTAGTTTAGGCAAAAAAGAATCATCTGTCGGGTCACAAGCTGATTAGGCCTGCAAATTGGGAAAGTTTCACAAACTTACACCGCAAGAGTGGCGTTCTCTCAATCGGGTTGGCACAGTACCTTAGTATGAAGAACAAAATGCAGCTGAAGACGGTGGTTCCTGGCAGGTCCTGCTGATCTCACTGTTCCTGAGCCTCAGTCGTGGGGACAAGAGGGAGGACGTAGGGGTACCACTGCACGGGATCATCGAAAAAGCAAACCAGATGGAGCCACTTCAGTTCCAGTAGCTGTAGATTAAAGTGCACAAGCTGGAATCCCTCTCCCTGGTTAATCCTAACCAGCCTTGAGAATGGTGTCCAGGTGATTTACGAGTTGATTGGTCCCACCAACTCAAAGGAAGAAGTCGTCCATGAAGGGGCTTCTTTGTCGAGATGAACTTGGCAATTAGGCCCTGGAGCAGGGCTTGACCAGGGAAACCAACCATCCAGGAGTTGCAGCAGCCATCCTCTTCTAGCGCTTCTTCGGTTCCAGTGGTCGACTGCTTTCCAATCCTGGAGAATCGCCTTTTCAACAGTTTTCTCCCTTTTATTCCAGCCTAGCTGTCACTCGCCCAGCAGGGTGGCTGTCCTTACCGGACCGTCAGCCAGCCATTCCCGCCAGAGTGCATTTGGGTCTCCTAGGAGACCAAGTACAGGAAGTCGGGCACCTCCCTCACTTCCTGCCCACCACAGACACTCGACGCCAGAGGCGGTCTTCAGTTATGAAGCCCGCCAAAGGCATACGAACAAAGGGACCAAATCTTGGCGCGCAGAGACAAACACTAGAAGGAGCTTTCCAAAAGGAAACAAAAAAAGATCGGGACCTGTTTAAAAAAAAAAGGGGCTAAAGGCGCCATCTTGTAAAACATGTCTCCCATGATTTTTTAGCAATCGGTGTTCGCGGTCGGGAAAAATCATGGTAGTTAGTTTTAAAACCAAAATCACTGCCGCTAGCCTTTTCAATATGAAAGGGTAGCATTTGACTGCTACATGAGTATTTAGACACAGGGGATACTATGCAACCCCTCCAGCGTTCCATTGTAAGATGGTGTGTGCTGGGTCTACGAATTTGGAAAAACTAGTAAAGTCAATTTCCCTTTACATTCTCTGGGAAACAGTAGTTTATCCCAGAGAAGGTATTTAAACCTGCGGGAAGTCTAAAAGACCTGCCTGTGTCACTGCACTGAAGGTGCTGTGTGACACATGAAAAGATACATGAAAGAGTGGGAAAAAAGGCTCACTGTTTCCAGGTAAGAAAATTAAGTCCTCAAAAATCCAGCAAAGTTGCTGGGGGTCTCTAAGGTAAAGGGAATTACCACTTTTATGAGAATTCTCCCCAACAAGGGGTTCACTACTCTCCATTCCAAACTTGATATGAGTGGGAAGATCAGCTCTATTAAAGCCCGACTGGTAAAGACTGACACCAGGATGACGGAGGTGGAGACCAGGGTATGCTTGACGGAGGACATCGGTGCACTCCGGGCTGAAGTGGCCACTCTGTCTAGACAGGTTCAAATGGTCAGCAAATAGAATGAAAACCTAGAATCGCAATCCAGGTGTAACAACCTCTGTATCATCGGTGCCTGAGGACAAAATAGACAGCCCCATGGAGGAATACGTCAAGCACCTTCTTCTCACCCTGCTGGACTCTCCTAAATTCGCAATCTAACAGGCCCACCGATCCCTAGCCGCGAAGCCCAAGCATGGTGCTCCCCACTCGTCTCATCATCGCAAGAGTACTAAACTACTGAGACAGGGACACTTTGCTTCATGCACAAAGCAGCAAGGGCGAACTTATGCTCGGCTCTGCCCAAGTTAATCTATACCCCGACTTCTCAGTGGCTCTCCAGCAGGAATGCAAGACCGTTCTAGCCCTCAAGAAAAAACTACGAGAACTGAGGGTGAAATACTCAATGCTATACCCTGCTAAATTCAGAATCGAGCATTCGGACCAGGTTTTCTTTTTTACTATTCCAAAGGTGGCTTCCAAATTTATTGACGATCACTTCTCGGGCTGGCAGATGATACAAATGACATTGGTCACCTCCAAGCAAGAAGCTTCCTTCACAGGCTCAGGCTGGTGGCACTGCATCTAGGACACATCAACCTTGTTGATTCAATTTTGAGACCAGTTCCGATTCCATCCATTGTCTCTGCTATCCTTATCCCCTTATTTTGAATTGTGCACCACAATATGTTTAGTTCATGCCCTATGTTGGAGTAATAGTCACCGGCTCATGCACAGGCACCCAGGCAGAGCTGCTGTAGTTGCAGTTGGTTGATGTTCTATTGGGGTATCACCCCTTTGATTGGGGGCGGGGGGTTTGGGAGGGTAAAAAGTTTAGAAAACTGCTTGGCATGCGACGGAGGACTCGAAATCCAGACCGCTTGCAATATATCTATATCAGTGTTAGGGAGAATTCTCAGAAATGTGTTAATTCCTTTCTAACTTAGAGACACCCCAGCTCTTTTTGCTGGACTTTAGGACCTTTTATCTCATGCAATTTTAATGTGATTCATTCTCCGTTTCTTTTGACTTCTTGGGAAGAAAATCTACAAGAAATGAGACGGCCAAGATCAAGCAATGAAATATGCCTGGAACCAAAACCATACGCCAGGAAAAAACTAGGAGGCTCCTCTTTCTCCCACTTGGCGGTAAAAACCTGGAACAACCTTCCGAAAGTAATAAGAAATACCAAGACCACCTAAAATTTAGCAAATGACTAAAAACCTGGCTCTTCAACACTTCGGAACCAGAGGGAAACAACTGAAACAATCAAAAACGAACAGGCTGACAGAATCCATGACGGCACAGACAGCGCCTAGAACCGACTTAGGGGAAACTCCCACAAGAACAAGAGAGACAATGCTAGGTGGAACCAACCACAAGCGACACTATCAGGACAGAACAACAGCAAACAAGCCTAACACAAACAGGCACGACTACCAACCCTACCCACTCAGAAAGGGCATTCGGTACGGGCGTAGGTCGTAAGTAGATTGATCCGAGACAACCAGTTTTCACTAACCACCGACTGGGATGTAGGGGCTGGCGCGCACATTGTGGAAGTACATCTGAAGTACTGTTAACTATGGCCGCATACTACCGGAGCTCCCTTGGAAGCTGACTCCCTGCATTCAAACACAGAGGCATCAGGAAGTCTTTTTCAGATGCACAAGTGCCTGGCCTCTTCTACAGGAAGTGAAGGTGACTGTCTGCTTGGACCTTAATCACACACGAGGACTTACGAGGCTTGTGCCACGTTATGCACGTTGCACGGGTCGCATTGTGCTAGTTGTGCTAGTGTCTTTGTTGTGCTTGTCGAGCTTGCGTGTAACAGCTAACGTTGCAAATATTATAATACGTAAATCGCTAACTATGTTAATCTCCCTCCCTCTTTGAAGGTGTGTCCTGTAACGGTGACCTGCCCCTTGGTGTGGACACGCCCCCCTGGCTGAAACAAATTACGCACACCCAGCACGCACGCACATCGTGGAAGTACATCTGAAGTACTGTTAACTGTTCACGGTGCAGGGTGCGCTGGTTGCACTAAAGGGCCAAAAATGTTGTCCAACATCCGTGGCCTCCGTACAATACCTCTGGAGCGTTTTGGTACTCTATCGCTAGTGTAAAAAACAAAAAAAAACTTATCTCCTTGTTTTTTACTCTATCCCTTGGGTCGGTTCCTATCACTAGCCCATCGGATATAGGGCTGTTTTGTACAATCAATCTGATATTTTATACTGAGGTGAGCTTATGAATATCTAATGTACTGTTTGATTATATAACACCACTCTTTGAATTATGTCGCTGTCAAAACAAGTGACACAATCAAAGTAGCCGGCAATCGAAGTGGGTTTCAAGTGGTTTTGGTGTTGTTGGGCGGTGAGGCAGGGAGCACGGGCCCTTGGCTGCTTCTCAATTGAGAAATGTCTTGGTCTGCGTGGTGGTTCTGTGGGACTTTGCGCTTGCCCCTCACAGAGCGTAGCACGCTAGGCCTAAATGGTTTCTTGCTTACGTAGTGGTCACCCTTTAAAATGGTCTCCTTGCAAACCTGCAAACGTCAAAAAAAACGAAAAAACAAACAAATGTTACTATCAAAGGAAGTTGTGAGGAGTGATACTCCTATGCCGAGTGAAGGCACCGGCCTGGCGGCGCACTGGGGTCCCGTAACTGACCAGGACCTAATAAAGCATGAGGTGGCATTTTCTTATGCGCATGCCCAAGCACTCGCAGATGCAACAAATGGGTCTCCTTCCCTTGGCGCTGATCCTGCACCAAGTAAAATCTCACCCAAACCATCTCGCAAAAGCTTACTCAGCATGCGTATGGATATCATACCTCCCGGCCCCGGGCATTCTATTGAGGACACTGCCTACTCACCTGCTGACAATTCCATACTAGCCCCAGTCGTACTCGCAGCGTTCGAAAAACGTGTGCGGCTCTCAGTTGGACCTTCCACTCCAGTCACCTTCCCTAGTTGCAAGAGAGCGGATGTACATATTCATTGCAAAGATGTGGTGCACATGGAGGATATAAATATCTCCCCAGAACCTTCTTTGCATGAATCTAAACCCTTCGCCTTTACTGTTTCTAGTTCTTGGCCTTCCTCCCCAACCCAAGCACCAAGTGGTACTACTAAAATTGAAATAGACCCATTGTATTCGCCTGCTAAAAAGCTGTTAAATCACCCATTGGGTTTAGACATCTTAGAACCCACTGAGGACATGCAATCCCTTGAAGCATCCTACCCCGTACTAACGAGAATACTGAATCAATTGGATCGTGGCCATGAGTACACGCATTATGAATTGAGGGACTGCAAATCAGCGTTGACAGAAATCCTATTAAAAATTAATAAATTGGAGGGTTTCATATTTGCGGACAGTCTTCGACGAGTACCAGAGGAGCAGAAACCGTTGAAAACGGACGCTCCTCAAAATATCTCCATGACTACGCAAACAGATGAACCAGCTGCCCCCCTGAATGAATCTAAAATCATGAATGTTCCCTGTGTTACTTACGCATTCCCGCAATCATTTGCGCAAACTGTGATTGCTCCAAGACCCGACACCTCCTGCCACATTCTCACGCATGCCCAACTATGTATGGAAGTTGCTTCACATGCTGAGAAGCTGGAACAGGTGCTATTTTTCTTACAACATGGCCCTGGGGAAGAGAAATCGGAAGAGAAATCGAGGGATTCTTTTGGCTCTACGGAGTGGGGTCAGGTATTCTACCCGGACAGCCCCTCAGCACTAATCAAACTATTTGGGAACAATGACCAAATTGATTCTGTTCCTGATAACATTCCGCCTGCAATTGCTGAAAGTTCCCCACCCCAGGTAGAGCGTTCCTTTATTTTAAGGAGGGAGAAAATACTTTTTTTCCGCGCCTTGAAAAGGAAAGCAAATCGTAAAAAAGCGACCCATATCGCTAAAGAGGAACCTGTTGTCCAAATAAAAGCAAACGAAAAAACTAAAAAAAAAAAAATGGCAAAGAGCAATGTACCTCCACCAGCAACCGATCCAGAAATAGAGAAAATCACTGGAAATGCCATGGATCCTAGAGAAACTAATAAAAACCACAAAAAATTCCCACTTCAGAAGGCGCAGGCCCTTATTGAGGAGCAAGCGCACTCATCGTCTCAGACCCAACTACCTGCTTTTTCCAAATCTGTTGACAATAAAATCACTCAAATAGGAAAGGTACTAGAGATAGCATCCACCAAAAGTGAGAAGGAGCTGTACACGGAGCCACCCAATAGGGCTATCTTAGTAAACGATGACTGTCACCAGCCTCACCATCCGGGGAATCAGATTGAGTCTGGCAAAAAGCTTCCACTCATGCAAGACTTAAAGGGAGTGGGCGAAAAGCAGCGGGACTCCTCTCCGGTACTTTTTGGGGGAGGATTTTGAAATGACAGGGGAATTGCCCAAGCAGTCCACTACGATTATAGGATGGGAAATCATCTCGGACAAGAATGGCATAAAGCGACTCAATCGATCTGCACAGTTGCAGGCCTTTGGTCGTATTCCTGGTCTGCGCACTCTCCACACGACAGATAATGAGTGGATTACCCTGCCGCCTATTCAGAACCATCGCATGGTGTGCAAGGTGCAATCGGCCATCATTACCAACCTCCTCTTGCAAAATACGGAAGAGTTGCGTTATACTGGCCTTATGCCGTACCCCTTCGATTCTATTGATGATGCCATCTCATTTAATTAAACTCCTTTAGTGCATACTCCCGAACATCTGCCAAATTTAGCCTCTGGTGTTCCAAGAGTGGGGTAAATGCAGAAATCATTGCCCAATTAGTAGGCTTATCCAATACTAGCAAGGACTGGTCATGGTTAGCCGCCCTACACAACACTCTAAACCCTGCTGTGAATAATATTCCCCACTAACCAGACATCTTCCTTATCCATTCTGTCTTGGAACTCGTGTGGTTTTAACAATTTAAAGCAGTGGTTTAATAATGCACATGTAGGTAGGGAATGTGACATGTTATGCCAGGAAACAATGTGCGACCACAAATTATTGTTCCCTGGATACACTATCATACAAACAAAAGCGAAACGAGGCACTTGTGGCAAGCCATATGGTGGACTAGCAATTTGCTTAAACAACAACCTAAATGCACTTGTTTTAGATGTCTATAATGCAATTGCAATGTTGGCCGTACTGATCTTGCTTAAGGGGAAACAGTCAACTCCATTTCTTATTGTATGTTTATATCACAATCCTGTAACTCTCAGCCTAACATTTGCCTTTCAAGAGTTGGATAACCTATTTGACGAAGTTTTATCAGTGCATCCTACTTGTGATATCATATGAGGAGGGTATTTCAATGCGTATTGTATGAAAATAAATTCTAATCTCGTGATTTGTGGGGCTACTCAGCAAGCGGGACACAGGTTGTTTGTGGAAAGAGTACTTGGAATCCTGGGAACTAGATATTCTCCCTTTTGAAACTAGCGATGGGTGTTTTGCTTGGAGGAGAGGTGGCAGTTCCACTTGTATTGACTATTTTGCCATATCTCGGGGCTTGCAGTCGCTCTCAAACATCACAATCTTTGATCCTGGCTATAGTGACCATTACATGATTCATTTGAACCTGCAGTTAGATGTGGCATTATTAGTCAAGGACCATCATCAAGGGCTGTTAGAAGGGGATCGACCTGGTTTATCAATTCGATGGGAAACCAGACTTTGTGATAAGGTAAATGATATGATCTCTGCACGCCTCATTTTCTATTACAGCTCGCACCATCATAGAATATCCCCAAATCTAGAACTTGGTTTATCCAGAATAATAACTGGGGTAATAAACTCGCTGCAGTCAAATAGTCTGCACCCACCCGTAGGTTACACCACTCTAAATTCCAACTTTATTCTTGAAGCCAAAAGATCTAAGAATGCGGCTCTTCGTGAAATTCGTAGAACTGCTCCTACGTGGGGGGGTTTAATGTTGGAGAAAAAAAAGGGTCTTGAAGATAAATCGAAACATATGCAGAGATCATAAGTAATTCATTCTTAATTAGGTAAATCAGAAAATGTTTGGTACTCTCTGCCACAGGGATAGACGATCCACATGGGCTTTGCTCAGAGCGGGAACTACTGCACTCCCCACTGACCAGTCTTCCAAGATCTCTGCACAGGTCTGGAAGACCTTCTTTGAAAATAAATTTGCCCTACCCGCATCCTTTGTAAAAATAGAGTATAAATGGACCAGCCTTGCCGTTGCATCTTTCCCGTTATGGGAAATGTCTAGTATAGAGACCACGAATATCAGTTTAAAATGCTCGAAAGCAGCGGGCCCCGATGGAATTCCACTTTGTGTACTCAAAGGTAATCCAGCTATGTGGGCTTGGATATTTAAGAAACTTTTTGATAATATTCTAGTAAGCGCCAACACCCCCCCTTCTTGGCTCAATTCCATCATTGTGCCGATATACAAAAAGGGAGTAAGGTCTGAGCCAGGTAATTTTCGACCGATTGCGCTAATTGATACTGCTGTGAAAGTTTTTGCTAGCCTGCTTTTGGGTGAATTACAAGCGGTTATTGGGCAGCTTAGGATTTTATCCAGATATTTCGGGCAAGGATGGGTACTCCCCTTAATGCAACAATTATGGCGCACTTACTAGCGAAAACCAAAAAACGGGATTCTGGTCCACTTTACATGGCTTCAATAGACCTTACTTGCACCTTTGACTGTGTCATACGTGCACTACTTTGGAAAAAAATGGCCGCCATGAATATACCCGAGTATATAATACAGTTTATATCCAAGCTTTACGCAAATACCACCTACTTGGTAAGAGTAAACAAAGAAGGTGCAACAACGTATCCGATAAAGATAGATGTTGGTGTAAAGCAAGGATGTAACCTAGCGGCCACGCTATTTAATCTCTACTTATGTGGTATTAATGACATTTGAAACAAAGATTTCTTATCCGGCAAGGCTTGGCCATTTAAAAATACAATGGTTAGCCTTTGCGGATGATATAATAATCTTTGATCGTACGCCCAAAGGCCTGCAAATTAAATTAGACTTGTTTGCCTCCTATTGTCAGACCCACAACTTAAAATGCAATGTGGAAAAATCTCACATTGTTGTATTTAGACATTTTAAGAGGAAAAACATCACCCGCAACTGGAGAATTGGGAACTATCCTATAATCATAGTGCCTGCCATTCGCTATCTTGGTTACACAATATCTGATTCCAATTCCTTGGTAATGTGGAAGGAGATATTACAAAAGAAAGCGGCTCCCCTTTCCACCCAAATGCGGATGGTTTACGTAAAGTTCTGCAAATTCTCACTGTTGCCATTACTGCAATTCTACATCTTTAAAGTGGAATTTGTGCTCCTGTTCGCATTGGATATGTGCCTTGTGAATATTAACAGCTATATTGACCAACTACAAGGGCGCATATGGAAGGGAGCATTGCGGTTGGCCCAATCCACTCCTAATGTGATAATAAGGCAGGAACTTGGTCTAACTGCTTTGTCCGCACGTCGGAACTGGCGCCTAGCCTCTAACATTGCCAGAATGCTACATCCTCCAGATAATTGTCTGTACGAAGATCTAGGACAACTAATGGTCGCCTCGGAATGATCCTCCATCACGATCTACTACTTACAAATGGTCCAGCTATTGGACGAAATTGCACTTGAACCAGCAGATTTAGAATGTAGACCAAATCATGTGAAATTGCGTATTATTGAGCAAGACTGGTGCAAAACATTAAACCGAATAGCCGAACTTAAAGGATACAAGGAAGCAGCCCTTTTCTGCTCTCCAAGACGTCCACACAAACCATATGTAATCCAGTTTCCCTGTAATAAAGCCAGAGAAATTTATTTCGTTTCAAATTGAACCAATCCCTAACTTTAGAAAGAATTGGCAGCTGGAGCGCTCATCTGAAAGCAGATGGGGAGTTGGGTTGTAGGTTCTGTAATGATGGCGCTATTAAGGAAACGCTGAAACATCTAGTTATATTTTGTCCACATTTTGAGACTACACATATTTTAACAATCCGAGGCAACCAGGGAACTGCTTTGGCTAACCTGTATGTAGAGGACTAGAACGAGTTTCATATTGTCTTTGTGTAGACTCTTAACAATCATTAATTATGAACTTGAAAATATGTTCCAAAAGATGAAAGGGGCCGAGTAGCTGCTGTTGTAACTAACATTCCTTCTCTATTGCTTGTTGCCAGCAAATGTTGCCTGCCTGCTGTTATAGCTGTAAGATGACAGGGATTGGCAAGTGTTGTTTCCTTCTGAAATGTGCTCAAAAAGGAGGTTCGGCTATGCCCATGTTATTCGGCAGCTGTTTTAAAAAAAATTGAAAAATTACATTTAAGTCTAAACTGAAGTACCAAAATAGTGCTTTATATCACCTTTATTTCCTAAAAATATGCATATGAAGATGGCAAAAAATCGGCCATATGGTGTACAGCAAATGAATGAATTTTGAATCGTTTACTATATAATTTATATTAAATTGTATATAGCAGGTAAAGGTATAGCTACGTAGGAAGAAAAACTTTTTTGGGAAATTTTTAATTGTATAATATGAAGAAACGATTAATGTATAAAAGTTGTAAAAGTTTGTTGATCTAACTAAAAACAACGGTTTGAATTAAAAAAAAAAAAAAAAATTTAAAAAAGATGTAGGGGCTGGCCAGATTTTTTTTTTTTTTAAAAAAAAAAGGTAGAAATGCAGAGACTAAGTGTTGGGGAGAATTCTCAGAAATGTGCTAATTCCCCTCTACCTTAGAGACCAGCTCTTTTGCTGGACTTTAGGACTTTTTAATTTCTAACCTGGAGAGAGAGAGACCTTTTTCCCCACTCATGTATTTTTCTGTGATTTGTACTCTGTTTCTTTTGACTTTGGAGTCTGACAAACTCCATAGGCGGCATATTTACATTCAGGGCCGGTGCTATCACTAGGCAAGGTTAGGCGCTTGCCTATATGTGGAAATGTTAGAGCGGCAAAATGCTGCTTTAACACCTCCACACTAATTGTATACTAACTGCCTTGCCTGTGATAGCACTGGCCCTTACTGTCTGCAGGCTGAGGCTGGCTGCAGCAGCAGACCAGGCGGCACCGCCGCGTTGCGAAGCTTGGGGTTGGGTCAGAGTTGTGTGGCATGGGCGTGGCAGCGCTGGCATGGTCCAGCACCTGCGCATTTGCACTCCACGTGGCAGGCCATGAACAAAGCATGATACGATACGTGCCCCTCGAGTCTCGACCGGTCATCCTGATGGTCATGGTGTGAGTCTATCAGGGAATGCTGCAGTGCACTGTGCAGCCTGGCTGAGCCCCCTGCCCTGAGCCCGTTAACTTATTGGTCCACCATCCGGACCTTCCATCAGACCTGTCCTGTTACGTAGGCCAACCATCCTAGACGTGCGGCCCCTGCTGTGCTGTGAGCTGCTCTGGGGCTGGGCTCTGCCTGTACTGGAGCCTTTGCTGAGAACAGTCCATCTGACGTCATGCAGGTGACGACTCCACACTAATTGTATACTGCCTTGCCTTGATAGTATCGACTCTACTTCCTTCCCACACTCCCTCCTCTTCTTCAAATCCTCCTAGCAGGAACTGGTACCTGCGTTAACTTGTGTGCTCTGCTGTACTGCGTGTGCAACATTAGGAGACTGACACTGCAGATTGCATGCTTGTGTGTGCCCTGTGTCTCCTTCACACTCCACTACATGAAAGTCAGTGCATCCCCTGCAAAAACTTTTAAAACATAGTTCGGGTTGCACGCCCATGTGTACCCTTAATCTAAATGCACTGACTGTAACAGTGGAATATAGCACAGAGTGTAGGCAAAGGTGCGTGCGTGCATTATATAAGGCATTAACTTAGCTCACTTTGTTAACATGCATGCTGTAGACGCCCCGCCTGTGTGCAGTGCAAACCCTTATGTCAATGGCACTAATGCAAGCAGGACGGAGTCCACCTTTCAACCTTCCAAGGTCAATAAATAACATGGCTGCCAATTCCTTCCTTGGGGCAAAACTTGTTCTTGACAGAGCCAGGACCTCGAATAATGTAGCTAATCCCCCACGCTACCCATTTGGGGATTCAGAATATAGCTTTTAACGCATCCAGGGGAGCTGGAGGTTAGAAATTCATGGAATGCCCCACGTGAAAATAAATACAGGTTTACTGAGACCCTGGAATGGAGGCAATCCCAGTGTCCCTGCAGGTCCCTGAATCTTCCTAATTCTTAGACATTGTTTTAGTTATTACATCAAATGTGAGGAACATGGGTGGGTCAAGGTGCCACAATCTGCCTTTGTGGGAAACTTGTGCCCATTTGAGCTTCAAGTCCATTGACTACCTTAGGCCATGCTGATCCCTATGGCCAGCCATTTACACCCATCCACCCACCCACTTCCTGCCCAAAATGCATCCACTCCTGGGATGTCTGAGCTATCTTTACTCAAGCCAACAGCCCCATATCGCCCAAGGTCATTTCAGAGTCAGCCCTCGACCCCATCAGGCTGCACCGACGGCAAAAGATGTTTTGAGTAAGCACACTTCATTACTGCTCGGTCACAGCTCTGCTCAAGTAGGTCACTTTGAAATACAGTTGTTGCTTAAAAAAGAAAAAGTAGCATTGGGGGCTGTGAGGAGTGCCAGCTCATCACACTTCCTCTAGTACTGCAGTGCAAGGTCACCTATTTAAAGGGAAAATCATGACACTAATTTATTTATTTTTACTTATTTTATTGTTCATTTATCTAGCACTTATACACAGGTGGAGTGCTTGAAAGCGCTTCAAGGTGGAAAGGGAACAAGGAAATACAGTAATCACTCTTAGGCCTTGAAGTTTCCGAGTGATTGACAGAAAAACTAGCATACTCGGCCTAACAGCATTTCACCTAGCGCAAGTGAATGAAGCATTACAGTAGCGACCAAGCTAGGGAGAAGGGACACAAAAGGGGGGTGGAGGGGACAGGACGGTATGCAGTGATTATCATGAATACCAAAATAACTAATACCATTATATCCAACCTAAACTACCGAATTCAAAAATATTGAATTTGGAAAAAAACTAAAAAGAGGGTGGGGGCATTGTGGTTTTGGGGGTGGGGGAAAGTATTAAGAACAAAAAAATGGGGGAGTTTTGGGGTGGAACCCCCCAAAAACAATAATAAAGGAACTTGTTATTGGAGAATTTGTTATTATTGTATTCGTTATTATGGTATTAGTTATTTTCAATTTGTTATAATTACATGTAACCGACAGGACAGACTAGCTAGTCTTGGTACAGTTAGGTCATGCATGCGTACAGACGGCGGTACGAGAAAGGGGGGCTTAGGGGGAACAAATGAGTCCAGTCCAGCAGGGCCCTGGTTTAAGTGCAGAGAGGCTGCCCCACTCATGGAGCGTGATTTGAAAGTGCAGTAATGCTGAACATAGTGCAGTGCCGGAAGGCAAGTGCAAAAGGACCTGTAAGGCTCTGGAGGTCAACCAGTCAGCAAAATTTAACAGAGTTAGGGAGGAGGAGGGTGGAGAGAAAAAGAACGGAGGTTAGCAGGGGTGAGGGAGAGAGAAGGAGGAAGAGAAGAGGAAGGTTGTAACGCTCAACTGGTTCTCACGGAGGCGCGGCGTCGAAGGCGCAGAACTCTGAAGATGGACAGGAAGGGCCCCTCTATTCTGGCTTCCCTGGTTCGTTGGATACCCTCCTGTGCGTGAAAAGGGAGTATTACCAATTGTGGAACAATGCTCAAGCCTCCCACTCCCTTCCAACCCTCCACGATACCTCCTGCACGATTCTCCGTGAAGCCTCACCTTAGGGTTTGGAAGGATGAGCTCTCCATCCTGCTTCTGATGCAGGGGCGCGTTGAAACCCAGTTACTTCACTGGATTGAGGATTGATGGGAGTTCAGGTAAGGCGCTGTAAAAGTTCTGTTCAAAAGTTCAAGCTTAATAATAATGTTCGTTGTCTAATTGCAGCAAGCGCTAATGCTTATGTCTTTTTCCCCTTAGGGGCCAGGGTTCGGAGTGCCGGAGATATGGCGCCGACCCGAAGTGAAACAGTTCTGGATGAGCGCTCAGGTAATGTCTTTGCATTCGCTCATTCAATGTCTTTGTCTTTTTTCCCCATAGGGGCCGGGGTCCGGAGATGCCAGGAAGCGGCAGGACCCGAAATGCAGTGGGAATAATCCAACAGGTAAGACTTAAAAGGAAACTGAGCTTTCCTTATACCTTTTCTCCCTCTCACCTTTGTTCTTGTCTTTTTTCCTCTAGGCGCCGGGGCGTAGCTGAATCCGGAAGATCGCTGCTGAAGATGGAAGCGCCTTTCAAAGGTGAGTAAAATGCAGCGCTGCAGCGATCGAAACAAAATGCCTTTAAAATGATGTCTTCCTTTTCAGGGCCGTTGGAGCAATGACTCCGGGATGCAGATTTAGCCGGTAAGGGCTTTTCTTCTCCTATTCTCTTCCTTTCTCCCCTTGCAGGTGTTCCAGGGTGCTGGCAGGCGTGGCTGAAGTCAGGATGCAGGAGCTGACACGGTGAGCGTCCAGCTGCTAGGTGCAGAACAACGCGAAGCACGTGTGGCTGTTCGGGTGGGGTTTAAATAGCCTTGGAAGAAGTTCCTGGTATGTATCCTTCCACCAATCAGGTATGTATCCTTCCTCGACCACACCCGGGTGGTGAAGTAGTCCTACAGGTAAAGTAGTCCCATTGAGGCCTCAAGAGGGCCTGGATGAAGCAGCAAGGTCTGCATCAGGTAAGTGTGCACCCCAGCACTTAAACACATTTCTTCTATGAGCCTGGCGCCTAAGGCGCCAGGACTGGGGTCCGCTATGAGCCTGGCGCCTAAGGCGCCAGGACTGAGTCCAAAGGGCCCCGACTTGGGCCAGCTGAGACTTCCCTGGGGAAAATGAGGTCTGCCTCTGGGGTTGCTGGGCCCGGCCTGGCTCCTTGGAGGTAGGCATCATGACAAAGGTCTTGAGGAGTTTAGGGGACTTAAGGTGCTCTGGCTCAAGACGGAGAGAGGTAGGGATACTGTTCCAGAGGAAGGCACCTGCAGAGGATAGATATCTACCCCTAAATCTCTGTTTGTGAAAGTGGCTCACCAGCAGAGAGTTGGAGGATGACAAGTGGAGGACTCTAGAGGGAGAGTATTTAGGAAGAGAGCGGTGTAGATAGTGCAGGCCCCGGCCCCAGAAAGCCTTGTGGATTATTCAGAGGGCCTTGAACTTGATCCTTACAGCCACAGGGAGTCAGTGGGGGGATTTCAGCGCCAGAGAGATTCAGTCCCTGGGCTTGAGGCCAAGGATAAGTCTTGCGGTTCTGTTCTGGATGAGTTGTAGAGGACAGAGAATAGAGGTAGGAAGATTGAGAAAGACTTTTGCAATAGTCCAGCCTAGAGAGAACCAGGGCTTGCGAGGTGGCAAGTCTTTGAGGGAAAGTGAGAAAAGCAGATTACCTCTCAGGAGGTGCAGTTGGTAGTCAGACTTTTTGGAGATGAGAGGATGAGGAGAGATGACCCCTAGATCTTTTGCCTCATTGGTAGGTGAGGGCGCAGGGCCTAGGGATGTCGGCCAGTTTGAGAGTGAGAAAGCAGGGGTCCCAATGAATATGATCTCTGTCTTACTGGCATTCAGGCAAAGAGCATTAGCAGCAAATCAAGACTGACCTGTAGATAGACAGGAATGAGCGAGGAGGAGGCTGAGGGTAGCCTGGAAAAGAGCCATTTGTCATCCGCATAACGCTGAAAGTTAGACATCATGTGGGCCAAGGGGGACATATAGATTTTGAAAAACCTGTGGATCTGTGAGATCCCTGGGGGGGCACCACAAGCAGAGAGAGTGATAGAGGAGAGAAAGGACCCAAGTTCCACCTGGGCCGATCAGAGAGAAAGGAGGTGAGCCACGCAAGGCTATCACAGAGACGGGTGATCAGGATGTCACGGTTTACCATATCAAAAGCAGAAGAGAGATCAAGAAGAATGAGGACAGAGGGAGAGTTAGAGTCAAGATTTGAGAGCAGGTCTTCACATGTGTTCAGAAGAGCAGTTTCCATGCCTCTGGATGCTCTAAAGCCAGATTGATCGTCCCAGAGACAACCAACAGATTCAGTGTGGAGAGTAAGTTTAGTGATAGCAAAACAAGAAAACCAGACTGTGTATAATTTACTTTATCAGCCAGCCTCAGTCATCAATACAAGCAAAGCCTGCTGTGTGCATCCGTGTGCACAATAAGTGTCACACTGACATGAACGCGCCATGCACTGTGAAAGAGTCACTTTGAATAATAACCCTGCACAGGTGATTATCTCTTGGTTGCTGTTCCTGGCCATCTCTCAACCTGCCATCACCCGTTGCAAGCATGTGTGCAGCTGACCCACAACTGCATCCGAGAGCTTTCACAAAGCAGCCAGCCTGCCTGGATACAGTGTACCAGCAACATGCTAGTGCTCTTGCAGTTTAATATGAAGAAAGTGCATTGGAATCCATACACAGCAGAGAACGTGAGCAATGTGTTAGGTGAAAGTAATGTAATGGGTGCAGCAATGGGTAACAAAATGGTGACAGTTGGTTGAGAACGGATAGGACCCGGAAAGATCATGGTGGGGGGATGGGGGCACCAATCTGACAGTTTGCCTAGGTTGGCAAAATTCCTTGCACCGGCCCCGTTTACATTGTCACACAGCAACTTCAGTGCATTGGCACAAGGAAGTCAGATTTCTCAAAGGTTTAAATACCTTCTCTTGGTGAAACTACCGTTTCCAAGAGCAGTGAAGTGAAATTGACTGCTTACATTTTGTAACTTTCTAGACCCAGCACAAACTATCTTACCATAGGCTGCTGGAGGGGTTACTTAGCATCCCCTTTGTCTAGATTCCCATGTTAAAGTTTTTTTATTTTTGTATTTGTAAAGCACCTAACAGCCCGGAGGCATCGGGGCGCTGTTTCAAGAAGGTGTCTTAGTTACATAGGTTACAAGTGGCATGTGCCTTACAAGGTAGAAGTGCCATCATGGAAAACATACAGGAAATAATTGGATTATTTTACTGTACATTAATATATTTTAGACATACACACACAATGTAGATGAAGTGCTGGTAGAATGGCACCATAGAGTTTACACAAACAGCATTGTTTTGATCGTTTTTCTAAAGGCCGCGTGGGACTCAATGCTTCTGAGTGTGGGGGAGGGATGGGGGGGGGCATGTTCCAGTTGGTGGCTGCTATGACTGGGAAGCCTGAGCCACCTGCACGGACCCTTAGACTTTTGGGAATGGCTAAGCGGTTAGTGTGGATTGATCTGGTGGGTCTGTTCGAGGTAGGTGCAGAGAATCTCAGAGAGGTAGCAAGGTGCTGTGTCATGGAGACATTTGTGGGTTAGTGCCAGGGACTTAAAAAGGATACGTTCCTTAACAGGTAGACAGATTTCCTTGTGGCCGAGATGTTGTCTCTCCTGGAGATGCCTGTGGCTGCTCCGAGGCATTGTTTTGCACCGTCTGGAGTTGCCTGATGTTCTTTGCTGAAGTGCCTAGCAGGAGCACGTTACAATAGTCGAGGCGAGATCCGATAATTGCTCTAGAAATGATGAGGCAGTTTTGTTGCGTTAAGAATGGCCTGGATGCCGTGATGAGTTTCGAGTGATAGGCTGCTGCCGACGATATTGCATTCACTTGTCTAGCCATGGTGAGGCTAGAATATAGATACACTACCAGGGTTTTGACTGATTGAGATACAGGGATGAGAGTATGGTCGATAATGAAGGAGTCATATTTTAACCCAATTCTTCCAATTGCTTCCGGTGATCCGATGAGGAGTTCTGTCTTTTCACTGTTAAGACACAGCCAGTTTTCAGCCATCAAGTCTGAATGGTGGTGTAGATGGTGTTGAGGGTTATCTGATCAGCCCCGTAGTCTCCAGAGTATCAGCATAGTTGGTGTATGGGATTCCCATGGAGTCCAGATAGTTGAATAGTGACCTTGTGAATAGACTGTACAGAGTGGGAAAGATACAGGATCATTGTGGAACTCCACACTTAAGTGGGGTTGGGCACAGGCATGGTCTGAGAAGACCTTCATTGCTCTACCACGGAGGAAGGAGGAGATCCCAGCAGTGGCATTGGGTCAGAAGTTGCCGGCTGTGGAGAGGTGGTGGCATAAGGTGTCAAGGTCAACTAGGTCGAAGGCTGCGGATAAGTCAAGGAGTAATAAGAGGGCAGGTTTGCCTACGTCCCTAAGGTCATCTATTCGGTTCTTGAGGTCCAGTCGGGCAGACTCTGTTCCATGGTTGGGACGAAGCCCGACTGTCGTAAGACCTAGTAGCTGTTGAGTCTCTAAGTATTTCTGGACTTGAAGGTATGCTGCTTCAGTAGGAAGGGTACCGTGGTGAAGGGGCCTGTAGTTCCCTGTGTTTTAGGATCCAGTGTGGGTTTTTTCAGCAGTGGACACACCCAGGCTATGAGGCAGGAGGGTACTTGGTTGTGTTACCCTTTCTACAATTAATGGCTGGTGGCAGTGGTTTACTTTTACTGCCATTGTGTGTTTTTACTGCAAGCTGCAATTGCAGCTGCAGTAAGACACCCATGGGTGCCCATTTTATTAAAATGGCTCTGGTCGTCTTTTTTCGCCATTTCTTGTTGGTAAGGTCCTTCTTGAGATTTCATTTTGGTGGGATTCACTGGTGGAGCCCGCCTCTGGCTCCAGCATGTCTTGCAAGGGCAGGAAGTGAGTGAGGTGCCGAAACTCCCTGTGATCAATCCCCTTGGTTACAGGAATGCACCCAAAGGTGATTGGCCGGCTGGCTGTTATTGGAGGACAGCCACCCTGCTGTGTGATTGACAGCTAGACTGGAATGAATGGGAGAAACTTGCATAAAAGGCAAGGATTTTTGCCTTGGAAGGCAGAGTCGACCACTGGGGGAAGGAATCCGAAGAAGAACTTGGAAGAGACCCCTTCTGCAACTCCTGGGCCATTGGTTTGCCCAGTGAAGTCCTGCTGTGGTGCTGAAGCTCCGAATTCGCCTCGACTAAAGAAGCCCTGCAAGGACGACTTCTCCCCTTGGGTTGGTGGGACCAATGAACACCAAAGTGAACGTGTCTGAACATCCTCTCAGAGCTGGCTGTACTTCCATTGCTGCTGCAGGAACCAAAGTGCCAGGGAGAAGGACACAAAATTGAGTGCATCGCTTTTAAGTTGGACCCGAGCTCCAGGAAGATCCTTCAGACTCCCTTGAAGTAGAACTGACCAAGCTTGAGCCACCTCAACAGAGTGCTGGACCCCAGATGCGAGGAAAGTCCAGGGTGGTATCCAAGAGATCATGGTGGAGCCATTTGCTATAGGCGTGAGGAGCTGAAACCGCAAAGTGCAGCTGAATTGAAGTTTGCCTATGGCTGCCGCGGACCTTCAAGTTGCAGTGGAGGAGTTCCCAGACATCCTCCCTCTTGTCTCCACGACTGAGGCCCAGGAACAACAGGATCTGCAGAGCTACACAGGAACAGCAGCCAGCTGGAACCATTTCTTCTAACCAAAGGTACTGTAAAGTTAAGAGGACTTCCCTCTTGTTGTGTAGCCTTCCTTGTTCCCAGTTGAGTCTTGTCTTGGTTGCCCTTGCAGAGTTGCTTGCAGCTTTGCCCCTCACAAGCCTCCCAGCTTGTGGCCCTTCAAGTGATTTTCTTTTTTAAACTTTAAGACGCTCGACATTACAACAGAAAACGAGCTACACGTGAGCAATCGGCAGTTTGCCAAGGAATATACAGTCCGATAGGATGATCTTGCAGAACCATGATTGCGGAGCCTATGGGTTTTTCATCAAGTGGAGATAGGCTCCCAGGGAACAGAACAAAAATCAGTTAAGGTTATGTGCATGAGAGGAGGGAGTTCTGGATCCTCTTCATCATCACTAGGGGAGAAGAGCCAGTAAGAACAGAGGTGGGTCCAAATATTTTTTGGCCTATTTATTACTGGCTGCAAACTTGCCCAGCGCTCCTCAGTATCGGAGGCCCAGGTGACAGCCTGAAGACATTGGTTGGGAGTGGGGGCACCAGGGCGCAGCCAGCGAAGCAAGATACAGCGGGTTGCAAGCAACATGCACAATCCGGCCAGTTTCCTGGAATCACGGCCCACATGAGGAAACTCATGAAAAAGGCAGGCCAGTGGAGATGGGGGAAATAGTGTAATCAAGTTATCTGGGATAAAATTGCGCACACCTCATGGCAGAATGTAGAGCGGTTCGGGCAAGAGCAGAGCATGTGCATCTACTCTGCATTACTTGCTTTACACCTGGAACATTCGGAAGGGTGATCTGCCGCCATGCCGTGCAACCTAGCTGGGGTGTAGTGCTATCTATGCAGTTTTTTAAATTGGATTAGTTTGAATCTAGAGTTAAGGGACCTTCCCGAGTGCGGGCACACATACCCCGATCATTGATCGGTTATTTTGATGCACAGATCCCTACACCGTATCTCCGAGCAACCCCCCCCCCCCGCCCAGGAGTGGCCAGTACAGTCTGGATATCATCCCTCCAGTGGAGCTGCCCATCATGATCTCAGCTAAGAGGGAATCGTCAGTGGGGCGGTGGGGGGGTTGAGGTTAATAAGGTCCCTCTGCTCTTGAGGCCCCGGCAGATGCTCGCATATGGAAGCCAACGAGGTGGCAATCCTCGTAAGGAGTCAGGCAGGTCTGACCACTCCGTAAAGGTCCGCAAAGGAGAACGCATCGCAGACCGTGGCAAAGCCTTCATTGGCCCAGTGATGAACCATTGCAGTTTCCACACGAGGGATCTAGTTTGAGGCACAGAGAAGGGAGAACCAAGGAACTGAAATTGAGCTAGTCAGCCGCCAGGCGTTCCAGTTTAACGTTGGGGGGTAATCCATCAGTCAAACCAGAATGCCGCGAAGTGGGCTCGCGCAGCGATCCAGTATCCCTCATAGTCCGGGGCCACAAACCCACCCATTGCAACCGGAGTGGCTAGATTTGAGTTCCAGGCAGACAGCTCCAGCATGCCACAGGAAGGCGTTGACTGTCCGGGTCAGTGACTTGAAATATTCACGACCCAGCCAAAGTGGTATGTTTTGAAATTTGTAAAGGAGTTGTGGTAAGAATCATTTTGAGAATGGCTACCTTTCCGGCTACCGTAAACGGCAATTTGGCCCCGTCGGCTGAGTTTCTGAAATTACGGTTGTATAGGGGAGTCCGGTGTCGTGTGACCGTTACCCCAAAGGTAAGAGATTTCTGTTTGAGACCATGTGAATACCTAAAGATCTGCTGGGGCAGTGGTGGTATCAGTCAAGGGGAACCATACAGATTTGACACAGTTGGCCTTTAAGCCCGACAGCTCCCCGAAGAGGATAACGTTGTCTAGTATGGGGGCCAGATTATCCTCGGGCGAACAGATGTAAAGCATCATCTGCTTAGAGAGAGACAATCTCAGAAACCCCAGAGAGTCTAATGCCCCTGTCAGCGTGTTGACGGATCCGGTCTGCCATGGGCTCGATGGCCAGTGCAAATATTAGAGAAAAAGGGCAGCCCTGTCTAGTGCCTCTAGCCATCTCAAATCGCAGAATACCGGTCTTTGGTGCGGACCCTGGCCATAGGGGAGATATATAGCAGTTTCACCCACGAGATGAAGAAGTGGTGGTCAAAGTTGCATTTCTCTAGGACCAGCCATAGGAACCTCCAAGAAACGGGTCCAAATGCTTTTTGCATATCTAAGGTAGCTGCCACGGCCCGTGTATCCGGGTCAATTCAGGCAAGAATATTGAACAGACGGCGCAGGTTAAAAGGTGTAACGCCCCGGTATGAAACCAGACTGGTCTGGATGGACTACGAATGAGATATGGTGCCAATCGGAGGTCCAGACTTTGGTGAATATCTTTACATGCAATTGATGAGGGAAAGTGGACGGTAGGAACCGCATAGTGTAGCCGGCTTGCCAGGCTTAAGTAAGACAGAGAGGATCGCCTCTCTGAGAGAAGGGGGAAGTCTGACGATCTCACAGGCCTCCTGCCAGACAGAGTAATCAGGGGACTCGGCGAGCCTTATAGCATTAGTAAAACTCAGTGGTCAGCCCGTCTGTACCAGGAGCCTTACCCAATAAGGAGTCTATTGCCTTAGATAACTCTTACCCTGTGACCGGAAGGTCGAGAGTGTCCCTGTGGAGAGTACCGAGAGCGGCAGGCTATCCAGAAAGGTTTCGATGTCAGCCGTGGAGGCAGTGTTAGAGTGAAGCGTTTCATAGAAGGAACGAAACTCGTAGTTTATTTCCTGAGATGAGAGTGCCAAGCTGCCGTCCGTTTTTCCAATAGCGGGGTTATGGGAAGGGCCCCAGTTATGGGCCCCTCTCCCCCCTTCATGCCGGATCAATCTGACAAGGTGGTGGCCAGGGCGCCCCTTACCCCATAATTCTGAGCGACCCGAGAGACATCAAGGAACTTTTGTTCACCTTCGGCCTGTTCCGGGAAGGTATCCAGTGCTGTGCCTATCTCGCCTAGTGTAGCTGCTGACAGGGACGCGGCATAACAAGTCGAGTCCAGCAAGGAGCGTCTGGCTCCTCGATGGTCCTCCGGATCACCTTGAGGATGACTGCCTCTTTGGATAGTGCAATTCCTCTAATGTAGACTTTGAACAACTCCCAAAGGGTTGCCTGGGACTTTATAGTTCAGTGTGAAGAAGTCATTGATACTGGACCAGGATTCAGATTTGAATACAGTGTCTAGTAGGGCATGCAAGTTTAGACTCCAGGCGTGCATCCCTCCGGTGCCCTCGCCCCATTGTAGTGTAACTGGGGAGTGGTCTGAGAAGGTTCTGGGTAGGATGGTCATCTGCACAATAGTTCTCATGAGAATGTTCGAGACTAATCATTTGTCTATCTATACGCGAGGGTGAGTTGTGAACAGAAGAGTAAAAGAAGAGTCAGGAGTCAAGGTTTGTCAGCCTCCATGCGTCCACCACCCTCAGCTGTGATTATATGTCAATGATGTCAATGATGGTTTTAGCAGCTTAAGTGAGCTGGCGCGGCCTAGTACCGGACCGATAGAGGTCAACGTCCACGGTGGTGTTAAAGTCTCTGCCCCAAAGGATAGGAATGAGGGTGAATCCCACAAAAGGTGTGAAAAGAATACAGGGTCATCGGCATTGGGGCCATAGACATTTAGAAGAACCACTTCTCTTCTCAGGCGTGAACCAAATAACAAAACAAACAACAAACAGCAACCTAGGGTATCGACATGCGTTGCCTTGTGTATAAATTTAAGGGACTTGTGGATTGAGATCATGACCCCACAGTTTTGGGTGGAATAGGTAGTGGAATAGCGCTGCGGGCCATATGACCTATCGAACCCCTCGCACCCCTTAGCCAGTGAGTGGGTTTCTTGCAGGTAAAGAACCTTCACCTTGTGGCGTTCCACGTACAGTTGTAACTTGTAACTTTTGTCGTGTTACCCAGCCCCCTGATATTCCAGTTCATAATGACAATGCGTTCATCCGCCATCAAGACTGTAGGCTCGTATCTGTGGGAACATACCCAGGTTGGGGCATGTTCCGCGGGTTACTATCCAGACATGAGACGATGGTATGATTGTTGAGCAAGATTTTATGCAGTACCTTTTGGGTGCACTACAATAACCTTCACCTCCTGGCAAAAGGGACAAAACCTTTGATAGAGGTCTAAACACCACAGGTTGTTAGTGTGGTCGAGCAGCCAGGCTCATCTCAAGAGGGGTCAATGTGAGCAGTAATGGTGTGACGGTTTCACAGTACAGTCATCCAAATAAACACTTCTACTTCTTGATAAAAAAATATATTTGACAGTCAGTTATAGAAGCCTTCTTCAGAAAGGGAGCAAAACATGTAACACTCAAATATACTTCAAAAGAACAAGTTAGTCTTACCTGGCAACTTTCTTTCGATGGGATGTTCCGACGACGTATTCCACATATATGACAGGTAATCACCACAGCTGTGCTGCTTCGGAAGATTATCGGCATCTGCGTCCTGCGTCGATACGCTGTCCGAGGGCCTCCGTCGAGCCGACGTCACCGGATGTTCTAAGTAGGACGCGCGATGCCCGTCGCCTCAGTTGTAGTTTTTTTCCAAGAACGTGTGGCACCAACCTTCTGCCAGTATGACCACAGAAAGTCTTACGGAAACGTAAGCTGCAATCGCATTAGAATTTCTCTAGAGAGGCAGGCTGGGAGGGAACGATGTGGAATACGTCGTCGGAACATCCCATCGAAAGAACGTTACCAGGTAAGAAAGTAACTTGTTATTCGAAGGGATTGGTTCCTCCGATGTATTCCACATATATGACAGACTCCAAAAGCAGTACCAACGTATGGAGGAGGGAAAAGAATTTAGAATTTTAGAATGCCCAATTAAATTGAAGAATAGAGGACCGCCTTGCCAAAGGCCAAGTCCTGCCCATGGATAGAATCCAGGGAGTAGTGTTTTACAAAACTATGGACAGAGGCCCATGTGACTGCTTCACAAATGTTACGAATGGGAACACCCCTCTGCAGAGCAGTAGAGGCAGCCAAACCTAGTAAAATGGGCCCGTAAGCCTACCGGAGGGTCCTTACCCACCAAGCGGCAACATTCAGAAATTGTCAAGATAATCCATCTAGACAAAGTCTGCTTAGTAACAGCTTGTCCGAAACGCCTTCCAGCGTATCCTACAAAGAGTTGATAGTCCACTCTGACCCGGGACATGCGTGAGCTTTAGAAACTTAAAGCTCTCGTAGGATCCAACCCATGGAGCCTCTCCTCTTCCTTACCATGATGTGGACGAGGATAGAACGCCGAAAGAATGACCTTTTGGCTTAAATGAAACTCAGACACAACTTTTGGAAGAAAAGAAGGACGAACCACAAGGACAACCCTGTCCTTATGAACAACCGTGAAGGGTGCTTTAGCAGATAGTACATGCAACTCACTCACACTGCGAGCGGAAGCAACCGCAACTAAAAATACAGTTTAAAGGGTCAATAGTCTCAAAGGACAAGAATGTAAAGGCTCAAATGGAGCACCCAATAGGAATTTTAGAACCAGGTTCAAATCCCAACCGGGCACCTGGAAATGTGACAGTGGGAACACATTAGTGAGCTCTTTCAGAAACTGCGAAATTAAAGAAGCTTAAAATAAGAACACTCCTCAGACGAGTGCTTAAATATGGACCGCGCCACCAGGTAACCTTTAATGGTACCCACTTGCAGGCCCTTGTGGGCTAACGAAAGCAAAAAAAGACAGAACCACAGGAATGCTACAATAGAAAAAAGGATCCACATTCTTCACCCTGCACCAGTCGCAGAACTTTCTCCAACGGCAAAGGGACTTTGTTGCAGGCCTTCTGGCCGAAAGCAACACCTCTATCACGTCTTCAGGGAGGTCCCAATCCTTATACCTCAACCTTTCAGAAGCCAAGCATGAAGGTTGAGGGACTTGACCTCTGGATGGAGACCCTGACCCCCCCCCTCTCCCGTGAGAGCAATCGTCTCGGTAGGGAAGACTGCGTGGAGGGCAGATGGACGTGTCGAGAAGGTCCGGGTACCACGTTCTCTGGGCCCATACCACACCAATGAGGATCATTCGGGAACCGAACCTCCGCAGCACTTGCGGAATGACGGGGACTGGAGGAAACGCGTACAGCAGTGGGAAGGACCACTCCACTACGAACGCGCCCCCCAAGGTTCCTCTTGGAGGAAATTCCCGCTAGCAGAATCTTTTACACTTCCGGTTGACACTGGTGGCGAAGAGATCCACTTGAGGGGTCCCCCAAAGGGCGAAGATCTCCAGGAGAATCTCCTGAGCCAGCTCCCACTCGTGAGAGACTGCTCTGCCTGCTCAGAGCTTCCGCCGCCTCGTTTTCGTCTCCAGCCAGATGAACTGCCGAGATCAAAGTTTCCTGCTGGATTGCCCAGAACCGGAGCTGCATCGCCTCTCTGCACAGAGGGAGAGACCCTGCACCACCCTTTTGTTGAGGTAGTGCATGGCCACTGTATTGTCCGTCAGAATCAGGACATTCTTCCCCCACACAGACGGCAGAAAAGCCTATGGAGATTGATATGGAGTCTGGACTCAGACGGAGACCAATGACCGCTGTCAACTTGTTGGCATGAGCTCCCCATCCCGTGAGGGATGCGTCCATCACGATAGTCACCTCCGGCCAGGGTAGCCAAAGTGGAGCCCCTTTCATCAGCTTGCCTTCGACGGCCCACCACAGAAGATCCTGGGTGACCGAGGGCGGCACCTGAATGGGATCCGACATCCTGCTGGAGGACTGCGACCGCTGCATAGATCTCATCCGCAGCCTGTCCTCTGGCACCAGGAGAATGCAGGATGCCATGAGGCCTAGCAACCTCAAGAACTCGAACGCCAGGAGACTCTGGGCATCTTGACTCTTGTGCACTAACTGTAGAATGCGATGAGCCCTCACCTGGGGAAGGAAACACTGCCCCACGGATGTGTCAATCACTGCTCCGATGTACTGGAGCTGCTGGGTTGGTGTCAAGTGGGATTTCTTTAGTTGAGGGAGAAGCCCAGCTTGTGAATGGAGTGGGAGAGCACGCCCTGATCAAACAATCGTCCAGGTAGGGGTAGACGTGAATCCCCCCCTTTCCTGAGATACGCTGCCACTACCACCATGAGCTTGGTGAAGACCCTCGGGCGGATGTCAATCCAAACGGCAGGACCCGAAACTGAAAGTGCGAGTCGCCAACCGCGAACCTCAGGTACTTCTTGTGCTTGGGATGAATCAGCACATGAAAATAAGCGTCCTTGAGGTCGAGAGACACCAACCAGTCCTGAAGTTGAAGGGCCTGGAGGAGATAGTAACCATCTTGTACTTGTCCTTCCTGAGGAGCTTGTTCAAACCACGCAAGTCCATGATGGGTCTCAATCCTCTGTCTTTTTTCGAAATCAAAAAATATGAGGAATACCATCGCTTGTTCCTCTCCGCTACAGGCACCAGTTCTATGAAGCCTTTCTCCAGCAGGGATTTCATTTCCTGCGCAAGGAGCGGATCCAGACTCTTCAAAAGTGATTCCCTGGCAGATTGTCGTGAGGCCTCCGCCAGAAAGGAAGACAGTAGCCGTGGGCTATTATCTCCAGAACCCACACATCTGAAGTAATGGCACGCCATTCTACAAGATGCTGTGTCAGCCTTCCCCCAACCGGCGAACGATGGGACATGGCCTAATGACTGAGCTGAAGCAGCTGCGGCAGTGCCTGAGGGCAAAGCAGCAACTGCCCGAGTGGCCTTGGCACCTCGAGTAGCTTGTTTTCCACCTCCGGTACTCCTACATTGGCCCCTTTGACTGCAGCACCCCTCGATCTACCAAAGGAAGACTAGAATCGAAAGGAACCTCCCCTCCATTGCTGTCCCCTAGGATGAAAAGGCGGAGGTTGGCGAACTGCAGCGCTCAACGACTTTGCTGCAGCTTTGGAGGTCGGCAACCTCTCAAGGCTCTCTTCAGCCTTGCTGCCAAAAAGACTGTCACCATCAAAGGGTATGTTGAGAAGCCAGGCTTGTACATCCGGAGCAAGCCCCGACTTCCGCAACCAGGCAAATTTGCACATCACGGTTCTCGCCGCCATGGACCGGCTGACAGTCTGCCACGTCCAGACCCGACTGAACAGATTCACACATGGCATCCTTGCCATCCTGTACAAGGGCAAGAAAGCCATCAAGTTCCTCCACTTTGGGAATATGTTCAGCCGCCAATGAAACAATTACACAGAGTGTGAGTGAAACGTGCCAAGGCATACACACAGTTGGATGCTTTTGAAGCCATACCCCCTGAAGAAAAGACTTTCTTCGCCCAACCATCAAAACATTTGTCGTCCCCATCAGGAGGGATGGTAGGGTACGATGCCTGTTTTGCTGGGGTCGTAGCCGCCTGCACCACCAAACTCTTCGGAGTAGGGTGAATAGACAAGTAGCCGGGGTCGCCACTGGATGGGCGGTACATTTTCAGCAACGACTTACCCACTGCCAGGAGACTCTCCGGAGCAGTCCAAGCCGCCGCCACCCTTCTTTGCAAGGCCATATGGAATGGCAGTACCGGGTCAGTTGGTGGACCTTGGTCCAAGATATCCGTCAGGTCATCCTGCAGAAAATCCACTGGTAGCACAGACCACCCCAAGTACTCAGTCACCCGCGACATTAGCCTCCGATACGAAGACTTGGCGTGTGCATGCCAGGCTCAGGCCTACCAAACTCAACCTCCGGAGAGGTGTCAAGACAACTGGCGTCATGCAAAGACTGACGCAGGTCTTCCATCTGTCTATGACCAGATAATAAACTATGATCAGGGACCAAACCTTCATCAGACCCTTCATCCACCTTCAATTTAAATAAGAGGCTATAATAAATCCCTGGATGAGGGCACGGAAAAAGGGACAAACATTTTTCGACGTGGCCAGAGCCTTCCTCAGGGTTTCCACCGGTCTCCGGGGTACCTCTGATAAATCATCCTCGAAAGGCGTTGAGGGAGTCGACAGCGTCGAGCGTGGCGCCAATTGCTTCGACACAGGCCGCGAGGGCGGTGCTCCGAGCGTGTCCTTAGATGGCGTTGATGTCTTCTTCGAAGACCTCACAGGCTCCGACGGTCTCGAGGTTGTTGAGGACCGGGACCTGGAGCAGGCATGGCTAAAGCGATCCACCTTGTCCGATCGCGCCGACCACCCAAGCCCGAAGGAGTGCGAGCAGTGGCCCTAGCACGTTCCCTGCCAGCTTCTTTCCAAGGCGTGTACGAAACTGAGCCCTGCGACTGAAAAATCGCCATCATCTCTGTACAAAATGCATCCCATTCCGCAGGAGAAGAGTGCTTGTTTGGACAAGCAACCCACCGACGGGCGGATTCCTCGGACGAGGAAGGCGACCGGTGACTGCTCTTCCGCGAGTGCCTCGAAGACGCAGAGGAATGGCGGGAACCACTCCGGGACCGAGACCCCCCCTGGACTTACGCTGACGACACGGAGAGTCGCCTCTCGAATCATCGGTCAAAAGCCCCGCAGATTTCGACTTTCGGGGCTTGGAAACCCTACCGACAGAAACCTTCTTCCGCTCCTGCAAGGCCTTCAATATGAACGACTGGCAATCGTCACAGTCATCCGTGGCGTGGTCCTCACTGAGGAACCAGAGGAAGGTGTTGTGCAGGTCCGTACGCGACATCTTGGAACCGCAGTCCCGACACTTCTTGAAACCCGGACGCAGGGTACAAAGACGACGAAGACATGATATCTTCACAAACAGGTTTGATGAACCGATAGAATAACTCAGAAGAACCGAGGCACGCCGAGATCTCCGAAGCGAACATGTTCACGGAAAAAACGAAACTCAGGCTACTGGCGTCGTGCGTCCTACTTATAACATCCGGTGACGTCAGCTCGACAGAGGCCCTCGAGGATAGCGTATAGATGTCATCGACGCAGAACATTTTCCGAAGCAGCACAGCTGTGGCGATTACCTGTCAGATGTGGAATACGTCAGAAGAACCAATCCCTTCGAACACACTTTCTCTAAATCAGATGATACCCATTGGGGATGGCACACAGACACTTCCTACACCCTCAGGGGACTTAAATAGCTAGGACACTGTGGACATTGATTTATCACTGCACCGTTACATTTAGAGCAATACTGATTTCGGTGAAAAGGATAGAAATGGGGGGTGGGGGAGGGGGGGGAGTAAAATAAAGGTTAACATAATTCAGAAACCATTAAGTACTTTTTGAAACCTTCCAATGCAGAGTAAATTAACCCTTTCCTGGGGAAAAGGGCAAAGCACAAAGTCAGGGGTAAAGAGGAGTACAGTCAGATGTAAAGAGGAGTCTCTCAGGGAGCCAGGACAGCCAATGTTAATTGCACAATGTCAAGGGGAGCTGGAGATCTTGCACAATGGTAAAAAGTCTTGCAAAATGTTTAGAAATGTTTGTAGAAAAATAGAACACTTGAAGGGCCACAATCTGGAAGGCTTGTGAGGGGCAAAGCTTCAGCGACTCTGCAAGGTAACCAAGACAGGTCTCAACTGAGAGCAAATAAGACTACACAACAAGAGGTAAGTTCTTAGACTTTACAGTACCTCTGGTTAGAAGAAATGGTTCCAGCTAGCTTCTGTTCCTGTACAGCTCTGCAGATCCCGTTGTTCCTGAGCCTCAGTCATAGGGACAAGAGGGAGGACGTCTTAGGACTCCTGCTCTGCAATGGGAAGGTCAGCGGCAGCAATGGGCAAACTTCAATTCAGCGGTTCTTTGGTGTTACACCTCCTCGTGTCTGACAGCAAATATCAACACTGTGGTTCTCGGATACCACTTCAGACTTTCCTTGCTTCTGGGGTCCAGCACTCTGTTGAGGTGGCTTGGTCAGTACTGCAACAGGGAGGATCGTCCTAGCGCTCGGGTCCGACTTAAAAGCAATGCACACAATCTGGTTTTCCTCTCCCTGGCTCTTCGGTTCCAGCAGCAGCAGCGGAAATGCAACCAGTTTCGAGAGGATGTCCAGACGGGCTTACTTTGGAGTTGATTAGTTCCACCGACTCAAGGGGAGAAGTCCTTTCCGGGCTTCTCTAGTTGAAGGGTGTTCGGAGATTCAGCACAGCAGCACGGCTTCACCGGTCAAACCAACGGTCCAGGAGTTACATCAGGTGTCTGTTAAGGAGAATTCTTAGAAATGTGCTAATTCCTCTCTACCTTAGAGACCCCCAGCACCTTTGCTACATTTTGAGGACTTTCATTTTTTAACCTGAGAATTCTCCCTAAGACGACGCCTTCATCGAAGGCTGAAAGAACTATGCACTCGCTGTATGTGGCACGTGGTCTGAAGTTCTATGCAGCATGCACAAAGTTTCCAAAGACGTCACAACTTTGTGAACTTTGGTCCTGTGAAGTATGGGAAAGCTTTGCCCAAGGCTTCCATTTCCAGGTGGCTCACCGGCTGAATCATACAGTCACCCGTTGGCAAACCAACGGCTGCCTGGCTGTCTGAGAGCCCATTTCACAAGAGCGATCATTGCGACAATGGCGTTCCTGTCTGGTGTGCCCCTGCTTGACATTTGCAGGGCTGCTACGTGGAGGTCTATGCACACCTTCACAAGATTCTACTGCATCAACAGGGATTCCAAGGAAGAGTCCAGGGTTGGCCAAGCAGTACTGCACAAGCTGTTCACTTGAAGGTGAACCAGGTCCGGCGGTAAGAGTAATTGTTTCTGTTAAGTGTAATGTGCTGCAATGTGTTTTTTTTATTGGCATTTTGTTAAATACAGTGGTTAAACTACATGTAGTTACAGAGATGTAACATCATACAGTACAGCACAACAGGCTAATAAGCTTTGAACAGTAGAATAGAACAGGGGGGGGGGGTAATCAAGAAAAAGGGAGAAACAAAAAGAAGAAACCAAAAAAAACAACCAATTATGCTAGTATGATACATATTCTTGCTGTTCTCAATCAGTGTTGCATCTTGTCGTATTTAAGAAATACATGTTTGAAAGTTTGGAGCCTACACGGGTGTGGGGGAGGCTTGCAATATACATCTCAGATGACAAACTTTCCACGAAGGGGAAACTCAAGTCTCGTCATCTTCTAAGGTATAGGGAGGGATAAAGGACAGCGTTAACGAATGCCTTCCATGCTTCAAAAAGAATCCCTACTTCTCCTCCATGCACATTTATAGTGTGTCCATGTGCTGATGTTTCAGCTGCACTCCAGCACTGCATTTCCTTTAGCCATATTTCAAACTGTGGTCCTCTGCTCTATTTCCAAGTCATGGCTACACACCTTTTACCCAATATACAGGCTAAATCCATGAACCTGTAGACTTGTTTGTATTTACTGGTTGTAGTATACATTCACAGTATGCATTCTTGTGGGGTCAATTTGTATCTGGTGATCCCTGCACTTTCACAGGTGTGATTAATTTTATCCCAAAACCGTTGTGCAGTACCAAATTCCCAGAACATGTGCATTAATTGGGTGTCTGCCTGACCACATCGAGGGCAGCTGGATGCCGCATCTTTGTTAAATTTAGCAACCCTAGCTGGGGTCAAATATGTACGGTGAAGAACATTAACCTGGGGGAGTCGAACTTTGCGTTCCGAGAGACATTTTTACCATGGCTTAGCGCCCACAAACACTGTTTTCCGTGATATCTGCTCCCACATCCGCTTCCCATCTAAACCTAAGCTTTGTGTGGTCAGTGGTCGTACTTTCTATTAGGACCTTGTACAATCTAGACACCGTTCTCCAGCCATTTTCTAAGTCATACATAAGTTTAAGGAGCGCATTCAGTTGAGGTTCCGTTGGCCAGTCTAACCAGATGAGTCTAGCAAATTTAGTTATCTGCATGTATCCCAAAAACTGCCCTTTTGGGAGTCCCTCCTTTTGAGTGAGGTCTGGGAAATCTCTAAGTGCCACTCTCGTACATGTCTCCCCACGTTGCAATGCTCACCTCTTCACAACACTGTGCCACTTTCAACTCTTGAGGTCCCACTGTGTGTTAAGATGGGTCTGTGTGGAGAATAGGGTTGTGTGAGCTTCCGGATTTTCTTCGTCCGTGACCAGACTTGTCTGCCCACTGACAGAAGTAGCGGGTGAGTTACGTGCTTACTCAGTGGGTGCCAAAGGGCTTCTCTTAGTCGCACAGGGCGGATCAGCGTTTCTAGAAGATTATGCTCTATATTGGGTTCATCCACTAGCCATTTGGTGATGAAGCTGAGCTGCAAGGTAGTAATATTCTAATTTTAGTAGCTGAATTCCACCTTGTTCAAAGGGGAGCAACATTATTGTTGTAGACAGTCTATGTATCCTAGAGTCCCCTAAAAGGTTCTTAGAGTGGCTTCTAATTCTCAGAAGAAGGGAGCTGTGATGTAGTAAGTGACATTTGTGAAACCATATAGTAAACCGGGTAATATGATCACCTTTGTAATGGCCACCCTGCCCATGAGCGAGAGAGGTAGCCGGGACCAAAACACCATTGATTTTTTTTTTTTTTAACTCCCTCTACTGCTCTCAACGTGTTTAAGGCGTCTGTCTGTTCCGGGGCATGTGCAACACTTATGCCCAAGTACCTGAAGGAGTCCGGTTCCCATTTCCGCACCCAGTCCAGTGGAGAGGTTAACTTGGTGTTATTCAACCCAGCTAGTGGAAAAAGGCATGATTTATGCTTATTGAATGCAATGCCATACAACCTTGCAAAGTTGTCTAATTTTTCCAGTACCAAGGGTAAATTGTGGTGTGGTTGGCATAGGTACACTAGCACGTCGTTGGCGTACAATGAGATGAAGTGAGTGGTGTTTCCCATGTGTATCCCAGCCTAAAGGTATTCTTGTCTGAGGTATGCAGCAATAGGTTCTAGTGCCAATATATAGAGCATTGGGGGGGAGAGGACACCCTTGTCGGTTCCCTCTCAGACTATCCCACAGTTTGGATAGATGTCCCTCCGTTCTAATTCTAGCGGTGAGAGAGGTGTAAAGTATTTTAACACATCTTCTGAAATATGCTCCAAATCCATAACTCTTCTTACCACTCCCAATTAACTGAATCAAAAGCTTTGACCGCATCCAATGATGCTACTACATATTGCTCCGGACGCCCATTTGTCTGCTCAATTATGTGTTGTAGCCTGCGTAAATTCGAGGTGGTACTGCAACCCTGCACGTAACCGGTTTTGTCACAATGTATTAGCTTTGCAATGCATTGCCGCAGCCGGAATGCAAGCATTGTCGTCAACAGTTTTACATTGCAATTTAGCATAGCTAACGTTGTGTATGAATCGCATAAATCTGCTAGCTTCCCTGGTTTAAAAATGGGAACTATCCATGTTTCCCTCATTGTGTCTGGGAGTTTCCCCATTACAAAGGTCTCCTCGAAGGCCTTCAGGAGTGTCAGGGTTACAGTGCTTTGATATGCTTTGTAAAACTGCGCCGAGAGGCCATCGTTTCCCACGGTCTTTACTGTGGCGGATGCAATGATCGCGTCCTCTAAATCTTTTAAGGGGAAGGGATGGTCTAAGATCACGTTGGCTGTCCGTGAGTGATGAGCGCTTAATTTCAGTGAAAGCCTCTGCTATGTCCTCAGCTAGGATGTGGGTATTGTGACTGCACAATGTGGCATAATAAGTGGCAAATATGTCAGTAAATGTAGTTTGCGCCCGCCAGGGTTCCCCATACGGATCTTGCAAGAGCGTGATCGGTGTTCTGGTGTGTACCTTGCAGCATAACCAGTCACGGAGCCTCCCTGACTTATCCCCTTCAGCAGGTGTGTGCGCCGTGTTGGTGGCAGTGTCGAATTTTGATATTTGTTCCCAAGTGGTTTGGTGGTCAAGCCAGGCTTCTTGGAGGGTTTGCTCCACGGCCTGCTCCATAAGCTGTGGTGTTTCTAATTTCCTCACTACTTTCTAGGGTTTCAAGCTCTGCAATGGTCTCCGAACTCCTCCTGCCCTTGCAATAACTTCTCCCCTAGTAACCACTTTTAAGGTTTCCAAAACCGTCCTCCATCTTTCTACGATGCCAATGTTTTCTTTGAGAAAAAGGGTCAGTGCATCTCGAAGTTGTTCTCAAAAGGCTAGATCTAATAGAGCGTCAGTAGGCAAGCGCCACGTCGGGACATGAGTGTGCGGCTTCTCACAGTTCAGCATCACAATAAGGGGAGAGTGATCCGATATCACGCGGCCCATATATTCTGCGCTTTCAAAGTTCTGTAGGTGTTCTGTGCTCACAAAGATGTAGTCTAACCTTGTATGGAGGTCGTGGGGAGAGGAGTAGTAGGAGTACTCCTTCAGGTCCGGATGGATTTCACGCCATACATCTACTAAGGCTAGCTCAGTCAGAGCAGTATTGAGAGCTTTTGTAGTTGGAGGATTGGGACCGTAGCGGTATGGACCTATCTTGTGTAGTGTCACAAACACAATTGAAATCTCTGTTCCAAATAAAGAAGGCATCCCTGTGGGGGGTTATGCAGCAGTCAATGTTTGAATGTGTGCCTGTATAGCATGGTTTGGGAAATTGGAACTAGGACTACCTCGATGCTACCGATGCAGCCCTTAAGGATGACATATCGGCCCTCAGTGTCTGTCGCAACTTAGGAACTGAAACAGAAGCAAGTCATTAACCCATATGAGAACGCCTCTTGCATGCTTCGAGTATGGGGACCCCGTAGACTGCGCCACCCCAGTATTTCACTACAGTCTCCTGCTCTTTGGCTGTCAGACGGGTTTCTTGTAGCAGTGCTATCGAAATCATCTTATGTTGGAGACATGACTTAACGTTATTACTATGTATGTATGTGCCTAACCCTCTCACATTCCAATTTTAATCTGCGTCATGTTTTCTAACATATTCCCATTACCATCAAGAAGGTGTGTTCTGTATCCCAGGGCACACATGAATGTAGGACTGAGCGGTGCCATACATATTCCAAACAGTAACAATTTTCGCATTCTCTTGAATGTCATGAAGTGTACAGAATAGGCATTAAGAATCACATTGGTGGGTGGATCAAACTAAACTTTAACAACCAGCCCCGGAATTTGGGGTACCAACTATGGCCAACAGATATGTTCTGCTCAGGCGCGGCGGTGCTTACTTCCCCAAGTAGGCACCAGTCAAGGAATTCGACATGTGTGACCTGCCGACCGTCAGTATGGATTGGGGGATTTCCATCAGAGCTAAGTGGGCTGAGTCTCCAGGTCTGCATACTAGTTTCTACATTTAAGGGACGTTCACATATTGTCGCGAGTTGTAATGCAGTTGTTGACACTTGGCATAACATGTCTTCAAAGTGTATCATCATTGCTATGCTTACAAGCTCATTGTTTGTTCTCTACATGTTTTATTTCCCCTCTATGGTTGCAAATTTGGGAAATCTCATCCCTGGACTCTGACCATTGAATGTTCGATACTTAATGGTAACACCTTTCTTTATTATAATTTGCAACTATGGTTCCTCTATTTGTGCTGCATGGTTCATCGCCCATATGCCTTTTCCTTTTGTGTTTTTCCCCTTTTTGTCTTTCTCCCGATGGGTACTGGTCCATCCCTTCCTTCGTTATTCATATTTTGACACAAATACTGTCACAATTGAATTTTTTTGTTTTCTTAACTATATGTACTATGTGTCAATCATACTTTTTGCATTTGTTACTTATATAACAGTTTTGCCTTGAAAAGGACCCGTTCAGGGTCGAAACACGTGTCGGCAGTTCTGTTTTATACTGAATTATAAAACTTTCTCGAACAAGCCCTTTGGCCAATGATTTTCGTGCATTCCAGAAATTGGCACATTGCTTGCTAAGACATTGATCGGGTACACAAGTTGTAATCTACCTACGATTGGGCTGCGCGTTGATACGGAGGTGACAATCTTGGTTCACGTAATGTTGTAGACAAAACCTCCCACCAAGTTTTAGAACAGCATTATTAGTATTGTCTAAGCCCAAGTGCACGTTCAGTTCTTGACATCTGGATGGCTTATTTCAATGGTAGGCAACTATGTTTTACCGTGCTTGTGTCAAATTAGTTTCAGCCTCGGTTCCCTGTAGTGCAGGGTCTTTGTCCGTTTCCAAGTTATGTTATGTTCCAGCCACATTGATACTGCTTCCGGGCTATCAAAGAAACTTGATCATCCTCTGTTTATCACAGAGTCTCGTTGGGTACTTGAGCATATATCCGATCCCTTTTTTCTGTAACCTGGCTTTGACGGAGATTAATCGATTCCGTTGTTGTACTAATGGGGAATAATCTGGATAAATGGCTATATTGGAACCCCCACATTGCATCACCGGCATCTCTGGAGAACTTCAGTAGTACTTCCCGCTCTCGAAAGTTCAATATTTTGGCTATAATCGTGTGGGAATGGGACCCAGGTCAGGGTCTCTTTTGTAGAGATCGGTGGGCTCTTTCAACTGCAAAACCCTGCAATAATTTGCCTGGGCCGACCTCTTGCAGGAACAAGTTCTCAACGTAGGTCGTGGTGTCTTTGCCCTCCATATTCTCTGGTATGCCTAGGATCCCAATTTATTTCTGCAGGATCGGCCCTCTGCATACTCAGCTGTTTGCTCTATAAAGCGATTCTTGGTCTCAAGGGTTCAGCCGGTTGGCTAAATCTGTGGCGGAAGCAGAGGTTTCCTTCATTAGTCCTTCAGTATTCGTGACCTGCTCCGTCAGAGACCGTACATCTTGGCGCAATTGGACATCTATTTTGTGCTCTAGGGAGGTCCTGACTGCCGCAATTGCTGCAAGTACATTGTCTTCCTGTGGGTCTGCACCGCTGTCTGCGGAGGGTTGCACCTGTGTATTTCCGAGTCCAGAAAAGGGCTCCATGATGCTAATGAACAAGTGACTTGCCTAATCTGGTAACGTTGTTTCGATGGGATGTTCCTCCGACGTATTCCACATCTATGACAGATAATCAACACATCAACACAGCTGAGCTGCTTTGGAAAACATTTCGGCAGAGGGCGTCCTGCAGAGATGACATCGATACATTGTCCCTCAAGGGCCCCAGTAGAGGGTCGACTTCACCGGATGTTACATATAGGACGCACAGCGCCCGTAGCCTCAGTTGCAGTTTTTTCCAAGAACGTGTGGCACCAATCTCCTGCCAGTATGACTGCAGCAAGCCTTGAGGAAACGTAAGCTGCAATCGCATAAGAAATTCTGTAGAGGGGCAGGCTGGGAGGGTTCGATGTGGAATACGTCGGAACATCATCCCATCGAAAGAACGTTACCAGATAAGATAAGTAACTTGTTCTTCCAGGGGATTGTGTCCTCGGACGTATTCCACATCTATGACAGACTCCCAAAGCAGTACCAACGTATGGAGGTGGGAAAAGAATTTACAATTTTAGAATGCCCAATCAAATTGCAGAATAGAGGACTGCCTTACCAAAGGCCAAATCCTGCCCATGTATGGAGTCCAGGGAATAGTGTCTCACAAAAGTATGGACAGAGGCCCATGTGGCTGCTTCACAAATATTGCGAATGGGAACATCCCTCTGCAGAGCAGTGGAGGCAGCCACACCCCTAGTAGAGTGAGCCCGTAAGCCTACTGGAGGGTCCTTTCCCGCCAAACGGTAACACTCAGAGATCGTTAAAATGATCCATCTGGACAAGGTCTGCTTAGAAACAGCCTGACCCAAGTGTCTTCCAGCATAACCAACAAAGCTGATCGTCCACTCTGATCCGGGACATCCTTGAGAGATAGAAACTCAAAGATCTCCTAGGATCGTACCCATGGAGCCTCTCTTCTTCCTTACCAGAATGTGGAGGAGGATAAAGCGCCGGAAGAATTACCTTCTGGCTCAAATGGAATTCCGACACAACCTTCGGAAGAAAAGAAGGCTGCACCCCAAGGACAACCCTGTCCTTATGGAACACAGTGAAGGGTGGCTTGGCAGAACGTGCCTACAAGTCACTCACTCTGCGTGCGGCCGTAACCGCAACCAAAAACAGTTTTAAAGGACAACAGACAAAAGGGTTCAAACGAAGCTCCCATTAGGAACTTTAACACCAAATTCAAATCCCATCCCGGCACCTGGAAAGGCGACGGTGGAAACACATTAGTTAGCCCTTTTAGAAACTGAGAAATCAAAGTAATCTTAAAATAAGAACATTCCTCAGACAAGCGCTTAAATATGGACACCGCCGCCAGGTAACCCTTAATGGTACCCACTTGCAGGCCCTTGTGAGCTAAAGAAAGCAAAAAAGACAAAACTAAAGGAATAAAGGAATGGAACATTGGAAAGGATCCACATTCTGTACCCTGAACCAGTTGCAGAACTTTCTCCAGCGGCAACGTTACAGGGACTTTGTTGCGTGCCTTCTGGCCAAAAGCAACATCTCCAGCATGTCTTCGGGAAGGTCCCAATCCTTATACCTCAACCTTCCAGATACCAAGCATGAAGGCTGAGAGACTTGACCTCTGGATGGAGAACCCGACCCCTGTCCCGTGAGAGCAGATCGTCTCAGTAGGGAACACGGTGTGGAGGGCAGATGGACATGTCTAGAAGCTCCGGGTACCACGCTCTACTGGGCCATGCCGGAGCAATGAGGATAATTCGGGAAACAAACCTCTGTAACCTGCACTACACTTGCGGAATGACGGGGACTGGAGGAAATGCATACAGCAGTGGGAAGGACCACTCCACTACGAACGCGTCCCCCAAGGATCCTCTTCGAGGAAATTCCTGCAAGCAGAATCTCTCGCACTTCCAGTTGACACTGGTGGCGAAGAGATCCAATTGTGCGGTTCCCCAAAGGCCGAAGCTCTCCAAAAGAACTTCCTGAGCCAGCTCCCACAACACGTGAGAGACTGTGCTCTGCTTGCTCGGAGCGTCCATCACCGCGTTCGTCTCCTGCCAGATGAACTGCTGAGATCGAAATTTCCTGCTGGATGACCCCTCATCAGATTGCCTTTGACAGCCCACCACAGAAGATCCTGGGCGGCCGAGGTCAGAATCTGAGCGGGATCCGACATCCTGCCGGAGAACTGTGACCACTGCATCTTGAGAGCCCACTGCAGAGATCTCATCCGCAGCCTGACCTCTGGCAGCAGTAAAATGCAGGATGCCATGAGGCCGAGCAACCCCAAGAACTTGAACGCCGGGAGACTCTGGGCATGTTGAAACTTGTCCACCATCTGCAGAATGTGATGAGCCCTCATCTGGGGAGGCGAACACTGCTCCGGGGATGTGTCGAGTACTGCTCCGATATATTGGAGCCGCTGGGGAGGTGTCAAATGAGACTTCTTTAAATTGAGGGAGAAGCCCAAACTTGTGGGGGGAGTGGCAGGTGACGGACAGATGATCCAGTGCTTGCTCGGGAGAGCGTGCCTTGATCAAACAATCGTCTATGTAGCGGTAGACGTGAACCCCTCCCCCCCTTTCCTGAGATACGCTGCCACCACCACCATCAGTTTGGTGAAGACCCTCGGGGGGAGGTCAATCCGAAAGGCAGGACCCGAAACTGAAAATGCGAGTCGCCAACCGCAAACCTCAGGTACTTCCTGTGCTTGGGATGAATCGGCACATGAAAGTAAGCATCCTTGTGGTTGAGACACCAACCAATCCTGAAGTTGGAGGGCCTGGAGGACTTGAGAAAGTTACCATCTTGAACTTGTCCTTCCTGAGGAGCTTGTTCAAGCCACACAAGTCCATGATCAGTGTCAATCCTCAGTCTTTTTTCAGAATAAAAAAATATGGGGAATACCATCCCTTGTTCCTCTTCGCTACAGGCACCAGTCCTATGGAGCCTTTCTCCAGCAGGGATAGGATTTCTTGTGCAAGAAGCAGATCTGGATGCTTCGAAGACAGATTCCCCGGTGGATTGTCGTGAGGCCTCTGCTGGAAGGGAAGACAGTAGCAGTGGGCTATGATCACCAGAAACACCACATCCGAAGTAATGGCACACCATTCTCCAAGATGCTGAGCAAGTCTCGCCCCCCAACCGGCAAACCATGGGACATGGCCTCATGACTGAGCTGAAGCAGTTGCGGCAGTGCCTGAGGGCAAAGAGGCAACTGCCCGAGCGGCTTTGGCACCTAAAGTACCTTGCTTTCCACCTCTGGTACTCCTACGGTGGCCCTTTTGACTGGCAGCCCCTCTCGATCTACCCAAGGTAAGAGTACCTCCCCTCCATTGCTGTCCCCTAGGAAGAAAAGGCAGAGGTTGACGAACTGCAGCGTTCAAAGACTTCGCTGCAGCTTTGGAGGTCTGCAACCTCTCATGGCTCTCGTCAGCCTTGCTGCCAAACAGATGGACACCATCAAAGGGCATGTTGAGAAGCCGGGATTGCACATCAGGAGAAAACCCCGACGTCCACAACCACGCAAACCTGCGAATCACGGTGCTCGCAGGCATGGACCGGTTGACAGTCTGCCGCGTCCAAACCAGACTGAACGGATTCACACATGGCATCCTTGCCATCTTGCACGAGGGCCAGAAAACCATCCCATTCTTCCCCTTCGGGAATATACTCAGTCGCCAAAGATGCGCAGTTCCACAGAGTGAGTGAATCTCGCCAAGGCACAGACAGAGTTGGCTGCCTTCAAAGCCATAACCCCAGATGAAAATACCTTCTTCGCCTGTCGTCCCCATCAGGAGGGATGGTAGGGTGTGCCGCCTGCTTTGCTGGGGCCGTAGCCACCTGTACCACCAAACTCTCCGGAGTAGGGTGCGATGACAAGTAGCAGGGGTCACTACTGGCTGGCGGTATTTTTTCGGAAGCAACTTACTGCCGGGAGGCTCTCTGGAGCAGTCCAAGCCACCGCCACCCTCCTTTGCAAAGCCCTGGCCCGAAGACGTGCAAGCTGTGGACCGAGCCCATTCCCCCGTCAGCTTCTTTCGAAGGCGCGGACGGAACAATGCCTTGCAATTCGAAAATCGCCATCTGCAGGCAGAATGCGTCCCATTCTGCTAGCGACGAAGACTTGGTAGTACAAGTCAACCGTCGCGGAGTCCTCCGACAAGGAAGGCGACCGATGACGGCGCTTCCTAGAATGCCTCAAAGAGGCAGAGGAATGGCGGGAACCACTGCAGGACCGAGACCACCCGGACTTTCAGCGATGCAGAGAGTCACCTCTCGCATCGTCGGTCGAAAGGCCTGCGGATTTTGACTTATGGGGCTTAGACACCCTACCTACCTTTAATTTCTTCTTACGTTCCCGCAAGGCCTTAGATGTCAGGGACTGGCAGTCATCACAATCGTTGGTGGCGTGGCTTTCGCCGAGGCACAAGAGGCAGATGTCGTGCGGGTCCGTGATGGACATCTTCGACCCGCAGTCCCGACATTTCTTAAAGCCCGACTTCGGGGTCGCAGAAGAAGACTACATCGTTATCAAAAAGAACTGAGCGTGCCGAGATTCCAAAGCAAACATGTTTGAGGAAAAAACTGAACTGAGGCTACGGGTGCCGTACGTCCTATATATAACATCCGGTGACGTCGACCCTCGACAGAGGCACTCGAGGGACAACGTATTGACGTCATCGACGCCGGACGCCCTCTGCCGAAAATTGTTCCGAAGCAGCACAACTGTGGTGATTACCAGTCATAGATGTGGAATACGTCAGAGGACACAATCCCCCTCGAACTTCTGTTTGCTCTCCGATGTAGGCATGATGTCTGTCTCGGTGGCTTGCTGACTGTCCCCACCCGCGAGTTTCGGCTTTCTGATCGTGTAGTCACTCCTCCAGTGGCAGCCTCACTTCGAGCTGGCCCCTTTAGGTAAAGCCAGAAAGACATTGTCTGGTCCAAGCTGTATTTGGAAGCAATTGTTTACCCCCATTGTACCCAGTAACGTCTCCTTCCGTGTTGCCAGTTCATAGTTAATAGCGCAGGAGAAAACCTATCTCCAAATCCTCATGTGCTTGGCTAGGTTTGAGTTACATGTCGGGCATACCGACCAGTTTATCTGCCAAGACCCATATGAAGCGCACTGGGACAATCAAATTCACAGTCCAGACCAGTGTCTGGTGGCAACGTGAGGTTGGTTGTTGGTTCGTTCGTTCGTTTTAGTTCCTCTTCTATGGGTTATGCACAGAGGTTTTTTGCTCAAAGGGAGTACATTATGTGGTTTGCGGTAGGGGCCACGCTTTTATTGCTGGTTACTGGGGTAGCATTGACTGTAGTAAATCCCCGCCAATTCACTACCTTTCAAAACGCAAGCAGCCAGCTCATAACTGTGCTCGGGTGTTGTAGGGCTTCGTGGTGGGTGGTGCTCAGTGTACTACTGCGCGCGCATCAGGGAAAGTGGCACAGTCACTTACCGAGTTTGTTGGCAGGGTCTAGGAGGTGCAGGGGAGAGATCATCTCCAATAATTTGCAGTAACTGCTTGGTTGAGCTGTCCAGCATCTGAGGCTTAAGTAGTCAGTTGCGTGCACCCTAGGTGGCTTAGATACCACAAAGTGCATGGGGGTGGGAGGAGCCGTTGTATACGTGGGGGGCGTTTGTTGGCAAAACAGGTGGAGTATTTAGTGCCTGGTGGCTGTCTGCTATATGATTATGACAGTCTCCTGGAGCACTTTACTAAAACCTCTGCTGCCCTGAGCTCCGTTCCCAATGATGGTGCATGCTGCCAGCCGTGTCTGCGCAGCTCCTCTGGTTGCGAGGGGTGATTTTATGGCTGCGTATTACGTTGGGTCTGGCACTGTTCGACCCCTCTGCGATGGATCTTGTTGCTCTGAGTTTCAGTGGAGGTGCTGCCCTCCACTCCCAGGGCTTCGACTAAGTGCAGGAGAGCCGACCGTTCAGATGGACAGCCTTACATATGCCCCCAGGCAGCAGCTGGACCTTGGGTGCCGTTCTGGGTTAGCCGCTTGGTTGACTCCTGGGTCGAACACATCCGCCTCGTAGGTCCTCCCTTACCAGTGTCTGGTCTCGTCAGGCTTGAGGGGGGGTCCGTGCTGGCTCCACTGCGCTCCGCTGTCCCTTCTGCAACAGCTGACGCTCTTTAATCGTCCTTCTGCTTATCAGTGCTGCAGTGTTGAGCTGCGCGCATAAGCTGCCATTTTGCTAATCTACGCTCTGCACAGTCCTGCAGATACCACCAGGTTTTTGGACACCAAAAGAAGTATAAACGTGTCCAGCTCACTGCCGATTACAGCAGTAGAAGTTGCCAAGTACCTCAATGAGATTGAATGGCAGGAGGCAAATTAAACCCCGTTTTCAGGATCTTTGCAAGATGTATGCCGGAGCTCAGCGCACACACACAGCCTCACGGAATGAGCTACAGACCACGCCCCTAATGTTGTACTGCTATGTATTCTTCATTCATGAGCATGTGAATCCATGCCAGACCACATGCAGAGAAGGAACAAGTTACTTAACTGTAACTGTTCTCCAACATGGGTCTGGCATGGATTCACAGGCGAACCCTCCTGCCTTCCCCTCTGTGGCTCTTCTTTGTCATACTGCCACTTTACATGCTACCAAATCTGAAGATGGCTGCCAGAGGAGGGGCTTAGGAAGAGGGTACTCATTGGCTGGGGGCAGTATTACCCAGAGCTCAGTGATTGGTTTATAGGAGCGTTAGGGAGATTTCTAAGAAATGTGCTCATTTCCCTTCACCTTAGAAACCCCAAGCAACTTTGCTGGATTTGGAGTACTTTTTTTTCCCTGGAGAGAGTGTAAAACTTTTTCTCACTCTCTCAGGTATTTTGATGTGTGTTTTACTCGTGTTCTTTGGTTACAGAGTTTTAGATACCCCCATAGGCATCATCTTTTTATTGTTGTGTCATACAGCACATTAAGAGAAGTGGCACAGGGGTGTCCTTTGGACTCCAAGGTGTAAGTAACTTCTCTGTGATGAACTACTGTTCCCCAGAGACTGTAAAGCTAATGTGACTTTACTAGTCTTTTTAAATTCATAGACCCAGCACAAACTATCTTCCTATAGAGTGCTGGAGGGGTTACTTAGTATCCCCTATGTCTAAACACTCTTGTAGCTGTCAAAAGCTACCCTTTCCTATTGAAATGGCTGGTGGCAGTGGTTTTATAACTAACTACCATGATATTTCCCGACCGCGAACACCGGTAGCTAAAAATCGGGGCCACCATGTTTTTCAATATGGCGCCCAAGGCCCCTCTGTAAAAACAGAGGTCAACTTTTAATGCCGTTTCTTTGTGGAAGGGTCCTTCTGGTGTTCGTCTGTGCGCCAAACCAGGCTTGGTCCCTTTGTTCGTGAGCCTTTGGCGGGCTTCAGGACGGAAGTCCGCCCATGGCATCTGAGTTTCTGGGGTGTGCAGGAAGTGAGGGAGGTGCCCAAAACTCCCTGTGCTTGGTCTCCTAGGAGACCGAAATGCACTCTGGCGTGATTGGCAGACTGACTGTCCAGCAAGGACAGCCACCGTGCTGGGTGAGTGCCAGCTAGGCTGCTCCGCTCGCTACCAAAAGTGTGTGGTACAGACTTATACCAAAGGTTGGTTTTGGCTTACACCTGCAGTCCGAATTGTGTGTGGTGTTCCCAGAGGGTACTGCCTTCAATTCTGCCTAACGCTAAGACAGTTTGTCTAAGCCAAACTATTTTGTTTAACTGAGGCTACCCGGCCAGACTGGGAATATTTCCGAGGATTCCCGGCCTGACGGGGAATATTTCATGGGCATGTGAATCCATGCCAGACCCCATGCTGGAGAAATATACTTTAAAAGTACTTTTAAGAATCAGAACAAGTCAGTGGATAATCTTTGGATGCGCTTCTTACCCAATTCCTACAACTGAGGGGACTTCATTTATAAGGACAGTAATGGCATTTATATATCACACTGCCGATACTTTGCAGATTCTGAGGTTGCAGAAAGGAAAGCTTTAGGAAGGAAAAAGATTAAACAGGTTCTCAGTATATGTGAGGAAAACTAAATCTTCAAATGAAATCTAGACAAGCATTTCTTAGCAGTAACAGTTCACAACAAGCTACCACCTATGAGGGACAAACAATATCAAAGTCACTCGACTAGGAGTCTTCGGGGAGCCACGACAGCCAAAGTCAATTGGAACAATCTATGGAGCTGAGGCACTTATTAGATCACAAAAAGTCTTGAAAATGTAGAGAGTTTGTAGAAAATCACTTGTAGGATCACAAGCTGTTAAGCCAGTGAACAGAGTTGGAATCAAGTAAAGGTAAGCCACTGCAAATTCAAACTGAGAAAAGCATGGCTAAAAGAAAATTAGGTACGTACCCCACGCCTAAACATTACCGCTGGTTTTAAGAAGAGTGGGGTCAGATGGATTCCGTCTTGCTACAACGGTGCAAACCCGGTATTCCTAAGCCTCAGTTGTGGGGCAAGGGGGAGGGCGTCTGGGTGGCTCCTGCGGCACTTCTTGTGAGGTCCGTGTTAGGCAGAAACCTGTGCAGTTCCCTTAGGGACCACTGCAAAAGATTTAAGACTACAGGTGTTTGGCAGTAAACCCACTTGGTAGCAGTCTGTACCACACAGATTCACTTGGTACCTGTGGCTGAGCAGTCAGACTTCCCTCAAGAAGAGTTAGGCAGTATATAGAGTATACACAATAGGTACAGAGACACAGTAGCACAAGCAAACACTGACCAGAGCTTTGGTGTAAAAGTATATAATTATTTAAGGACACACTTGTAATTTACACTAGCAAAAAGAGGTGAGTAAATTCAGCACACAGTCACTATCATATATATATATATACAACCCTAATTACTTATTAGACAAGTCTTAGTGAGAAACACCACTTATTTTCAGACGGAGGTGAGTGCTTAACATAAGATGGCACTCTAATAAGTTGTAAAAAAAAAGGGAGGGAAAAAGGCAGAATTATGGAAGCACACAAGTTTCAATACTTTTGAAAGAATCACAGTAAGGCAGGACAGGCAGAGTTCTACTGGAGAGCAAGGAAGTCAATTGCAAGGCCCACTCTTGGAGAGAGCAAGCAGAAGGGGTCCAGGTTCACACAGTGGGGTTATGCCCAAAGAGTCTTGTAGATAGTTTGCACAAAAAGGATGAAATTAAAGTCAGGAAAAGTTAGCTATGTTGTCCCAGGCTAGCCCAGGTTAGAAAGTCGAGGCTTTACTGTCACCCCAAACGATCTGTTGCAAGGGAAGCCAGACGGGACAGTACCTTAAGTGTGAAAGAAGCTCCAGCGGGGGCAGTTGTTCCTGGCAGCAGGTGCAAGTCGGTGTTTCGTCCAGAGGAAGATGAGGTCTCGCCGTGGAGGAAAGATGAAAGTTGTTGCACTGCCAGGGAAGAAACCAGCCGCAGAGTTCTTCGGTTAAAAGGTACTAACCTTCTCTTCGCGGTAGCGGTAAACCGTGGTATTCCGGTTGCCGGGGTGCTTGGCACGGGCAAGGCGGCCACGAGATGCTCCAGGAAGGTGAAAAGGCAAAACCAGTTATCCCCACCAGTCAAAGGAAGAAGACTCTCCGGACTGGAGATGTGTCGTCGGGAAAAGTGGCGAGACTGTTCAGCAGGGCTCTACCGGTGGTGTCGTTGCAGGTCGGCTCAGCTTCTCCCTCCTTGGATTCTTAGGTCCTGTGGCGACTTCTGAAGTTCCAGTCCCCAAAGCCCTGCTTTTATGCAGCAAACCCCCATTCATTCAGCCTAGCTGTCAATCAAACATGCTAAGTGGTGCGACTTGAGTTACCAAGGTAATTCAGTCCAGGGTGCCTAAACCCCCTCCCACACCACCTGTGGTACCCAGACAGAGTGGCACCACTTTTGGAGGCTTCTGTGGAGAAGCCCGCCAAAAAGTGGCACAAAGGGCTCAACTTGGGTTGGAGTCACAGAAGAGAACACAAACGCCATTTTTGAATCGAGTTCTGGCAAAAAATACCAACCGGTGAATTAATATTAAATAAATAAACCGGGGGTTTGTTCAAGGCTATAGGAATTAAACAATTAAAGTTGGTAGCCTCGAACAATGGGAAAATCCCATAGAGATATATTCGTGGTCGAATATAAAAAGTAGTATCCACTGCCACCAGCCAAAACTCGATCGGGGGGATGGAGACGTGCCCCCTCGAACAACAGACCCCGGGGCAATCGAATTGCCCTGACCAGTACGTCCACAATATGATGGTTTGTACTGGTTTCTGTTCATAATTTGGGACTTGTAAAGCCAATGGTGACTTTAAATGCCCTGGGAGACAGTAGTCAGTCCCAGGGTATGGAATCTATGTTGGGGGGTCGCTACGACACCCCTGGGTTACGCACGGAGGGTGCTGTGTAACCCACATCAAAAACACATGAGACCCTATGGAGTAAAAGACCCCATAACCCATAAAACACCTGGAAAGATAAAGGAACACCTAAAATCATGACTAAGAGTGGCAGTAAGAGAGTCTCACTCTTAGCAGGAGAAAAAATAAACCCCAAAAATCCAGCAAAATTTTGGGGGACTCACTAGGTCTGGGAAATTAGCCTTTACAGAGAATTCTCCCTCACAGTCGTTGGCAGCTACAGCCTCCTTTCGGTTGCACTGCGTGGTTTCAGTACTTGGAAACCGCACTGTTGCGAATCTCGGAACCCAGTTAGGCTTCCTTCACTCCTTGAGTCCTGCACTCTGATGAGGGGACTCAGGATGTGGTTGTCCTGCTTCTGGAGAGTTATTAGGAGAACTCCTGGAACTTCTAGATGGATTCATTACCCAATCAGACGTTTCACTTGACTATGGATTACACGACCCCTGGCATTCGGTTCTTGCAGCAATAATAAGTACAACCAGTTGGGGAAGATGGTCCAGTGGAGTTAGTCTTGGGGTTAGTTGGTCCCACTAACCCAAGGGGAGTAGTTGTTCCGTCCAGAGTAATAGGGAGAATTCTCAGAAATGTGCCAATTCCCTTCACCTTAGACACTCGCAGCAACTTTGCTGGATTTTGAGGAGTTGATTGTTTTAACCTGGAGAGAGTGAGAATGTTTGCCACTCTCTCGTGTATTTTAATGTGATTTAGTAAACCGTTTCTTTTGGTTGTGGAGTCTGACAAACTCCATAGGCATCTTTTACATTGCGTCACGCAGCACCTTCAGTGCAGTGACACAGGGAAGTCTTCCAGATTTCCCTATGGTTTAAATACCTTCTCTGGGATAAACTACTGTTTCCCAGAGCACTAAAGTGAAATTGTATTTACTTCCATATGTAACTTTCTAGACCCAGCACGCACTATCTTACAATAGGGTGCTGGAGGGGTTACCTAGTATCCCCTTTGTCTAGCTTCTCATGTTAACATTTTAATGTTACTATTTCCTTGATGAATGGCTGGTGGCAGTGGTTTATGTTTTACTACAATTATGGGATTTTACTGCAGGCTGCATTCGCAACCACGGTAAAGCACCCATGGGTGCCATTTTTTCAAAATGGCCCCGGTCGTCTTTTTTCGCCATTTCTTTGTGGAAAGGTCCTTCTTGAGATTTACTCTGCGTGCCAAACCTGGTTTGGTCCCTTTGTTCGTTTTGTCTTTGGTGGGCTTCACGAGTGAAACCTGCCTCTGGCTCCAGGGTGTCTGGTGGGCAGGAAGTGAGGGAGGTGCCCGAAACTCCCTGTGCTTAGTCTCCTACGAGACCCAAATGCACTCTGTAGCGATTGGCCAGCTGGCTGTCCAGCAAGGACAGCCACCCTACTGGGTGACTGACAGCTAAACTGGAATAAATGGGAGAAAACTGAATAAAAGTAGAGGCTTTTGGCTTGGAAGGCAGCGTCGACCACTGGACGAAGGAACCAAAGAAGAACTTTAAAAGGACGCCTGCTGCAACTAATTTGCCAGAAAGTCAGCCAGCCAATCACCACAGAGTGCATTTGGGTCTCCTACGAGACTAAGGACAGGGAGTTTCGGGCACCTCCCTCACTTCCTGCCTACCACTGACACTCGTGTGCGAGAGGCAGGTTTGTCTCAGAAACCCAGCCAAAGGCGAAATGAACAAAGAGACCAAACCTGGTTTGGCGCAAAGAGAAACTCTCTAGAAGGACCTTCCCACAAAGACCTGGCGAAAAAAGAAGACCGGGCACCATTTCAGCAAAGATGGCTGTATGCCATTTTGAAAAAGATAGCTCCCGCGGTTACTTTACCAGAGCCACGAATGGTCACAGTAAATGCAAACCAAGGTAGTTCAAAACTAAACCACTGCCACCAGCCAGTCAATTGAGGGAAGGGTAACATAATATGCTACACAAGAAGCTAAACAAAGGGCATACTAAGTAACCCCTCCAGCACTCTATGGTAAGGTAGTGTGGGCTTGGCCTAGAAAGTTACAATGCTAAGTAAAGTCAATTTCACTTTACTGTTCTGGGAAACAGTAGTTGATCCCAGAGAAGGTATTTAAACCTTTGGAAATCTGGAAGACTTGCCTGTGGCCCTGCACTGAAGGTGCTTTTTTGACATTTGTAAAAGATTATGCCTATGGAGTTGGTTAGACTCCATAACCAAAAGAAACAGTGTATAAAATCACATTTAAAATACACGAGAGGGAGTGGGGAAAAAAAGGGTCTCGCTCTCCAGGCAAAAAAAAAAGTCCTCAAAATCCAACAAAGTTGCTGGGGGTCTCTAAAATGGAGGGAATTAACACATTTTGGAGAATTCTCCCAAACAACTATGATATTTCTCCCTTCTGAAGAAGGCTTTTAACTGACTGATAAATTAATAATGTTTTATTCAAGAAACCTTGTGTGTAAGTGTATTTGAATACATGTCACTGTGAATCTCTAACTCCCTTACAGCACACATGGACCCCTCTTGAGATAAGCCTAGCTGCTCAACACGCTACCAACCTGTGTAGTTAAAGCTTATACCAAAGGTTGGTTTCCCATTGGCAGGTGGTCAGGGTCGTTGTAGTGCACCCAAAGGGTACTGCATACTCAAGAGGTGTCAATGTGAGCTGTTACACAGAGATTCACAAAGACAAGTATTCAAATAACTTTAGACACAAAGTATCTTGATTAAACAATTAATTTGCCAGTCAGTTAGTTAGAATAAGCCTTCTTCAGAAGGGAGCCGTTAGGGAGAATTCTCTGTAAGGCTAATTTACCAAACCTAGTGAGTCACCCAGCAGCTTTGCTGGATTTTTGGGGTTTATTTTTTTTCTCTCCTGCTAAGAGCGAGATTCTTTTGCTCCCACTCATACATGATTTGAGGTGTTCCTTTAACTTTCCATGTGTTTTATGGGCTCTTTTACTCCATAGGGTCTCATGTTTTTTTTTTATGTGGGTTACACAGCACCCTCCGTGCCGTAACCCAGGGGTGTCGTAGCGACCCCCCAACATAGACTCCATACCCTGGGACTGACTACTGTCTCCGAGGGCATGTAAAGTCACCATTGGCTTTGCTAGTCCCAAATTATGAACATAAACCAGTACAAACCATCATATTGTGGACGTACTGGTCAGGGCAATTCGATTGCCCCAGGGTCTGTTCGAGGGGGCACGTCTCGGTCCCCCCTGATCGAGTTTTGGCTGGTGGCAGTGGAAACTACTTTTTATATTTGACCGCAAATATATCTATGGGATTTTCCCATTGTTCGAGGCTACCAACTTTAATTATTTAATTCTTACAGCCTCGAACATACCGCCGGTTTATTTATTTAATATTAATTCACCGGTTGGTATTTTTTGCCAGAACTCGATTCTAAAATGGTGTTTGTGTTCTCTTCTGTGACTCCAACCCAAGTCGAGCCCTTTGTTCCACTTTTTGGCGAGCTTCTCCACAGAAGCCTCCAAAAGTGGTGCCACTCTGTCTGGGTACCACAGGGGGTGAGGGAGGGGGTTTAGGCACCCTGGACTGAGTTACCTTGGTAACTCAAGTCGCACTCTTGTGTGATTGGCCCAAGTGGTGAGCCGGCCGGCTCACCACTTAGCATGTTTGATTGACAGCTATGCTGAGTGAATGGGGGTGTGCGGCATAAAAGCAGGGCTTTGGGGACTGGAACTTAAGAAGTCGCCACAGGACCTAAGAATCTGAGGAGGGAGAAGCTGGGCCGACCTGCAACAACGACACCACAGGTGGAGCCCTGCTGAACCATCTCACCACTTTTCCCGACGACAGAGGAGATCTCCAGTCCGGAGAGTCTTCTTCCTTTGACTGGTGGGGATAACCAGTTTTGCCTTCTTTTCACCTTCCTGGAGCATCTTGCGGCCGCCTTGCCCGTGCCAAGCACCCCGGCAACCGGAATACCACGGTTTACCCCTACCGCGAAGAGAAGGTTAGTACCTTTTAACCGAAGAACTCTGCGGCTGGTTTCCTCCCTGGCAGTGCAACAACATTCATCTTTCCTCCACTGCGAGACCTCATCTTCCTCTGGACGAAACACCGACTTGCACCCGCTGCCAGGAACAACTGCCCCCGCTGGAGCTTCCTTCACACTTAAGGTACTGTGTCCCGCCTGGCTTCCCTTGCGACAGATCATTCGGGGTGACAGTAAAGCCTCGACTTTCTAACCTGGGCTAGCCTGGGACAACCTAGCTAACTTTTCCTGACTTTAATTTCATCCTTTTTGTGCAAACTATCTACAAGACTCTTTGGGCATAACCCCACTGTGTGAACCTGGAACCCCTTCTGCTTGCTCTCTCCAAGAGTAGGCCTTGCAATGTACTTCCTTGCTCTCCAGTAGCACTCTGCCTATCCTGCCTTACTGTGGTTCTTTTAAAAGTATTGAAACTTGTGTGTGCTTCCATAATTCTGCCTTTTCCCTCCCTTTTTTACAACTTATTAGAGTGCCATCTTATGTTAAGCGCTCACCTCTGTCTGAAAATAAGTGGCGTTTCTCACTAAGACTTGTCTAATAAGTAATTAGGGTTGTATATATATGATAGTGACTGTGTGCTGAATTTACTTACCTCGTTTTTGCTAGTGTAAATTACAAGTGTGTTTTTAAATAAATAATTATATACTTTTACACCAAAGCTCTGGTCCGTGTTTGTTTGTACTACTGTGTCTGTACCTATTGTGTATACTCTGCATACTGCCTAACTCTTCTTGAGGGAAGTGTGACTGCTCAGCCACAGCTACCAAGTGAATCTGTGTGGTACCGACTGCTACCAAGTGGGTTTACTGCCAAACACCTGTAGTCCTAAATCTTTTGCAGTGGTCCCTAAGGGAACTGCACAGGTTTCTGCCTAACAGGAGCAATATAAAGCAACACACAAATACACCTCAAAAATACACACTCTTCGTTTCTAAATCAGCAAATACCCCTTTGGGATGGCATACAAGCACTACCTACACCTTCAAGTGACTTCAATAGCTAGGGTGCTGTTGATATGAATATATCTCTGTTGCATTTAGAATATGTTTGGGAGTATGTTAAAGGGAAGAGTTCAGAATAATGTTGGGGAGAATTCTCAAAAATGTGCTAATTCCCTTCACCTTAGAGACCCCCAGCAACTTTGCTGGATTTTGAGGACTTGATTTTTTTTACCTGGATAGTGTGTGAGCCTTTTGTCCCACTCCTGTATTTTGATGTATGTTTTACTGTTCATGGAGTCTTTAAGATAACTCCACAGGCATCTTTTCATGTGTGTTACACAGCACCCTCAGTGCAGTGACACAGGGATGTCTTTTAGACTTCCCAAAGGTTTAAATACCTTCTCTGGGATAATCTACTGTTTCCCAGAGAAGAACAAGTTACTTACCAACTGGTAACGTTCTTTTGATTGGATGTTCCTCCAACGTATTCCTCATCTTCAATGTATTCCATTCAGCTTTAGCTGCTTTGGAAAAATTACCTCGGCAGAGGGCGCCGTGCGATGTCGAGTCGATGGTTCCTCAAAGGACTCTGTCAAGGGGGACGTCATCGGGTGTATAAGTAGCACGCGCGGCGCCCATTGGCCTCAGTACTGTTTTTCCCACCTTCTTTATGGAGTTCTCATTGTGTAGACTGTGCCGGCAGACAGGTATTTGCCTTGCGAGAGTTAGAGTGGCAATTAGACGGAAAAATCTACAGAGGGGTAGGTTGGGAGGGCGATGAGGAATAAGTTGGAGGAACATCCAATCGAAAGAACGTTACCAGTTGGTAAGTAACTTGTTCTTCGAGTGGATTGTGTCCTCCAACGTATTCCTCATCTTAGATGGACTCCCAAAGCAGTATGGACAATTTTTCTCTGGAGGAGGGGTTCGATTTTTTTGATACCCCTATATGGCTGAATATAATAATGCTTTTTCAAAATGTTATGGCCTGGATGCTTCCCAGTCTAAGGAGCAGAATTTTGGTAAAGTATGCAGAGAGGACCAACTTGCTACTTCACAAATGGACCTTATAAGAACACCTCTTTGTAGGGCCGTCGAAGAGGTGATGCCTCTGGTGGAATGAGCCCTTAAACCTTCTGGTGGGTCTTTTTGTGCTAATCTGTAGCATTCTGAAATACAAAGCACAATCCAGTGTGATATTGTTTGTTTTGTCACTGACTGACGCAATCTTTTTCCTTTGTCACCAATAAACAGTTGATTGTCCACTATAAGGTTAGAAAACCTAGAAATGGAAAAGCTTAAAGGTCTTTTCGGAACCAACCTGTGTAACCCTTCTTCCTCCTTACTAGGATGAGGTGGAGAATAAAATGCAGGTAAAACAATTCTCTGACTTAAATGGAAATCGGATACCACTTTTGGCAAAAATGAGGGTTTAACCTTCAACACAACTCTGTCCTTATGGAACACAGTATAGGGTGGCCCAGAACACCGTGCCTGCAATTAGCTCACTCTTCTTGCAGATGTTAAAGCAACTAGGAAATCAGTTTTCCATGTCAGTATTCTTAATGGACAAGTGTGCAAAGGCTCAAAAGGAGCACACTAAGAATTTTAGTACCAGATTGAGATCCCAAATTGGGACTTGAAATGGATAAGGAAGAAACACATTAGTGAGTCCTTTTAAGAATTGCACCATAAGAGGAATTTTGAAATGGGAGCATTCTTCCGACGAGCGCTTGAAGATGGAAAGCGCTGCAAGATGACCTTTAATGGTTCCAACATTTAGACCTCTATGTGCTAGGGTCAGGAGGAAGGTGTCATGATCTCTGCTTCCAAAAGGCCAGGACTTACCCAACTCCCTTGGAAGCAGACCCATAACCCAGGTTCTGAGTGCCAGCCAGTCCCAATTGGGACCTTTTGGACCATGTCCTGGTGCCAGTGGCGCCAGGCTCATAAATATGCCCAGTCCCAGCGCTGCAAGCGCCGGGCTCATAATGCTTGGGTGGACTTACCTGCAGCAGACCATGCTGCTTACTTACCTGCCAGTTGAACCCCTGATCCTCTTCTGTTTGGGACTACTTTTCCTGTTGGGTGGGGCAGGAGCCACTCCCTAGGTTCAGAACACTGGAACTCTTCTGGAAAGCAGGAACTCTTTTCTTACCTAGGCGTGGCTGTGGAAGGAGACACCTAAGCACTACAGGAGGCTATTTAAACCACACCCGATGGATGAATCTTGCTTTGTGTTATTCTGCATCCTCTGCAGCAGAACGCTCATCGTGTCTTCTGCATCTGATCCTGGGCCTAAAGGAAAAAGGCTTACCATCCTGAATCCAGTCTTCAGCAACATCTATAAAGACAAGAAAGAACAGGTTAGCACTACGGTCTTCAGTGACAGCGCATCTCTTACCTGGTCCATCGGCTGTCATCAACGCCTCGCGCAGCATTCCTGCATCTGAAAGACAAAAGCTTACCAACTCTTCGCACGCTCCGGAGGCCTTCGGCGCTGCATTCAGCATCTGTAAGACAAAAGAAGGTGCGTTTAAAGACATTGGGTAACGTTAAATACTCACGTGCCATTATTCCATCCACGCCGAACTCAGTGGGCATTCCGGCATCCTTCAGCAGCTCCGAACTGGTACCTGCAAAATAAAAGGACAGTTAGTGCGCATCGTAAAGCAAGCAACAAGCGCTTACTTACGCGCTTCCAGGCGCTTCTATTCCGCATACGGGTCCATCCTCAACTCACTTCAGCCAGTCAACCGCCATCGCCGGAACCCTGCAAAATAAGAGACAGCATTACAAAAGACTTTAAGACATTTGAAATATTCGGAACTCACCGTTCGTGAAGTAAACGACGGACAGCAGTCCTCTGAAGTCAAGAGGCCTGCACTACCTATCCAGTGAAGAAACTGGTTACAGCACCCTGCCCCGAGGCAGATGGAGAGCTCGGCGTTCACTTACCTAAGGTGAGAGCGTTAACCTTTGGGGTTCTACAGGAGAGGAGAAAAGGAAAGAGATAGGGACACCCCAATAACCCCAGTTCATTAATCCCATATTTTCTATCTGCAGACATCTTACTCTTCGAGTCAGGCATACAGTGCACAGAGGTCCAGCCCAAAGAGCCAACCGGGTGGTGCACATCACTTTTGAAGATACGGTAGTCGCCCAGTCAAGACCGGCGCCTCTGCGAGAATCAGGTGAGCGTTACAGAAGGACAGTACTTCCGGAATAGAACATAGAAAAGGATCGACATTCTTTTCTCTGCACCAGTTGCAAAACATTTTCCAACGGCAACGGTATAGAGACTTTGTTGCTGGCCTTCTTGCCAAAAGCAACACCTCCATGTCGTCATCTGGAAGGTTCCAATCCTTGTATCTCAGCCTTTCAGATACCAAGCGTGAAGGTTGAGCGTTTTGACCTCTTGATGGAGAACCTGACCCTCCATTTGAGAGAAAAGGTTCTCTTTGAGGAAGACATACTGGAGGACAGATGGACATGTCTAGAAGGTCCTGGTACCACGTTCTCCTGGCCCAATCCGGGGCAATTAGGATCACGTGGTTTCCGAAGCGTCTCAGTCTCCCGATGACCTGAGGAATGGCGGGAATTGGAGGTAACGCATACAATAGTGGGAAATTCAACTGCACCACAAACGCTTCCCCCAGGGCTCCTCTCGGGGGGAAATTCCCTTGAGCAATACCTTTTGCACTTCCGGTTCATTCCGGTCGCAAATGGGTCCACTTGAGGGGTTACCCAAAGGGCGAAGATCTCTTGAATGACTTCCTGAGCCAGTTCCCATTCGTGGGACACCGTGCTCTGCCTGCTCAGAGCATCTGCAGTCATATGCTCTTCCCCGGCTAGGTGAACTGCCGTTAGAGAGATTCCTTCTTGGATTGCCCAATACCAGTGCTGCATTGCCTCTCTGCACAGAGGTAGTGACCCTACACCTCCTCTTTTGTTTATTTGTTTAGATAATGCATGGCCACTGTGTTGTCCGTCATTATCAGGACATTCCCCCCCCCCCCCGCCCGAAAGATGGCAGGAAAGCTTTCAGCGCTAGTCTGATTGCTCTCAGCTCCAGAAGGTTGATGTGTAGTTTGGACTCCGATGGAGACCAACGACCATTGATTGTCAGATCGTTGGCATGAGCTCCTCACCCCTTGAGTGAGGCGTCGGTCACTACTGTGATCTCCGGCCATGGTTGCCAAAAAAGTTCTCCCTTCAGGATATTCTCTGAACAAGTCCACCATAGAAGGTCTTGACGAATCTTGTTCGGAATTTGGAGAAGATCCGTCATTCGACCCGACAACTGGGACCACAGTCTTAAGAGCCCATTGAAGGGATCTCATTCTCAGATGTGCCTCTGGCACCAGAAAGATGCAGAATGCATGAGGCCGGGTAACCTTAAGAAGTAGTAGGCCTGAAGATTTTGGGCATTTTGGAATTTGGAAACCATCTGAAGAAGGTCTTGGGCCCTCGACCTGGGAGGTGAGCTCTTTCCCAGGGATGGGTCTAAAACTCTCCTATATATTGGAGCCGTTGAGGTGTCATTTGCGACTTCTTGAAATTGAGGGAGAAGCCCAGTCTGTGGAGAAAGTGGCAGGTGACTTTCAGGTGATCTAGTGCCTGTTCGGCAGAATGTCCACTGATCAGCCAATCGTCCAGGTAGGGGTAGACGTGAATTCCCTCCCCTCTCCTGAGGTACGCTGCCACTACTACCATCAGTTTGGTGAAGACCTTTGGGGCGGAGGTCAATCCGAATGGCAGGACTCAAAACGGATAGTGTGAGTCGCCAACTACGAACCTCAGGTATTTTCTGTGCTTGAGATTAATCGGCACATGAAAAAAAGCATCCTGGAGGTCCAATGACACCAACCATTCCTGGAGTTGAAGGGCCTGAAGGATCTGAGAAAGGGTAACCATCTTGAACTTGTCCTTCCAGAGGAACTTGTTCAAGTTTCTTAAGTCCAGGATGGGTCTCATTCCTCCGTCCTTTTTGGGGGATCAAAAAATATGGGGAGTACCATCCCTTGTTCCTCTCCGCTGCAGGTACCGGTTCTATAGCACCTTTCTCCAGCAGGGTTAAAACTTCCTGCTGTAGGAGCAGGTCTGAAAACTTCAAAGGGTGTCTCCTTGGTGGATTGCTTTGAGGTTGTGTTAGAAAAGGAAGGCAGTAACCTTGGGCTATTATTTCTAGAGCCCAAACATCAGAAGTAATGGCTCGCCATTCTTGCAGATGCTGTGACAGCCTGCCTCCTACAGGTGTCTTGTGATGCAAGTCCTCAAAGTGGTTTTGAGGCGGTTGCTGCAGCCGCTGATGGCAGAGAGGCTGTAGATGGCTTTGCACGTTTTCCTCGGCCACCGCAAGTGGCCTTTCTCTGGCCTCTTTGACTGGCCATTTCTCTCGCCTTTCCATAGGAGTAGTAAAGATAGGATCATCCCCTCCAAGATTGACCTGGTGCACGAAAAGGCTGAGGTTGCCTGATGGCAACTCCCAAAGACTTGGCAGCAGCTTTTGAGGTCTGCAACCTCTCAAGGCTTTCGTCAGCCTTGCTGCCAAAAAGGTGAGGCCCGTCAAAGGACATGTTCAGGAGACTGTTCTGCACGTCTGGTGCGAAACCAGACTTCCGTAACCATGCAAATCTGCGCATTACCGTGCTGGTGCCCATGGACCTGCTCACACTATCTACAGTGTCCAATCCAGATTCAAGGGATTCCTGCATAGCCTCCTTTCCATCTCTAACGATGGCAAGGAATCCTTCCCTTTCATCCCCTTCTGGTATGTGCTCCGCCGCCATCACAATGCACTCCCACAGAGTGTACGAAAACTTTGCCAAGGCACATGTGGAGTTGGCTGATTTTAACAACATACTCCCAGCAGAAAATACCTTCCTTGCCCAGCCATCCACACGCTTATCGTCCCTGTCCGGAGGGATAGAAGGGTATGCCAGTTTGTTAGAAGCTGTGGACGCTTGAATGACCAAACTCTCGGGAGTGGGATGTTTAGACAGATACCCGGGGTCGCTACTGGCAGGGCGGTATTTTGAAGTAAGGGATTTATTCACTGGCGGAATAGAATCCAGAGTCTCCCAATTTTTGGCCACCCAATTTTGCAAGGCTACGTGAAAAGGTAGTATTGGGTCTTCAGTAGGACCATGATCCAATATGTCTGTTAGATCATCTTGGATGAATTGGGCTGGGGGTCTGGCCCATCCTAAATCTATTACCTTGGTCATTAGCTGACGGACTGGCATGTTCTCCTGGTTCCGGTCTATCAAAGTCATTTTCAGGAGATGTATCAATACCACTCGCATTGTGCAGTGATACAACCAAATCCCACATCCTGCTTTCTTCTGAAATCAGGCATTCTGGGACATTTGGGGTGTCATATTCTAGCCCATTCTGCTCATCAGATTTTTCCTGTTCCTCAAAAATTGAGGTCAGGGACTTGAAAAACTCCTTCCTAGGAAGAGGTTTGAAATCTTTTTCTGGGAGAGGTGGAGGAGGACTAATGGGTCCTGAAGGCATTACAGGTCTTATAGCCTTCTCTTTGCCTTTTTCTGGCTGATTCTGCCGAACTGGAGGATTCGGCGCCGATGACGGCGGTATAATACCCGGCTTCGACGGCGCCGGATTCGAGGGCGTTGAGGCGCTCTTCAAGGACTTGCCCTTCGAGGTGTGTTCAGTCTCGGATGACGTCGGTGACCTCGAGCGGTCGACTCTAGCGGCATTTCTCTCTCGGCGTCCTGGAAGGTTCTCTATCCTTCCTCTTTCGATCACCCAGGCTCGAGGGCGCGCAAGTGTCGGGCGATGACGCACCCAGCCAGCTTCCGAAGAAGGCACAGACCGAGGCTTTGCTTTCTCGAACACCTCCATCATTTTGACCCTGAATGCTTCCCATTCTTCGGATGATGAATGTTTAGGACATTTCATCCTTTTTGGAGATTCGTCCGAAGACAAGGTGTAGGGGGACCTGTGGCGTCTCGTTTCTTCTATTTTTTTGTTGAAGACGACGAGCGATGGGAATCGCTTCGCGATCTAGACCGACGTGTGGAAATGTCAATTTTATCTGTTAATCAGTTCATAACAATATTGCTTGAAGGAGACAATCTGCTAGGGGCCAATTACAAACACCATTCAAAGGATTAGACCTCCTTGCTTTAACACACAAAGCTAAAACATTAGGCCTCACTTTAGAGGTGCCTGCTTAAAACTGCACAATGCATAAAACTTGCTTACGCTTGCTGGAATTCAAGATAAACAGCATGACCTCTCACCGAGATATGCGTGTTGAAAGTACATCAGCTCATCCCAGATGTGAGAAAATTCCGCTGACATTAATGATAAATTTACAGTAAACAATTTTATTAATACAACGAGACTGGCAGAAACACTTATTTTCTGCTGCTCTTAACCTTTGTACACAGTAAACATTTGCGCTGCTCGCTTTCCTTCCTGATTTTACAAATAGCATTTGCTTTCCGTAACATTGGATGTGATGTATTATGACAAACGACTGCCTTTTTACTCTCTGCATATACCGTTCTGACCCAATTCTGGGAAATCATCACAGAAGTGACGGAGGGGTGATTGATCTGCCACAAGATGTCTAGGCACGTATAGTGTGGGAGTGATGTCTGGTATCTAGCTATATAAACATGATCATTCTGTTTTAAAAATGGTCAGCAACTGAGGAATGCAATGACTTATGTTTTTTTCTCCATCATTGTAATCTTTGTTTGCTCACCCACTATAGTGTTATTTGTAATAAATGCTTGCAATTGAGAAAAACCTGTTTCGGAATCTGTATGTATCTGATGTAAACGTGGTTATCCGATTTATATTTAAGACTGGGCGAACCACAAATATATCCATTGTAAATTCCCTGTTTTACAGATGCCTTTCGCGTCGAGGAGATTTCTCCTCACGGGACCTCGACTCGACACTCGAGGCTTTACGGTCGGATTTACGACCTACCTGTAGTTTTCCCCTCCTCTCTCACAAGGCTTTCCCCGTCATCGCCCGACACTTCGTACAGGCCTCCATGTCGTGGCCTTCTCCGAGGCACCACAAACACTCTTGGTGCGGGTCTGTAATCGACATTTTTGAACCACACGACTTGCACTTTTTGAAACCCGATCTCGGGGTCGTGGTCGGCGTCGATGACGAGGACATATTCGTTATTTATTATTTCTTCACAGAACTCTAGGCGCGCCAAATCTCCGAAGCAACGTATACTGCAGAAAAACCGAACTGAGGTCAACTGGCGCCGCGCGTGTTACTTATACACCCGATGACGTCACCCTCGACGGAGGCCTTCGAGGGACCATCGACTATGTCGACGCACGGCGCCCTCTGCCGAGAAAATGTTTCCAAAGCAGCTAAAGCTGGATGGAATACATCTAAGATGAGGAATACGTTGGAGGACACAATGCACTCGAATGCAAGGTTAAATTGACTTTACTAGTCTTTTTAAATTCCTAGACCAAGCACACACGTATCTTCCTATAGAGTGCTGAAGGGGTTACCTAGTATCCCCTGTGTCTAAATATTCATGTAGCAGTCAAATGCTATCCTTTCCTATCGAAATGGTTGGTGGCAGTGGTTTACAACGAACTACCCTGATTTTTCCAGACCGCGAACGCCGGTAGCTAAAAATCACAGAAGCCATGTTTTTCAAGATGGCGCCTTCAGCCTCTTTGTTTAAACGGGTCCCAGTCTTCCTTTTTCACCATTTCTTTTTGGAAAGGTCCCTCTAGTGTATCTCTGCGTGCCAAATCAGGTTTGGTCCCTTTGACTGAAGACCGCCTCTGGTGCCCGAGTGTCTGGGGTGGGCAGGAAGTGAGGGAGGTGCTTAGTCTCCTAGGAGACCCAAATGCACTCTGGCGTGATTGGCTGGCTGACTGTCTGGCAAGGGCAGCCACCCTGCTGGGTGAGTGGCAGCTAGGCTGGAATGAATTGGGGGAAAACTGTTTAAAAGGGGAGTGCCTTGGCTTGGAAGGCAGAGTCGACCACTGGAACGAATTAACCGAAGAGGAGCTGGAAGAGGACAGCTGCTGCAACTCCTGGACCATTGGTTTGCCCGGTGACGCCCTGCTGCAGGTCCGAATCGCCATGTTCATCTCGACAGAGAAGCCCTTCAAGGACGACTTCTTCCTTTGAATTGGTGGGACCAATCAACTTGTAAGCCACCTGGATACCATTCTCTGAGCTGGTTGTATTTTCCTCAGAGTGCTGCAGGAAACCGAAAAGCCAGGGAGGACACCATTTTGTGTGCTTGACGACAGCTACCGGAATCGAAGATTTGCCTTTTTGCCAGCTTTGCGACCAGTCCCCCTGCAGGAGTCCCCCAACTTTCTCCCTCTTGTCCTCACGACTGAGGCTCAGGAACAGAGAGATCTGCAGGAAGTCTTCAGCTGCATCTTTTTCTTCAATTTAAGGTACTGTGAAAACCCGACCTAGAGAACTTATCTCTCACTGTGGCAACTTACAGGCCAAGTCAGCTTGTGATCCGACATACAAACCTTTCTATGAACTACTTCTGAGAACTGTGGCAGAGACTTTTCCATTTTAACTACCAGAACCGTTTTACTTATACAAGACTCTAGCCCATTGACTTTGGCCTATCTATTGCAGTGGAACAACTCCTCTGGTGAACTCAAACTATTTGCACCGTTTAAGAGTAACTATTATTCGTTTTATTAACTTATGCCTTTTTGCTCCTACTTCAAATGCTTTGAATGCCATTTTGCTCCTCCTTCAAAGTAGTTTAAATGCCTCAGAACCTGATAGTGTGAAGTACTGTAGTATATTTTTGTGTGATATAGATTGCCTCCTTTTAGTGAATGTTTTCTAACTGTGTAATAAATTAGTGTTTTACCAAGAAACCATGAGTATAAGAGTCTATTTGAATACTTGTGACTGTAGACCTCTGTGTAACCTCATTACAACCTCACATACCCTCTTGAGATAAGCCTGGCTGCTCACCTCGCTACCAAAAACTGTGGTACAGACTTATACCAAAGGTTGGTATTGCTTACACCTGTAGTCAGTTGTGTGTAGTGGTCCCAGAAGCTACTGCATACAAACTGTGCCTAACAATACCTGTATTTACTGATTTCATCATACAGCTCTTCAGCTTGTTACTCCTCTTAAGATAAGCCTGACTGCTCAGTAACACTACCAACTTGTGTAGTACAGGCCTATATTAAAAGGTGGGTTACCTAAAACCAACCGAAGTCTTGTGTTGGACTGCACTAATTCTTACCAAACACTGGCAACCTTGCCTGCAACTGGTCCTTGTTGTGCTTGGACTGGTGCGGCCAACCAGCCAAGATATCTCGCATTCCTGCAGCTATGAGACTTCAGAAGTGACCCTGGACCACATGGTGGACTGAGCATCTCTGAATTTCCACTTCGTAATTCAGTAGTCGCTAGCTCGCCTTCCTGCCAAGTTTCAGCTCCCCAGCATAAAGGGTTCCTGTCATGAAAGACAGGCTTTGTTCCCAACTGGTTAAGGCACCTGATGTCACCAGTGTGGTGACAGTCACTGCAATCAGCTCCCCTCTGTCTTAGTGTCCTGAAGAGACCTGTGTCGGTGCCTGCTGCATTTCTTTGTCGAAAAGGGTTGCACTCAGCTCCTGGACCCAACCAGATTCTTCCTTGCACCCAGTGTCCCTTGGCATCATCTACTCGGGTCAACAGCGGAAAAACCTACTGCAAGAGACTCCCAGTCGATCCAGCGAGTCATTTGGGAAAACCAGAACGAGGGTAGTGAGCAATCACAATAGTTACAGCCACCCCAGTATCCCCTATAATTACCCTTAGAGAAAACATTTTTTATCACTTTCTTTTGCTTTTTGAAAGTTTGTATTCAAAGCAAATCTAAAAGCTAGAAAAAAGATGCCTTTCTTAACTGAAAAAGCCTTGCGACGACGTCTTGAACATTTTTAACCACAAGAAAATGTCCAAACTTTGCTCCCTCTCCTAAAGGAACTTTGTAACTTTTGGGCACAAGGCCCCATTCAACTTAGTTACGGATTGGACTCAAAGTCAGGGCTTCTATTCCTGTATTTACCTTCCATTCAGTTGTATAAGTAATTTGTATTCATTTCTATAAACAAAGGTGACTGTACATATGTTTTACAATTGGAGTTGTGTGAGAAGGAACAAGTTACTTACCTGTAACTGTTCTTTAGCATGGGTCTGGCATGGATTCACATGCTCATGAATATTCCCAGTCAGGCTGGGAATCCTCAGTAAAGAAACAAATCAGTTTCATTTCTCAACGGTCTTTCTCCTAATAACCAATCACTGCACTCTGGGTCATACTGCCCCTAGCCAATGACTCTCCTCTACCTAAGCCCCTCCTCTGGCAGCCATCGTCGGATTTGGCAGCACGTAAAGTGGCAGTAAGACCAAGTGAAGAGCCGCAGAGGGGTAGGCAGGAGAGGTTTGCATGTGAATCCATGACAGACCCATGCTGGAGAACAACAGTTCGAGGTAAGTAACTTGTTCCTTCTCCAGCATGGGGGTCTGGCATGGATTCACATGCTCATGAATAAAGAATACATAGCAGTACACACATGTACAACCACAGGAGATGGCAAAGGCTCAACGGAAGCATCTCTCGCCTCCTCACCAGGCTCACCTTCAAGTGAACATGTTGCGCAGTACTGCTTAGTCGACTCTGGATTTCTCCCTGGAGTACTTGTTGACGCAGTAGAATCTCGTGAAGGTGTGCTTCAACCTCCACGTAGCAGCAGTGAGATGTCCAGCAGGGGCACACCAGACAGGAACGCTGTAGTTGCAGCAATTGCTTTTTTTTTTTCTTCTTTTTTTCTTCTCTTTGTAAATTGCATTGTTTTCGTATGTTTTTCATGTTGTATGTACTTATTAAATTGACACATTTTCTTGTTACAAACTAACAATTAAAGCAAGTTTTATAATTTTTTTATGCCAATGTACTTTTTCCCCCCTTTTTTTTGCTCATAAAGGTTACTTTGACTGGTGAATTTGATTTAATCTATTGTTTAGGCTACCAGGAGAATAATACTGTTAGCTCCACAAATGATATTTTTTGACTTTGTATGTTCAGGAACACCCTTGTGTTTATAGATGTCTGTTTGCTCCATTTGAGTTCCTGTACGTTTTGGAGTCCCTCTTTTGTTTATAATATATAGTGGACGCATCTGTAGCCTGCACTGCCGGATGAGGTATATGCATGACGACATGTCGAGGAGCAAATTTATAGATCTCTCACTTGCGATCTTCAGGTCCAACAGCCGTTGTACCTTGCCCAAGATGGCCGCTATCCTCTCCTCCGACAGACAGGCACGACACTGTCGAGTTGGGATCCCAGAAACAGCGCGTTCTGCGATGGAATTAAGCAGGACTTTGCATAGTTCACCGAGAACTCCAGCTCTGTTAGCAGGCACACGGTCCTCGCCGTGTGGTCGACGGCAATCTCCTTCAAGCTGGCCCAAATGAGCCAGTCGTCCAGGTAAGGGTAGACCTGAATCTCTTGTAGTCGCAGCTGCGCCGCCACCAGCGGCAGGCACTTGGTGAAGACCCTTGGCGCAGATTTAAACCTGAAGGAAAGGGCCTTGAATTGGTGGTGCTTCCCTTGCACCACGAAACGCAGGAACTTGCAGTGTCCTTTTTGAGGGGGTGCTAGGGAAAATTCTCCTTCTATGGCTAATTTCCCTTACCGAGTGGGTGCCTCAGCAGCTTTGCTGGATTTCTGGGGTTTATTTTTTCCACTTGGTAAGAGTGTGAACCTTGTTCCCACTCTTACAGTGTATTTTTGTGTGTTGTACTTTTTGTGCTCATGGGCTATGGAGTCTCACCAACTCCCTAGGCATCATCTTTTTATTTGTTTGTTACACAGCACCTTCAGTGCAGTAACACAGGGTTGTCTTTTAGACTTCCCAATGACTATTTTTCTGGGGCTGACTACTGTCCCCCCGAAACATGTAAAGTTGCCATTAACTTTATATAGTCACATTTACCACAGATCCAGTACACCCCATCTTACATGGAGTATTGGAAAGGGTTAACTACTATCCCTTTTTATATGTGCCTCTTGAAGCATTGTTTCGCTCCCTTAACATTAAGAATTGGCTGGAGGCAGTGGTATCTATCCTAACTTTTCTAACGCGGTTATATTATATAACGTGGTAATGTTTTAGGCTAATATAGTAGCCTCGAACATGAAACCCGCTTGACCATATTGGTTTTAATTTGGCTCCGGTTGGGTGTCGTCGCCATTTCTTCTCCTTTGTTCACCCTCGTTTGGCGGGCTTCTCTAGAGAAGCCCTCCTTTTGGCACCTAGGTGTCTAGGTGGGCTGAATGTGAGGGAGGGGTGTAGTCACCCCCTGCACAGGGTCTCCTTGGAGACCAAAGTCACACTTTTTATTGATTGGCTGAGGTGGTTGTTCGGGCTGGACAACCCCTCTGCTGAGTGATTGACAGCCAGGCTGTGTGAATGGGAGATTTTGGCATAAAGGGCAGGACTCTTGGGCTGAAAGTCAGTCTCGCCACTAGAACTGCAAAGAACTGAAGAGAAGCAGAGAAGACTGCTGCTGCAACCCGGAGTCCCGGTGAAGCCCTGCTGCAGTCCTGAGCCATCTACCCATCAACGACAAGAGAAGATCCAGTCTGGAGTCTTCTTCCCTTGAGACTGGTGGGATCAACCAGCTCACCTTTTCTTCAGCCAGAGAATCCTCTCCTGGGTCGAAATCACTGCACAGTGCTGTAGTGGTCCGGATAGCCATCAGAAGAGCCTCCTGATTTAGAGGAGCACAACTTTTATTCATCGTTGCTTTTGCTGCTGCTGGCCTCATCCCTGGGTAGTGCAGATTGCTCCAGACGTCGTCCTTGTCCCCAGGACTGAAGCGGCAGGAACTGCGAGTCTGCAGGAACTACCAGGAACAACTGCCGTGGCACCAGCTTTTCTTCAGCGGAATAAGGTACTGTGCACATTTGGTAGTTCTCTCCATCCGACCTTAAGGAATTGGGGTGAACCCTTTCCCTCCACAAAGGCTTGTCCTCCTTTCTCCCTTCTTATAACTTTTGCTTCCCTTTGACAATATCCAAGTACTCCTGGCATCATCAATCTCGAACTGTTCGTAACGTGTGATCCTCGACAACTGAGCATCTGCTCCAGTGACACTGGCGCAGGCCTATTGACTTATCTACATCTGTGAACAAATCCTCCGATTCTATTGACTTGACAAAAGTATTGCCTATGATTTTATCCACTTTTCCCTTGTTTGAATTCTAAAGTACAAAATGTGTTTTAACTTAGTGTGCATTTCTACTTGTGGGTACGTGTTAGCTTTGCAACACCGGTCTGTCAAATCCTAATGTACTTTCCTTGAATTTGCTTGAACAAGTGGAATTGGTTGTGTGTAGTGTATTTACAGTGTGGTTTTGATGTAATAGAAGAAGTGTTTCATGAACAGATGGTTTAAAAATAAATGTACTTATATTTTTTTACCAGAAACCTTGAGTCAGTGTTTGCTTGAGTCATAGTAATTGTAGTCCTTTGTGTAATCTCTACTACTGTTCATTTGCTCTTGAGATAAGTCTGGCTGCTCAGCCACTGCTACCACTTTTTCTGTGTAATACAGGCTTGTACCAAAGGTGAAATTAGGACTACAAGTGGCAGTACAATATTTTGTAGTGGTCCCTAAGGGTACTGCACAGGATTCTGCTTAACAATGGGGATGTGGTAGTATGTATCCTCTAAGTCCAACGACGACAGGAAGTCCCCTTCTTCCAGCTGTCCGAGCACATGCTGAAAAGTAACCATCCAGAATTTTTGGGACTTGATGTGTTTGTTCAGTCGACGAAGAATGGGCCTCCAGCCCCTGGTCTTCTTTCTGATGAGAAAGTACCTTGGAGTACACTGCGGACCCCCGGAGCCTCTTCGGGCTGAGCTCCATCGCACCTTTCCTTAGCATGGCCCGCACCTCCAGCAACAGTTGAGGGATGTGGTTTTCCTGCCGGGGCACTTTGGTATTTAGGGACACTTCTGTTGAAATTCCAGTGAGTGTCCGTGGGCGAGAGCGTCCAGCACCCAACAGTCGGTGGAGATGGACTTCCACATGCTGACTAAGTTAGCCAGCCGACCTTCCATCGAGGTGCACAGGTGGGGGCCCAGAGTCCACGGCCGGTTCAATCCTGTTTGGCCGTCCTGGGGGCCCTGGCGACGCCACATCGTCCTCTGAAGGTCTTGGATTGGCCCCTGTTGGTCTCGTGGGTCGAAGAGCAGGCGGGTTGGCAGTAAGAAGAGGAACCCCCGACGAACCCCTTGGAGGATCCTTGGGACTTGCTGCCTAAGGTCCCAAAGGACGGCTTCTGTTGCTGAAGAGTGCCCAGAGTATGCGCCGTCTATGGCTTGCAGAGACTCATCCAAAGCCTTCCCGAACAAATTGTCCCAGTCGAAGGGCATGTTCAGCACCTTCGACTGACCGTCTTGCAGAAAATTGGTGGTCTTGAGCCAGCCATGACGGCGAAGGCAAACTCTGTTGCCCATCTGGCGGAACCCCGCGTCAGCGATGTCCGTGGCCACCGTGATGGCGTGGTCCGACGCCACCTCGCCTTCCTGCAGAATTTCCAACGCTTCCGACCTCTTGTCGTCGGGAAGGAAGTCCAGGATGGGAGCGATCTTAAAAAACAACTCTGTCGTAATGAGCCACAATGGCGAGGGCTTCAGCTGCCTTGATTGTAGTTGCTGCCGAATAGATGACCCGTCGTCCCATGGCATCTGACTTCTTGCCCTCGATGTCCGGTGGAGTCGCCGCTGCTGAGGCCGAACCACCCGAGGACTTAGTCCTGGCCGCCGCGGACACTACAGAATACAGGGATGGTTGGGCCCATAAGCACTTCGTGGCACCCTGTACTTCTCCAGGCGATCCCTTTTCGCTAGGGCCGTGGAAGGGTTCTTCAAGAGCGCCAACCCCTCATCCCGAATGTCATCCAGGAGTGGGACCTCTTTGTCTCTCTACGCTGATATAAGATCCCCCTCCTCCTCCCCCATAGCGAGCTGAAAAAGTTCTGACGCTCTGGAGATCAAGTAGAACGAGCCAATCTTGTCCGGCGGCAAAGATCTGGGCAGCGGTGACAGGTGGTCCCCTAAACCGCCGCGGTCCGTGCCCGTCTTCGCTGTATCCGGATCTGTCTCATCCCTAGCAGGGGGGGAGGGGAGAGTTAGGGGTTGGGGGGCGAAGGTTGGCGAGGAGGTGGAGGGTGAACCCTCTTGGCTGGGGGATCCCCATGGGGGGTGTCGCCGTCACTGCGGTCGGGGCCACCGGCGCAATGGGCATCCTCGTCTGGATCTCCGATACCAGCGTATGCAGTGCCGAAAGGATGTCCACAGAGGTCTCTAGGAGGTACCTGAGGTGGGGGAGGCAGCTGAGGTGCAGGCGGAATAGACAGCTGAGGCACCGGCTGGGAGCCCAGGCCATCATCGCCTTGCTGCTCTTCCTCGACGGTGTCCTTGCTGTCGGCACGCTCGTCGTAGGGCCTGCTTCCTACGTATCCCTCCTGATGGATGGTTTGCAGACCGGTGAGCTCCGCAGAGGAGATATCTGTACCCTGGAGAGCCACCGCCCCCTCTACCCCCTTTTTTGTTTCCAACGTGAAGGTCTCCAGGAGATGACTGGCATCTTCTTCTACGGGGTCTTCTCTATTGGCCGGAACGCAGCCTCCCTCCTGGGACACACTGGCCTTAGGGGTTGGGCACTGCAAGGCCGTCTCGGCGGCCTTCGCCAGAGACGCTGCCACCCCCTCGCAGGAAGGCTGGGCCTTCGGTGGGTGCACCTGGGCCTTCACGGTCAGGGCCGGAGCCTTGTCCTGCTTGGCCTTTTCCTTAGGGGGAGGGTCCGAGCCCTGCTCCCCCTTGGACTTCTCCAGTAGGACGGAATTGGGCCTCTCCTTGAGTTTGCCCGGATGGTCCGACTTCCTCTTGGCCGAAGATCCCGAGCATTGACTGGTAACGGGGCTGGAGACGTCGAACGAGCCCGGTGGCAGTAGACTCGGGGTGCTTAGCCTTCTGTTGGAAACACGTGGGAGGGGCACCCTCAAAGAACTTAGAAGCCTGCTCAGCCTTCTTGGAACCTGGAGAGGCATGCTGCTGGGACCCACCTAGAGCAGGGGCCTTGGCCTGCAGACACTTGTTCAGCCGCCTGTGCCGATCCTTCATCGTGCGAGGGACTATCTCCTAGCAAAACGCATATTCCTCCTCTTTGTGCGCCGGGTACAGCCAGTAGAGGCCCTCGTAATGCTTTGCGTCCGAAAAGACATTCCACAAGCTGCAGCTGGAGAAAATCCTGAACACAGGAGTTGAATCCTTTTCCTCCAACATGGTCCACGCAGCGCAAGCCTGAGTATCTTTTCGAAGACTCCACGAAGAAACTGGACGAAACCCACCTTTGACGGGCGCTGAAAAATACGAAAACTGGTCCCCGTTAATCGGAAGTTTGATCGATGGAGCACAAGGCCTGATTGACCAAAAAATTGAGCAAATTGTATACATTTTTTTAAAAAAAACACAGTAAAAGCTCGAGAGCTAAACACGGGGACTCCCAACACTTGAACGTGCAGTAAAAATCTGAAGATTGCTGCCAGAGGTGGGGCTTAGGTAGAGGGAAGTCATTGGCTAGGGGTAGTATGGACCAGAGTTTAGTGACTGGTTATTAGAAGAAAGACAGTTCAGAAATAAAACTGATTTTCTCTTTACCGAGGATTGCCAGCCTGACAACAGTGAATATTCATGAGCATGTGAATCCATGCCATACCCCATGTAGGAGAATATCACCTGCTCAATTATTTTTTCTAGTGTGTTTTTGTTCCTATAATGTAGTGTTTTTATACTTTGTCTATGCAGAATAATTGTATATTTCACCATGTGGATTCATTATGGACACTTTGTTATGCAAGATTGGATGCAGTAACCCTGTGGGAGACTACACCAGCCTTGACCTCTTGGTACTATGTAACCCACCTATTGGTATAGGTCTGTACTACACAAATTGGTAGAGTGACTGAGCAGCCAGACGTCTCTCAAGAGGGGTAAATGTTCGCTTTAGAGAATTAACACCGATATTCACAATTACAGGTATCCAAATAACACTTACACAAGGTTTTCTAGTAAAATAATTATCAGTCATTTTTAAATAAGCCTTCTTTATAAAAGGACAATATGTAACCATAAAAATACACTTGCTCAGATTTCAGATAAGCAAGTGGATACCCTTTTGGAATGCCTCACACACACTTCCTACATCCTGAGGGGATTTCATTTACTAGGACAATGTTTGGCCTTAATATCACTTTTTACACTTGACGCAATTCTGAGGTTGTGGAAAAGGAAAAGCTTAGTGAAGGAAAAAGGTTAACAAGTTCTCGGAGCAAGATCCTTCCCGGCAATACAAGTTAAACTTATGTACCACCTATGAGGTACAGTTAGAATCAAAGTCAATGGGTTCGAGAGTCTGCAGGGAGCCAGGACAGCCAAAGTCAATTTGAGCAATGTCTATGGAACTGAGGCACTTTAGACGGCACAAAAGTCTTACAAGGTTTAGAGAGTTTGTAATAAAAATAATCACTGTTGGGCCACAAGCTATAAGGCTTGTGAAGGGCAGAGCTCGAATCAACTGCAAAAAGTAGCTGCTACAAGTCTCCAGTGAGAACAAGCAAGCTACAGACCAAAGAGGTAAGTATCCCTTAGCCAAGACAGTACCTTAGGTTTGAAGAGGGTCAAGCTAGCTTCTGTTCTGGTTGCAGTCTTTCAGATCTTATGTTCCTGGGCCTCAGTTGTGGTGACAAAAGGGAGGTAGTCTGGAGGACTCCTGCACTGCAGTTTGAAAGTCGGCGGTAGCTACGGGCTCTTCTCAATTCAGCGGCACTTTGCGGTTTCAGCTACCGTAAAATAGCACTGACACGGTTGTTGGAGACTTGATGGCCTTCCCTTGCTTCTGGAGTCCAGCACTCTGGTGAGGTGACTCTGGCTTGGGACGTCCTGCTTCAGGATGGTCCTCAGGATCTTTCTGGAGCTCTGGTCTGGCTTAAAGAAGATACACTTTATTCAAGTTTTCCTGACCCCTGGCACTCGGTTCCAGCAGCAGCAAAGAAGTAGAGCCAGAAGGGAGAGGTTTTCCAGCAGAGTTGGTCTTGGGGTCAGTTGGTCCCACCAACCCAAGGGAAAGGTCGTCAGTTCGAGGCTGCTCTCGTCGATACGTAATTGGAGCTTCAGCACTGCAGCAGGGTTTCACCATTCAGTTCAACGGTGCAGCAAGCTTCTCTTCCAGTTTCCTTCGTCGGTTGTTTCTTCCAGTGGTCGACTCTGCCTTCTGTTCAAGAGAGCTCGCCTTTTATGCAGGTTTCTCCCATTCATGCACAGCCTAGCTGTCACTCACACAGCAGTGCGGCAGTCCTGCAAGGACAGCCAGCCAATCAAGACTGGGTGCATTCAGGTAACCAAGGAGACTAAGGACAGGGAGTTTCGGGGCCCCCCCCCCAAACCCCCCCGCTTCCTCCCCTGCTAGACACACTGGAGCCAGAGGCGGGTTTCAGCATTAAAGCCCACCAAAGGCAAAAAACAGACCAAAAGGTTAAACCTGTTTTGACACGCAGAGTAAAACCCAAGAACGGCCTCACAAGCAAGAAATGGTGAAAAAAGAAGACCAGGGCCATTTTGACAAAATGGGCATCCATGGGTTCAATACTGCAGTTGAGGATTCAGGTAAAAACTGACAATGGTAGGAACATTAAACCACTGCCACAGCCATTAATTGTAGTGAGGGTAACAACAAATGTTACATGAGTAAGTAGAAAAAGGGGCTAAGTAACCCCCCCACAGTACTTCCACATAAGATGGAGTTTACTGGATCTACATAGGAAAAACAGGTAATTAAAGTCAATTTCAATGTCAGGTCAGGTCAGGTCAAACAAGTTTATTCGGAAATAAGAAAATTTCCATTAAACGACAGAAAAAAGAAATATAATTTACACAATTCCAATAATACAAAAGCACCAATTGAATAAAAAACGGATAGAAATGGATACCGAGTATTACAAAACACAATCAGCATCAATAATCATAACTTACACTTGCTTGCCAATCAAGAGGGCAATGTTTTAAAAATTGTACATTATAATCAAGCATAAAACAAAACTCAACCACTTTTCCCCCAACATAATTCATTATTAAAATTGGTGGCGCTAACTACCCCCATCTTGTAGATTCAATAGATTCTTTCTAAAATGCATCGCTCTTTTTAAGAAAGACAACAGGGCCCAGGATGTAAAAACTGACTCAGCCCTCAGAAGAAACTCGAGTGCTGCCTTATGTAGACGGATCTCCGTTTTCTTAAGCGCGGGGACCAAGGTCACTCTGCGTATACCCGCATATCCTATACAAAAAAACAATAGGTGCGAAAGGTCCTCGCGCTTGTAACCACAGACTGGACAGCCGGCATCACTAGGAAAACTTTTCCAGTTGCATGTATTTCCCTGTAGCCGGAGGCAGTCAAAGCGGGCCCTCGTGATCAACCACCTTTCTGATTTAAAAATGCTCCTAGTCAGATAAGGTTGAATTCCGAAGAGATTACTAATACTAGAGTGAAAAGAATCAGATTTCTGGGTATATCCCAGAAGAATTTTCCTCCTAACTACGATTTCGCTCAGTTTAACCTTATAAGCTGCCCCCTCTGGCTTAGTAATTAGAGATTCGGGCGGGAACAAGGCACTAAGGTTGACTTCCCCCAATTTTGCTGACACATAGGCTAACCATGGGATTTTTTTCCAGCCTGATGTGCACAACACTGTACGTAAGATGAAATGGCAATTTCAATGTACTACTCTTGGGAACAGTAGTTTACCCAAGAGAATGTATTTAAACCTTATGCAAAATCCAAAGGACCTCTGTGACACTGCACTGAAGGTGCTGTGCGTCACAATACAAAAAGGTAGATGCCTATGGAGTTTGTCAGACTCCAAAACCAATGAAACAGAGGCCAAATCAGATCAATAATACATTAGTGAGAAAAAGGTCTCACTCGCTCCAGGATAAAAATTCAAAGTCCTAAAGTCCAGGCAAAAGAGCTGGGGTCTCGAAGGTTGAAAGGAATTAGAATGAGAATTCTCCCCAACACCATTGAACCCCTCTCTCCGCTTATGAAACTAAGCCTTGACATTTCTTAATGTGTACGTTGATTGGGTTTGGCTAACCTCTCAGTTCTGCTGTTCAATGGAACTAGTGTGGCCTCCTAAAATCTGTCCAGCAGGCCAGATTTGAGAAACCCACCATAACAGGCAGCCAGTCCATGTGCCTGCCACTTCTCCCAAACCATGTTTGAGCAGGGCACACATTCCTCAGAGAGAAACCCCCGACCTATCCACCTCAGAAGGTTCTGCGATTACCAAGATCTAACACGAATGCATCTTGCGGTTATAACTCAGATTTCTGGCATTTAATCACATTTATGAACTGGCAACATTTTCCACTAAACCAATGGTATATAATTAGGCTAAAAGAAAACAAAAACACACATGCCCTTACTTTGTTTCATTAGTTGAACAGCTAGAGACGGGCAATTGGAACACATCAAAGAGAACATGCGCACCACCATGATGAACATCCCAGAACTCAAGATCGGAGGAGTCACTACCAGAAGTTGCTGAATGTTGGTGAGCAAATCCTTGGACGCAACTTGCTGCAGCAAATTCTAGAAATACAATCAAGAAATAATTTTTTAAAAAAAACATTTAATAGTAGTTCACTTAGTTTGCACATTTCACAATATAATGCAAAATAATGCAGTGCTCAATGTTACAGTATTTTGGGTTTTTTCAGAACCTACTATATTGAGGGATCCTGAGAAGCCAATTTTAAACAAGCAACCAAAACAGTTTACAGTTAGGTTCTAGACCAAACCCTTGATGGTAACATACTGGAGTAGTCGGGCTTAGATTCAGGGGGGAAAGAGCTTTGTGTTAGTACAGTGTTAGGCAAGAATTGATGTAGTAACCCTGTGGGAGACTGCGCAACACTGGTCCTCTTGGTATTAGGTAACCCATCTTTTGGTATAGGCCTGTACTAGACAAGTTGGTAGTGTGACTGAGCAGCCGGGCTCATCTCAAGAGTGGTAAATGTGAACTGTTGAGCTGTAGCAATGAAATCTACAAATACAAGACGTTTTTACATAAGCATTCTTTAAAAAGGGCAATCTATGTAACAAATACACTTTGAAATATTTTTCCAGAATCACAACAAAACTAGTAGATCCTCTTTAGAGATGTTTTTGTACACACTTCCTACACCCTGAGGTGACTTCACTAACTAGGACAGTAATGGCATTTATCATTAGTACACTTTGTAGATTCTGGGGTTTGTAGAAAGGAAAGGTTAATGGTAGGAAAAAGGTTAAACAGGTTCTCAGAGCATGTGAACACTTAATGAAGTCAAGAAAAAAACAACCTTTCCCAGCAATAACATTTAAAACCAAGTTATCACCAATGAGGGACAGTAAATATCAAAGTCAAATGGGTTAGAAGAGTCTGCAGGGAGCCAGGACAGCCAAAGTCAATTGCAGCACAGTCTGTGGAGCGGAGGTACTTCTTAGGTAAATTCTTGCATAAAGTTAGAGTTTGTTGAAGAAAAATCACTGTAGTGTCACAAGAGGTTACACTTGTGAAAGTTCGAGCTGAGATCAACTCTAGAAATGCAGCTACTTCAAGTCTCAACTGAGAAGAGCAAGCTACAGATAATGAGATAAGGACCCCAAAGTCAGAACAGTACCTTTGGTTAGAAGAAGAGGGTCCAGCAGGCTCCTGTCTCGTTGCAGTGATGCAGATCCTGTGTTCCTGGGCCTCAGTCATGGGGACAAGAGGGAGGCCGTCCGAGGACTCCTGCGGCAGCAATTTGATGGTCAGCGGAAGCTACAGCTTTTCAGATCAGCGGCACTTTGCGGTTTCAGCGCTCGGTAAGCAGTACCACAGTATCTTGGACACCGGTTGGGCTTCCTGTGCTCCTTGAGTCCTGCACTCTGGGGAGGTGACTTGAGGTTGGGTCATCCTACTTTGGGGGGCTCCTCGGGAGACTCCTGGAGCTTTTGGGCAGCTTACATACATTGCACTAGACTACAGATTTCTCGGCGCCTAGCACTCGGGGAGCAGCAAAGAAGTACAGCCAGTTGGGGAATGTCTTTCAGCAACGTACATCTCAGGGTTAGTTGGCCCCACTAACCCAAGGGAAGAAGTCGTCCCTTCCGGAGCTTCTATTGTCGATTAGAAAAAGGCGTTTCAGCACACTGGATTCTCCCACCAGCCAAAAGAAGGAAGCACACTGTTCTCAACATCCCAGTCGACTTTAAGACAGAGGTTCTGGACTTGGCCAATAATGATTGCATTATCAGTCCTCCAATTACAGATTATTTACCTCCGACAATAGTGATGAACCTGATGGAGTCATCACTGAATTGCTGGAGGTGACCTCCACCCATGTGGCCAGGTTACAGCAGCCACTACCTGATCCTGACCTTAGTGGTGGCTGTATGAGGGAGGATCACATGGTCGGCGGAGATGTCATGGCTTCATCGGGTGAGACACCTCATTTCCTCTTGAAAATAACTCCCACCCCCCCCCCATCCAATTCCCTTGTTGCCTATTTTTATGTATCCACCCCTTCTCCCATGAAGAACAGGGAAATCCCCCTATTCAATTCTACCCATCTTTCATTCAGAACTCATTCATCATTTTCGACTAAAGAATATTATAAGCATTCCAAATCACTTTTCATAAATGGAATTCCTTTCCTAGAAGGACAGATACTGGAACGAGCAAGGGGGAATCGAGCAGCGCAGTGCGCTGGAAGAAACAAATCCAGCGAGCGCACTAGTGTTTATGTATTTATACCAGCACCCGGGAACTCTAAAAAGGTACTTGAAGCAAAGAATAGTCTGACTGCAGCCGGAAGGAGAGAGCAAAGTCTCAGAGTAAGACAAAATAAAAGGAGAGTACTGAGTAGCATAGACAGGAGGCTTGGCAGCGAAGAGGGCAGAGTCTGCTGCAAAGCGAAGGTGAGGAAGTACTGGGCGCTCAGAGGTGATCACAAGCAGCCCTTTGCCTACCAGCACCCAGAGCAGACATGAAGAGAAGCAGCAACAGCGGGAAAAAAACAGAAGGAAGCGGTCGGGAGAGAAAAGCTAATGGAGAGGTTTCTCAAGTTGACCACAGAGCCGTGCAACCTGGACAACAAATATCGGTGAGTTTTCCCAGAGGCAGTTCCAACCCCGGGGCGGAACAGCGGCCATACCAAATGAGAAAATTATGCGCACGAAACCAATAGGGAAAGAACTTAATGTAAGGGACTTTAAATTGCAAATGAAACCCATACAAGACAAAATTATTTTGTGCAAAAGCAAAAGGAATTCAAAATGGATAGTACATCCGAAGGACACTGTACAAGACAAAGTGTACATACCACCTTTGGAAAAGGGCAGAGAACCCGTTTAACTACATATGTGGAAAGACAAGAAGTCCTGTGACAAGAGTATACCAGCCAGTCAGAAGTGTGTGAGAATCAGAAGCCCTGGCAGGAGATGTTAGGGGAGTTTTCCTAAAGTCCCACATGGGGGTAAGACTTTAGTAAGCTATCCCAGTGGTTTATAGATCCCCAAACTCTTAGTATAACTCTGTACTACTCAGTCTGTATTACCCATTGACCTAGGTAGAGTGGCAGAGCAGTCAGGCTGATCTTAAGATGATGATGTGAGATGTAGGTAAGGTCACTGAACCTAGCTAGTAATGCACAAAGAAACACATACATTTATATTAAAATATAGATCATATTCACAAGTCACTGTTAAATACTTGGCACAATAAACCAACACACACAAGTATACTTTACAATACTTTCAAAAGACCACTCCTTAGTTGGTAGTTGATGAACGTGCACAATTGTTACAGGAGTTTGACAGGTCTACCGTACTATCGGTAATAACGCACACCCACAAAGTAATACAGTAATTGTATTTAGACAGCATACACATATAAGAGTGATTTTTGGGAAGGAAAACAGTTGGTTAGTGTTATCTTAACAGAGTTTCAGGTTCTAGAGGTGGTTTCCCTGCAAAGTGCAAAACGCAACCCTAGCTTAATGGCAGTTGAGAGGCTTAAAGTCTTGAAAAGCAGCACACAAAAAAATAGTTTCTGTGGATACTTTCTAGTCTCTAGGAAAGATGGTGGGACAAAGACTGATATGTAAAATGATATTTCCTGTCTCTGAAAGGTACAGCAAGCTAAAACGTGGTTGTAGACCCTCCCGAGAGGGCAGAGAGTGCATTTCTACACCCGAAGTTACCCAGGGTAATCCAGACGTGGACCCTTTGCTCACTGCACTTAAGCACAGCTTCTCCTCAGGGATTAGGCCAGACTAGCCTAAAAAACATGCGTGGGTTGCTGTTGGTACTCTTGTTCAGCTGAGAATTGCCTAGCATTTCGCTGCTTGATTGCCGTTGTGGGTGGGACAAAGATTGATTTGCAAATTGAGATTTCATCTCTGTAAAAGGTACAGAGCTAAAAATTATAATTTGCTCACCGTAGTGACTAACGTACTCTTAGTCCATAGTCCTCTTTACTCCATACTATATGGGCGTCCCTTCTAAGGGACGGGAGACGGAACCTTTTTTCACCAGAAAAAAAGCCTTCCTTTTTAAATTTAAAAGGTGCGCAGGGGTGCAGCCCAGGAAGCATGCGCTGGCCTGACTCCGCCGCCCCATTGACGCGTCGACAATAGATTTAACATTGCCTGACACCATTATTATTAGGGGGGCTAGGGGGTTGGTGGGACGTATGGAGGAAAGGGGACTATGGACTAAGAGTACTTTAGTCACTACGGTGAGTAATGTATAATTACTCTTACGTCCCATCCCCTTTCTTCCATACTGTATGGGCGATTACAACTGATTGTAGCCCCAGGGTGGAGAGGAGACCCTCCTTAAGCAAATAGGTTCAAGAGAACCGCCTGTCCGAAAGTTGCATCAGATCTAGAGCCGGCATCCAAACATTAATGCTTGCAGAAAGCAGAGGGAGAGGCCCATGTGGCCGCCCTGCTTCTAGCTTGCCAAGGGACATGGCGCTGGAATGCGATGGCCGTTGCCTTGGCAGAGACTGCATGGGCATGCATGTTGGCCGGGAGCGGCTTCTGCTGGCCCTAGTACGCTTCTTTGATGGCAGAGACCATCCAGCGGGATATGAAAGCCTTAGATGCCCGATAGCCTGGTCTTGAGCCTCCGAGAGTGACAAATGGCGTCTGTTTTGGTCCAGTCCAAGTAGAATATCAGGGCACGCCCGACATTCAGGCATTGCAGCACTCTGTGCTTCGTCCTTGGGATCTGGGAAAAAACAGAGGAAGGACTATTTCCTCGTTCAAGTGGAAAGCAGACGCAACCTTGGGCAGAAATGCCGCGTGCGTCCGCAGGACTACCGTGTGAAAAGTAGTATACGGTTCAGAGGTGACCAGCGCCTGTATTTCGCCGACTCTACGAGCTGAAGTAATGGAGACTAGTAAGGCCATCTTTTGATGGTGACCAGCCTGATCCCCTTGGAGTCTGCCCAGTGTCAGAATCTGGTCAATTTGCTTTTGTACTGGGCCCTGGTAGCTTTGCTCCTGGTGCTTAGTATGATCTCCAGATTGGCCTGTGAGAGGCTAAGGTGCTCAAGCCTTACCTGCTCAGGTACCATGCTGTGAGGGCTAGCGTACCTGCACTGACTCTTTCCCCCCCCCCTGCTATGCCAGAGGATGTGCCGGGCACATCGGGAAGTGAATCGGGGGCACTTCCGAGAGGCTGAGCAGCTCCGAAAACCATGGCCTGACCGGCCACCATGGAGCTATTAGGATGAGGAGTTGGCGCGACTCCTTGATTTTGCAAATTACCCTGTGAATCAGGGGAGTGGGCAGAAAGGCGTAGGCTTTCATGCCGGTCCACTGGAGGTGAAATGCATCACCCAGAGAGCCAGGGCCTGACCTTGCCAGGATGCAAACTGGGGGACACTTCTTGTTGTGCCACGTGAAGATCTGAACAAGGTCATTTAGATGCCACTCGCAATTGTCCGCTCCCAGTCTGCTGAGGCTGTCCGCTTCCAGGGTGGATTCCCCCAGGAGGTGGACTGCCGTGAGGTAAATGTCATTTTTCAGGGCCCACTCCCACATGCTGATCGCCTGTCTGCACAGAGAAGGGGATCTGGTGGCTCTCTGCTTGTTGACGTAGTACATGCTCGTCGAGTTGTCCATCTGGATGAGGATAACTTTGCCCCTGAGAAGTGGGAGGAATGCCCTGAGCGCCAGCATGATGGCGTTCAGCTCTAGCCAATTGATGTGGTATTCCTGTCTAGTCCAGGTGCCGTGGACCGAGAGATCATCCAGGGTGGCTCCTCAGCCCTCGAGCGAGGAGTCCGTGGTGATGGTGGCCTGAGGAGTGGGCGGCCGGAAAGGCTTGCCCCTTTGCAGGTGGCAGTCTCTGGACCACCATGTGAGGTCCGGGTGCAGACAGAGGAAAGTTGATCATCTCAGATTGAGAGCCCCGCTCCTGGTTTCATGAGGCCATGAAGTGCAGCTCAATCCTACTCATCCTTAGCCTTGTGTGCGAAACGGCTAATAGGACCGCTGCCAGAAGACCCAGGAGATGTTGGTATCACCAAGCCGAGGTAACTTCTCTGGTGAGGCAGTGGGTGGTGGCCCTCTTGATTGCCGAGATTTTGTCCTCCGAAGGGAAGACCTTCTCGGAGCACGTGTCCCAGATAAGGCCCAAGAATGTTACATTCTGCGTGGGCTGCAGCTGCGACTTATTGAGATTGAGCGAGAAGCCCAGATCATGCAGTGTGTTCATAAGGATATGGGAAGAGTGGTGAACCGCTTCCGGAGATGTAGCCCTGACGAACCAGTCGTCTAGGTATGGGTAGATGTGGAGACCCTGTGCTCGTGAGTAGGGCCGCCACTGCATTCATGATTATGGTAAAGACCCTGCGGGCAGAGTTGAGGCCAAAAGGGAGGACCTTGTATTGGAAATGGTAGCCCATGATCCTGAACCGTAGGAAAGAACGATGGGGCTGCCAAATCGGGACGTGTAGGTACGCGTCCTTCAGTTCCAGGGAGCACATCCAGTCTCCCTTGCCAATGTCTCCGCTATAAAAGCTGGCATAACCATCTTGAATTTTTGCAGGGGTAAGGAGAGGTTGAGGGTGGAAAGGTCCAGCACAACTCTCAGGCCCGCCTGGTTCTTCTTCTGAATGGCAAAAATCCTGGAGTAAAAGCCAAAGCCTGGCTGGGACTTCCTCCACTGCCTGGCTCTCTACAGGCAACCGGATCTCCGCCAAAAGAGTTGCTGTCCCAACCTGTGGGAGTGGAGGAGGAAGGAGAGGCTGGGATAGGAAGGCGGTACCCCGTGGATACTACGGATAGGATCCAGGTGTCCGCGAAATTCTGGCGCCAGAAACGTGCATGGAGAGCAAGCCCTCCCCCCTACCCCCACCCCCTGCAAAAACGTGGACCCGAAGGGGCGTGTCATGCCTTCTTTCCCTCTGAGGCTGTCGCTGAGGGGGACTGGAAAAAGCCCTTAAACCCCCCCTCCCCTACCACCCCTTTTTGTTGCTTGCGCCGGTTTTGAGACAGCATGCGGTCTGGCTGGTCCTGGAAGCCACTGAACCCTCCTTATGTACGGCCCTTTCTGAGCGCTGCTGAGATTTAGTGTATGATTTGGAAGTGGTCTTTGTAAGGATGGATAAAGACCTAGCTGTTTGTGAGCTGTTTTTCTTCTTGTCCAGCTCTCGTCCATAGAGGAGTGGAAGAGGGCCCCCGTCGACCCCCCTCCAAGGGTAGATCTAGGATGCGTTCCTGGACATCCGGGTTGAATTTTGTTGCCCGGAGCCAGGCTGTCATCCTCATGTCCGTGACAATACAGATGGCACGGCCCGAGGAATCAATATGGGCCACTGGATTCCATGAGGTCATGCGCCACCATCTTGGCCTCGGCTAGCCCCGCCTTAAAGCGTGATTGGCTATGGGTGGGGAGTTCCGGGAGGAAGGCCACAATTTACCGCCATAATCTTTGGTTGGCGGCAGCCAGCATGCCATCGGCGTTGGCTTGACGTAGATGCAAAGAGGCGTTGGAATAGAGTTTCTTGCCATACACCTCCAAGATCTTCTCCTCCTCCTTGCCTAGCAGCGCCGCAGAGAAAGAGGCTGAGGAAGGCTGGGGTTTGGGTTTATAGTGATGCTGCAGCGATCACCGAGGAGTGTGGCTGAGGATGGGACAACAACAAGAGTGTATTCCCCCCCCCCCCCCCTCCATCTGCCTGTACTTGGCGTCCAGGCATCGATTCACCGGCTGGACTGAGTGGGGTTTGATCCAACCCTTCTTGGCCAGGGAGAGTACATCGGTCTGCTAAGGAATCCCCGATTTGGCAGAGGGGCGTCGTTTGAGGACTTCGTTTGAGGACTTCTGCCAGAACCCCCTCTGCCGGCTGCTCGAGTTGGAGTAGGCCCAGGTACACCGTCAGACCAGCAAGACGTTTGTGGAAGGCCCTGGTTGAGGAAGGTGTGTCCGGATCCTGGTCCTCATCCGTATCCTGCAGACCTGGAGTATCCTGTGGGGGAGGAGGAGTAGATGGCGCCAGAGGCTGGGGTACAGGGACCGCGGCCGGAGGCTGCAGAGTTGCTGTGGGGCCGGAGGAGGCAGCTTCACCGGGGGCTGGAGGCTCGATGGAGGCATCTGTGGTGGGAATGACTTGCCTGATGCCATCCTTGAGGATAACGCCAATCCAAAGTGACTTCATGAGGCCGAGGAATCTCTTGAAAGAAAACCTCCTCACTGACTGAAGTGGTGGTAGGGGGTGCTGATGGGATAACAGGGGGATGTTGAGGCCGCTGCAAACCCAGTCCATACGGATGCAAAGGAAAGTTGCCTTGCGTATAACAGGGGAAGACTGTAGGCCACATACCTGGTTGAGGCCAGTCCCACCTTAACACTTGTTCTCCGCTGAATTCATGGAATGGCGGACTAGAGCCTCTGGCGCAGCAGCAATTTTGGCGAGCTGCCTGCCTCGTGCCTGCAACGTGTTACTTAGACCGCTGGGCCCATCCTCCTCCAAGACTTGCTTGTGGATCACAAGGCCTACCCTGCTCCTCGAGCCTAGGCCCGGTACGTGTGGAACCCTCGAACCGGGGGTTGGTAGAGCTGCGTTTAGGCGCCCCCTCAGAATAATTTCCGGTATTCGGGTGTAGCCCCTCGGCCATGGTGCCGGTACAAGGGCGGAGCCCCTTGGGTGAAGACCCGGTAAAAGAAGGTTCCGGTCCCTCAACACGGTCACCGAAGGCCGGTAGCTGCATCAGCCTCGGTGCATGCGCTGGTATAAGGACCTAACGGGTCCCTCCCACACGAGAGAGTCCCTGGGAAGCAGTCTCCCTTGAGGGGTGCGATTGGGAACATCAGCCCAACCTTGGGACTGGCTCGATGTTTCATAAAGTTCTTGAGGTCCTCTGGAGGAGACTTCTGGAAGAGCTCCGTCCACCTTGCTAGTCTGTCCTTCAGCGCTTTCAAGGACAGTGAGCCACATGCTGAACAAGCTTGCCAACCGTGGTCTGGGCCAAGGCAACGTAGGCAGAGGGCGTGGGGGTCTGAAGTTGGGAAAAGCCCATTGCAGGATGGACACCTGCTGAACCCTGTGGAAGTCTACATGTGCCAGGGAGGAGCGTGAAGCCGGAGGACCGAGCACCTAAATGACAAAAAAAAGACAGAAAGAAAGAAGACAAGAGAAGAAGTATCCGCGTGTGGAATTACATGGCCGAAGCCAAACCCAGGAGTGCTGGTGAATTCGGCCCGGTCGACGCGGAAAAGGGGACTGGGGTGTGGCGCCGTAGGGCGGAGTCAGGGCAGCGCATGCTCCCTGGGCCGCACCCAAGCGCACATCTAAATTTAAAAGGGAAAGAAGGTTTTTTCTGGTGAAAAAGGTTCTGTATCCCGTCCCTTGGAAGGGGCGCCCATACAGTATGGAGGAAAGGGGAAGGGACGTAAGAGTAAGTCGTTGTAGACCCTCCTGAGTAGGCACCTTCCCATAGAACAGGTGATTTGGCAGTGTTTGTTCTCAGTAAAGGAGCTCCCAGACCTTTTGTGCATTTCTAGGAAAGAAGAAACAAGATGACTTAACCAACGCTGGAGATCCTGTTAAAGGACTCGCTAAAGGGACACGAAGCGGCTTGAGTCGGAGGTAAGAGGTGGTAGCCCTCAACACCTCTACATGCACTCCAAAGCTCTAGAAAATGTTTGTGGCAGATGGTCCATAATGTTGCAGCTCTGGACACGACCCCCGGATATGACGAAAGGCAGGACAACGGGCGGAATCTCTCGACGGAGGACGTCTGGCATGGCTTTCCGCAATTTCTCTGGTCACTCTGCAGTTTTGGAGCCTTTTCTGCAGCATCAACAAAGGACACAATTCGCCTTGTTAATCTTCTTCGGTTCCTGCAGGCTAACCATCACATTAGGGGGTCTGGTCGAGTTGGATTGGGACTCTGGAGTGTTCTTGAGGGCTCAGACAAGATTTGGACGGATTCAGCATTTCCACGACGATGCACTCTAAATGGACAGCAGGTCCCCTGGTATTGGGGTCCCACGGCTCTGGAAGCTCAGAGGACCTCGGGAGATGGCTCAGATCAAAGTTCGACTTGGGACTGGTTGTTCCCAGTCAAAGGGAAGGGGTCGTCCTCTTCGGAGTTCCTCTGCTGCACAGAAAATGGGGTCAGGACAGCAGTGGTCACTTCACAGTGTTGCAAAGGATCTGCAGGCATCTCTGGTCGTTGTCTTCGGTTACTTCAGCTTCCAGTGGTAATCTTGCTTTTCACTCCAGGAGCCTCACCTTTTACACAGTTCCAGCACTCACTCATCTGCAATATTCCTCGGCAGTTTACAGAAAGGGGTTTTGGCTGTCAGGACAGCCAACGCACCAGTGGGAGGTGGTCCCATTCAGGTACTGGCAGACAAAGGAAAGGGGGGGTCAAACTCCTCCCCCACATCCTGCCTGCCCAGAAACTCTGGAGCCTACGCAGTATCACCCAAGGGTTACCGCCAAAGGCAAAACACACAGGTCCCCCTCTCCCAGAACGGTAGAAGGGCTGACAGAACAACCACGCTAGTAATAGCGAAAAAATAAGTGAGGCCCCAAGTTGATACTTGGGTGCCCCTATTGTGCACTATCGAGGCTATGAACATACCCTGCAGTAGAAAAATCACAATAGTTGATAGGCAAAGTCCACTGCCACCAGCCGTAAGGAACAAGTTACTTACCTGTAACTATTGTTCTCCAGCATTGGTCTGGCATGGATTCACATGCTCATAAATATTCCTCGTCAGGTCGGGAATCCTCGGTAAAAGAAAAAACCTTTTACTTTCACTTAAACTGCATTTCTCCTCTAAACCAATCACTGTACTGTGGGTCACACTGGCCACAGCCAATGACTGCCCTCTCCCTAAACCCCTCCCCTGGCAGCCATCTTCAGATGTGGTAGCACATAAAGTGGCAGTATGACCAAGAGCAGCCGCAGAGGGGCAGGAGGGAGGGTTCACATGTGAATCCATGCCAGAGCCATGCTGGAGAAGACATGCATTACTCACGGTAATCACATTTCTGATGATTGTATCTGCTTAGATTCACATGCTGTGCAAATGGTCCGACATCCAGTGGTAACCGCAGAGTATTACATCTTGTCTTTTGGAGACCGAAAGGGGACGTCAGCAAAGGCGTGTCTGTAACACTATCACTATAGTGTCGTGTACCCAAAATCACTCACGTGCTGAGGTCCCTCCGATTATATTTGTCTGCTATGAGGGAGCACCAGGATATTGTGAGTGAGTACATGAAGAGAGAAAGTAGTAAGATATCTATGTTCCTCCCCCCCCCCCCCCCCGAGCAGGGAGGCAGGGAGGGCGCATGTGAATCCAAGCAGATACAATTATCAGAAATGCTATTACGGCGAGTAATGCATGTCTTCTGATGCTTGTTAATCTGCTTAGAATCACATGCTGTGCATAGACTAGCGAGCAGTACCCGGAGTTGGAGGTGGGCTATGAGAAGGAACTGTAGAGAAAAGATGTCTTAATACTGCCTGTCCCACCTGAGAGTCAGATCTAGAATGATTGTCTAGGCAATACTGTTTTCTAAAGGTGTGTACAGAACTCCAGGTTGCCGCTTTGCAAATGGTCTTGTGGGGAACATTTGCAATTAATGCTATGGAAGCTCCAGTGCCCTGAGTAGTGTGCTCTAGGCATGAAGGGCAGTTCTCTCTTAGCAAGAGTGTAACAGTGTGATGCATTTGACAATCCACCTTGAGATAGCTGATTTAGAGACAGGATTCCCTTCTCTGCCAGCTGCCACTTAAAGGAAAAACTGGTTTGTTTTCCTCAGTGGTTTCGTTCTTTCCAGGTAGAACATGACTGCCCTGCGCACATCTAGTGTGTGTGTGTAGGTTTTTTTCGGCCATGCTAGTGGGATTCTGGAAGAAAGTGGGTAGTTCGATCGATTGATTCACATGGAACTTCCAGAGAGTTTAGGTGCAAATCTGGGACGAGTGCGCAGAACCACCTCATCCCTGTGGACTGTAACAAAAGGTTCTAGAACAGAAAGGGCCTGTAGTTCGCTAACCCTTCTTATAGAAGTGATAGCTACTAGGAAGGCCGTCTTGTAAGTAAGATTTTTTTAGACTTGCTTTATGCATTAGCTCAAAGAGAGAACCCATGAGTCTTGTTAAAACCACATTTAGATCCCATCAAGGAGCTAGGTGGGAAATGGGGGATGGATTCTCTTAACCCCTTCCATAAAAGCCTTAATAAACCAGTATTTTCCACCATGACACTTTCTGTTGTGACGTGGTGTAGGCTGAGCGAGCAGCAAGATGAACCTTTAGGGAATTGAAGACCAGCCCCGAGTCTAATAAATGAGTTCGGTACAGCACAATGTGTGTGGGTGAGCTATCGATGGGACTGACACCCTTGGTATTACACCAGATGACAAAGCGTTTCCATTTACAGGAATAGCAATAGCACGTGTTAGGTTTTCTAGCTTTCCCGAGTATGTCCATGCATCTCTGAGGGAGCTGTATGTGTCCAAACTCTAGGACTTCAGAGGCCAGGCCGCCAAGTTCAGAGTTTGTGGGCATGGGTGTAGGGTCTCCCCCGGTCCTAAGACAACATGTTGTACAGGCAGGGTAGTTTTATGGGGAGGGGGGGGGTGACGGACATTTCCATCAGATGAGCGAACCAGGGTTGGTGGGCCCAAATGGGGGCCACCAGTATCATGGTAACTGGTTACAGGGGCATCTTGTGCACTATCTTGATGAGAAGGTGGAGTCGGGGGAACGGGAGGGGGCTTGGGGGAGGCGGGGAACGTAGACAAATTTCCCTGACCATGCTATCCACAGTCCGTTCCCCTTGGATCGGTTCTGGGGATACCTGGAGGCGTAGTCTTGGCATTGGGCATTCTCCTGAGTAGCGAACAGATCTATCTCAGGGAAGCCCCATTCTGCGAAGACTTTGAAGACAATGTCTTTGTGTAGACACCATTCGTATACTAATGGCAGTGGGAAATCTCTGGCTCAGCACGTCTGCCAAAAGAATGAGTTCCCCTGGAACGTGTTGGGTCAACAGAAACCTCTTGTGTTTGAGAGCCCACATCCAAATGTTTTGGGACAGCTTGGATAGCCCTGGAGAGTGTGTGCCCCTTGTTTGTTTAGGTAGTACATGGCTGTGGTGCTGTGTCAGGACCAGAACTGTATTCCCCTGTAGTTGAGTCTGAAAGGCTTTTAGTGCCTTGAACACTGCCAATAACTAACAGATTTATATTGTTGGATGGTACTTGTGGGAACCACACTTCATGAGCTGTCTGCTGAAGTATGTGAGCCCCCCCCCCCCGACCCCATGAGAGATGCGTCTGTCATGAGAGTGGCTTCCACTGCGGGGTGGTGAAGGTCCCCTTCAAGAGGTTTTACCTCGACCACCACTGCAGAGAGAGAACGAGGGCTGGCGAGACATCTACCAGATCTTCCCACTATTCGCTTGCCTGACCACTGGCTGTTGAGCCACTCTTACATGAGACGCATGCGCAGCCGCGTGTGGTGAACTAAATAAATGCATGACGCCATCATACCTAGCAAGCGCATAGCCTTGCGTCCCGTCACTTCCCGACTGGCTACATATTGAGGAAAATGAGAAAGCATGTTCTGAACCCTCTCGTTGGAGGGGAAGACGAGACCCTCCTTTATCTGAATCAGAGCACCTAGGAATTGTTTGGCTTGACTGGGGTCTAAGCTGGATTTCTTCTCGTTGATGGAGAATCCTAGACTGAATAGGAGGCCTGTTAGGCAGAAACCTGTGCAGTTCCCTTAGGGAACACTGCAAAAGATGTAAGACTACAGGTGTTGGCAGTAAACCGACTTGGTAGCAGTCTGTACCACCCAGGTTTACCTGGTCGCTGTGGCTGAGCAGTCAGACTTCCCTCAAGAAGAGTTAGGCAGTATGCAAAGTATACTCAATAGGCACTCAGATACAATAATACAAGCAAACACTGACCAGAGCTTTGGTATCAAAGTATATAATTATTTATTTAAAAACACACAGTTGAAACACTTCAGCACTCTTATTGTAAAATATTCTAAACACAGTTACTATTATGATATTCCGAGAAATAAAGTTGGTACCCTTTAGTGCGCTCCTTGGGAAGAATTACTCAATCACTTGGTTATGTTAATTCCAATTTGTTTATTCAGTATAGGTTCTGGATACTCCACAAACTTAAAGTTTCAATGAACAAACTTTGTCTCCCAAATTGTCTCCCAACACGTGTTTCCCCATGACTTTAGCCACGGTTCCTCAGGGGAGATTCCTTGTCATGTTTCTCATAATTCTGATTCAGTATTGATTGGTATTCAATTTTCTCTCTCATCGGCTCTCTATTTGTCTTCCTTTTGTTCTTTTTCCCTTTTTTCTTTTTTTCCCCTTGTGTGTAGATTCTTGTGGATTCAAAGATGTTCCTTTCTCTCGGTACGATTGCCTCTGGGCATCCGGGAACCACGGACAAAGTTTGTTTATTGAAACTTTAAGTGTATGGAGTATCCAGAACCAACTTTATTTCTCAGAATTTTACATATATTGCTGCAGCCACAATACAGGCACCCCTGGTGCAGACCCTTGGCCATCTGAGAAAGGAACCAGAGAGGCACGAAGGCTTCGTTCTAGATAGGAACTCAAGCCGATATTGGCTGCAACATCTGTTTTTTTCAAAAATACTATTATGATATATACACCCCTTTTTCCCCTATTAGGAAATCACAGTAGAACACCACTTATTTTCATACAGAGGTGAGCGCTTAACTAGATTGCACTATAATAAGTTTGTGAGAAAGGGAGGGAAAAAGACAGAATAGGAAGAGGCACACCACTCTACGATTCCAGAACACTGTTAGCAAGGGAGGGAGCAAAAAGTCACTGGTGAGTCAAAGTCCAAAGGCTGGGCCCACTCTTAGAGAGAGCAGAGCACAAATGCGCCCAAGATCACACAGTTACACTAGGCTTAGAAAGTCTTGCAGAGGGTTCAGAAAAGCGTTGGGAGAGGCTTAGAAAAGTTTAGCCAAGGTGTCCCAGGCTAACCCAGGTTCGAAAGCCGGGGGCTAAATCTACCCCGTACAGTCGGTAGCAAGGGCAGCCAGGCGGGACACGGCACCTTAAGTGGGAAGGATCCTCCAGCGGTGGCAGTTGTTCCTGGTAGTGGGTGCAAGTTGTGCCATCGTCCAGGGGAAGAGAAGATCTCGACTTGGAGGAAAGATGAAGGTTGTTGCACTACCAGGGCAGAAACCAGCCTCAGTTTTCCGGTTAAAGGTGGTACCTTTGTCTCGCGGTCGTGGTAAAACGTGGTATTGCGGTTGCCAGGGTGCTTGGCACGGGCAAGGCAGCCACGAGATACGTCGGGAAAGCGAAAAGACGGTGAAACTGGTTATCCCCACCAGTCAAAGGAAGAAGACTCTCGGCGGGAGATCTCCTCCGTCGTTGGGAAAAGTGGTGAGGCAGTCCAGCAGGGCTGCACCGGTGGTTGTGTCGTGGCAGGTCGGCTCAGCTTCTCCCTCGTTGGATTCTTAGGTCCTGTGGCGACTTCTGAAGTTCCAGTCCCCAAAGCCCTGCTTTTATGCAGCAAACCCCCATTCACTCAGCCTAGCTGTCACTCAAACATGCTAAGTGGTGAGCCGGCCGGCTCACCACTTGGGCCAATCAGGACGGAGTGTGACTTGAGTTGCCTAGGCAACTCAGTCCAGGGTGCCTAAATTCCCCTCCACCCCTCCTAAGTACCCCAGACACAGTGGCACCACTTTGGAGGGCTTCTGTGGAGAAGCCCGCCAAAAAGTGGAACAAAGGGCTCGACTTGGGTTGGAGTCACAGAAGAGAACACAAACGCCATTTTAGAATCAAGTTTTGGCAAAAAATACCAACCGGAGAATTAATAATTAAATAAACCGGCGATATGTTCGAGGCTAGCCTAAAACAATGGGAAATCCCATAGGAAAATATTCACGGTTGAATATAAAAAGTAGTATCCACTGCCACCAGCCAAAACTCGATCAGGGGGGACGGAGACGTGCCCCCTCGACTAACAGACCCTGGGGCAATTGAATTGCCCCAGCCAGTACGTCCACAATATGATGGTTTGTACTGGTTCTGTTCAGAATTTAAGACTAGTAAAGTCAATGGTGACTTTACATGCCCTGGGAGACAGTAGTCAGTCCCAGGGTATGAGTCTATACTAGGGGGTCACTATGACACCCCTTTGTCACTGCACTGAGGGTGCTGTGTAACATCACAAAAACACATGAAGCCCTATGGGGTAAAAGACCCCATAGCCCATTAAACACATCTAGATTCAAAGAAACACACTCCAATCATGCCCAAGAGTGAGGGTAAGAGAGTCTCACTCTTGGCAGGAGAAAAAAATAAACCCCAAAAATCCAGCAAAGCTGCTGGGGGACTCACTAGGTTAGGAAATTCAGCCTAAACAGAGAATTCTCCCTAACAAGGTCTATAGTATTCTGTGTATTCTTTAGGCATGCCTCGTAAGTGTCCCCTGTTATGAGCAAGTTGTCGAGATAAGGGTAGACGGGGATGGATAGTCTGTGCATGTGTACTGCTGCCACTGCCAGGACTTTCGTAAACACCCAATGCCGAAGGGGAGTACTTTGAACTGATAGTGCTTGTCCTCTATCATGAACCTTAGGTATTTTCTGTGCGCCGGCAACATTGAAATATGAAAGTATGCATCTTTCATTTCCAATGTTGCCATGTAATCCCCGTTTCAACAGTGGAATTACTTCCTGCAGAGTTACCATACTAAACTTTGAGGTTTGACAAATTTGTTTGCTGGGCGCAAGTCTAGTACAGGGCGCATGGTGAGGTCCTTTTTGGGTGCAAGAAAGTACACTGAAAAAATACCCTTTTTTACCTGAAGAATAGGGACGGCATCTATGGCGTCCTTTTCCAGAAGTGCTTCCACCTCTTGCTTCAGGATTCTCAGATCTGGCATCAGGCATCTTGTCTTGGGAAGTCTGAACTGTGGAGGTCATGCAAATTCCAGACAGTACCCGTGGGTGACCGCCTTTAGAACCCACTGGTGTGATGTAATCCCCTCCCATGCCGAAAGGAATGATGTTAAGTGCCCGACCGGGGTGGCATGGGAGGGGACCTGGATCCGTAGGTGATTTCTGACCAGAGGTTGCTGTACCCCTGAAGTTGGGGCCTCTGCCCTTCCCGCGTCGCTGACCCCTAGGTGGATAGCTGGCAGGGGTGTTGGATGCTTGGCTTGAGTTCCAGTTGTTTCCTGTGTTGTAGATGTTTTGAGCGGAAAGGACCGACGGGAACCGCTTCCCCTCTGTGGGGAGGGATTTATGTGATCTGTTGCAGGGACTTAAGAGCCTAATGCTCTTTTTGGCAGGCTCCAGAGCATCATCGACTACTTTACCAAAGAGATTCGACTCTTCGATAGGCTTGTTAATAATAGCAGTTGGGTTTCCGGCTTGAAGCCCGTGTTTCGGAAGCCAAACTTCCTGCCGTCTCCGCAGTATCTAAAGTGTTGCAGACATTTTGATTGACTTGCCTGCCCTCAGCAACGATGGCGAGTAATTTGGATTTTGCGGGTTCAGGTATCGGGGGATTTTTAATATATTGAGGGTCTCTAGGCGATGGCCGAAATAATTTCTCCACCCTTGGATTGACTGCCCTGGTCTGGGCTGGTGTGACAAGAGAAGGAGCCAGTCTCCTCTTAATGGAATTTAGGAGAGGTATGGCTTGACTGGAGGGGAAGCGGGGGGGTTTCTTTAAGAATGTCCTCCACAAAATCTTGTTCAGGTATTGCTTCCTGGGTGGCGATCTGAAAGTGATCGGCTGCCTTCCTTAAGATTGCATTAAAGGCCATCTGATCGTCTATTGGAGAAACCTGGCGGGCCGGGGTGGAAGGAGGTGAGTCCAGACATAGGACATCTGTGTCCTGGTTATGAGTAGAGACTGCCCAAGGCTCCGTATCAACTTGATGATAGTCCTCCCAGTTGTCTTCGGCATCCGCCTGGTCATCTGCAGTATAGTCTTGTGAAGGCCCAGTCGCAAGGCGCTGCTGCGGTGAAGACTGTTGATCTGCAGGATGAGAGTATTCCGTCAAAATTTTTGGCGGTCCTGTTGGTGCTTTCACCCGTTTCGACGAACTCGTCGAACTTGGGGAATGGATTGTGTGTTTAGGGTGTGTTTTGTGTACGCCTTGGTCACTGGGTGTTGTCCCCGTAGCGTGACTTGTGTCAGGCCTGGAGGGGTCAGGGATGGCCGTGGCAGACCGAGAAGGGTCAGTCATAAGGTCGATGGCATCCGGTACAGATACTTGGTCATCACTAGTGCCCCCGTCACTTTCGGCGGGTGCGGCGGTGGAGGAAGAAGATCCAGCCCGCGACATGCCGTAGGCGGCCCACCACTTAACGCGGCGCTCCTCGAGTATTTTAGGGTACGCTTCATCGTAGTGAAGGGGCAGACAATTATTGCACTCACCGTGCTCGTCCTTACACGGGTATCTGACCCTGCAAGAGGGGCAAAACCTAAATAGTGTTCTTTCCATAGCGAAAGGTAATGGAAATGATGACCAGACCTGGATGGTAAAGATGGGGAAAGAGGAAAGACATAGCGAAAGATATGACCACCCTGACCCCACTCGCCCTACTGTGTAGGCCGGCCAGAGGGCCTGGCCACGTGAACGACTTTGCCGTCGGATCTTAGGCATCGAGGTCCATCGCCGTCGAAAGTTCCCAGCAGTCTTCCTCGTAGTATCTGAAGCACTGTCGAACTGACTTTAGGGAAATAAACCGACAAAGTCGGTAAACAAGTATAAACAAAGTCTCTTATGAAGAGCTCCGCATGGGGCGACCAGTTCTCTGGGTGGAAAAAACATTCTGAGGGACCTCGGCGCGTGAGGGATATTGGGTACACTACACGTCACGATAGGGATAGTGTTAGACACGCCTATGCCGACGTCCCCTTTCCTTCCCCGAAAGACAAGATGCAATACTATGCGGTAACCACTGGATGTCGGACCATATGCACAGCTGTTATTCTAAGCAGATTAACAAGCATCAGAACAATCGTTACAGGTAAGTAACTTGATCCAGCCTGGGTTCTGGCATGGATTCACATGCTCATGAATAAAGAATACATAGCAGTACAACATTACACAACCACAGGAGGCGGCACGGCTCAACAGAAGCAATTACTGTTACATCTGGAACAGGCTCACCTTCAAGCGAACAGTTTGTGCAGCACCGACTGGCTGACCACAGCAGAATCTCCTGAGGGTGTGCGTAGACCTCCACGTAGCAGCCCTGCAGATGTCCAGCAGGGGCACACCAGACAGGAACGCTGTCGTAGGAGCAATCGCTTGGTGGAATGCGCTTTCGGACGGCCGGGCAGCAGCCAGATCACCAACAGATGACAGTGTGTGATGCAGCCGGAGAGACACCTTGAGATGTAAGCCTTGGACATGGGCTTTCATGGTTCACAGGACCAAAGTTCACATACAGTTGAGGAATCTTCCGAAAACTCTTCTTGCGTGCAACATAGAACTTCATAGCACGAGCAACGTCCAGCGAGTGCAAAGTCCTTTCAGCCAGTGACAAAGGTTTTGGAAAGAACATGGGCAACACCAAAGGTTTGTTGAAGTGGAATTTCAACGAGATTTGGCATAAAGGAGGGATGCAAACCCGGAGCACCACCCTCAACCTGTGAAAAATCAGATATGGATGTTGGCAGGAAAGGGCCTGGATCTCACCATCCCTCCGGGCAGAGGTGATGGCCACAAGGAAAGCCGAGGAACTTCACGAGAGGCCTGATGCATAGAGTCGAATTCCCCCCCCACCCCCATGAGCCTCGTCAGCACCATGTTGAGTTCCCACTCCAGTGCAGGAGCCTTCAACAGCGAGAACACACACAACAGTCCTTTGAGGAACTCCTTCACGAGACGGTGGGACCAAAGAGAAGATTGTTGTGAAGATCTGGTGTAGCAGGAGATAGTCGTCAGCCCCGCCTTGGCAAAGGACAACAAGAACAATGAATTGACCTCCCTCCAGTCTGTCAGCAACTCAAACCATCCGAACTCTAGGGCTGCAGAAGCCAAGCCCTCGGGTTTAGCGTTCCTGGGCGATGATGCACGATTGCTCCTCTGGTGAGCAGATCTGTGACCACTGGCAGCTTGACCGGAGACAACTTTGACAGGTTAAGAAGGTCCGGATACCATATCTGCCTCAGCCATGCCGGGGCGATGAGGATCCTCCTGCATCGGCACCACTTGAGTTGATTGAGGACTTGCAGCAGGAGAGGCAACAGAGGTAAGGCGTATATGAACAGGCCTTCCCACAGGAAGGACGTGTTCCCCATGCTCCTCAGCTGGTGGAACCTGCTGGCGAATTTCTGGCACTTGAAGTTCATCGCAGTCCCCAACAGATCGATCTGGGGTCTGCGCCACTGGAGGAAGAGGCGGTCTACCTTTTCCTGTTGAAGTTCCCACCTGTGGCAGGAGCGCAGCTCCCTGCTAAGGGAGTTGGCAATGGTGTTCTTGACTCCAGCCAGGTGAAAAGGGATGAGGAACAGCTCTTGAGCGACGTCCCAGTGCCACAAGCCCTGCGCCTCCCTGGATAGCACAGGGGATCGGGAGCCCCCCCTGCTTCCTGATGTAAAATATTATGGTGGTGTTGTCCGTGAAGATTCTCACCACTTTGCACTTGAGGGACGGAGGGAATGACTTGAGGGCAAAGAACACTGCTTACATCTCCAGGCTATAAATGTGTAGATCCCTCTCCTCCGGCAGTCACAGGCCTCTGGCGTGGAGTCGTCCGGTGTGGCATCCCCAGCGCTCCAGGGAAATGTCTGGCGACGGTCTCCTGGTACAGGGGGGGGGGGGGGCTCAAATTCTGTGACCCCGGCGATGTTGGAGCATATGCCCCACCACCTTATTGCTCAACGAAACTCCTCGTCGGGAGCCATCTGGTCTGTGAAGCTTCCGGACACTTGGATCCAGCGAGCGTCCAGGAACTCCTGAAGGGATTGCATCCGCAGTCTATAAAGCCAGATCAGGTAGATACACGATGACATCATGCCGAGCAGCGAATGGATGGTCCGCACTGCAGCGGTCTTCAGTGCCAACACCTGTTGCAACTTGCCCACCAGGGCCGCTATCCTCTTTTCCGAGGGAGCCGCTAGGCAGGAGACCGTATTGAGCCTGCCCCCTCCCCCCCCCAGGAACAGTGCGTTCTGCGATGGTATCAAGCAGGACTTTGGATAGTTGACACAGAACCCCAGATCCATCAGCAGTCAGACGATAGTCTGTGTGGTCCATGGCAGTCTCCCTTGACTTTGCCCGGATGAGCCAGTCGTCGAGGTATGGGTACACGTGTATCCCTTGGAGACAGATGAGCCGCCACTGGTGCCAGGCACTTCGTAAACACGCTGGGGGCCAATATTACCCTATGCAACGAAGTGCAGGAACTTCCAATGCTTTTCGTGAAAAGGGACATGGAAGTATGCATCCTACAGATATAGTGACCTCAAGAAGTCTCCTTCCTCCAGTCGGTGAGCACGTGCTGCAACATGACAATCCTGAATTTTTGGTACTGGAGGTATTTGTTGAGACGCTGCAGGTCTAGAATTGGCCTTGAACCCTGTGTTGTCTTCTTTTCCAAGAAGTATCTGGAATAGACTCCAGAGCCCCAGAGTCGCTTTGGCACCAGCTCTAGCGCCCCTTTTCTTATCATGGTCCGTACTTCCTGCAGGAGCTGAGGATGTGCTGCTCCGGCCGGGCCACCGGAGGTATCCGCAGACACTTTTGCTGGAACTCTAGTGTCCATGGGCGAGATTGTCCACTACCCATCGGTCAGTAGAGATCTTCCACTCGCTGACTAAGCCAGTCAGCCGGTCTCGCACCGGGGTGCATGGATGGGGGCTCGACATCCCGGCTGGTTCAGTCTTGCTTACAGGCCTGTGTGCCGCCTTGGGGGGGACGCTGGCCACCTCCACCAAAAGCCTTGGAACGTCCTCTTGTAGGCCTTGTGGGTCGTGGACCGGGAGGGTTGATGGTACAAAGAGGACCCTCCGCTGAAAACATTCACCGATCTTCCGGACTTCTGGAGGCACGAAAGGAAGAGCAGTATTGCTGAAGAGTGCACAAGGCACTGACCTTCTCTGTGTCAGTCTTAATGGCCTACAACGACTCGTTGGCGGCCATCCCAAAGAGGTTGTCCCCTGTCGAAGGTCATGTCCAGCTCCCTCATCTGGACCTACTGGTGGAAGTTGGTTTCTTTCAGTCGTTGGGTAGGAACTCCAGAATCAGGGCCATCTTATCCCACAGTTCCTTGTCTTACCTGACCAGGATTGCAAGTGAGTTGGCTGCCTCAACTGTTGATGCTGTTTGATACCAGAACTGCTCTTTCCTATCCAGAACACTAGCCCATTGACTTTGGCCTAGGCCTATTGACTTGAATTGGCCTCTTCTGCTGAACTGAAACTATTTGCACTGTCTAACAAGTATATGGGATCTATTTTACTTAACTTGTGCCTTTTTGCTCACTTCTAAGTAACCAAACTGCCATTTAGTTCTTATTTCAGGTAAGCTCAAACTGTCTTAGAGTTTTGTATTGAAGTGTATTGGTATATAATATTAAGTTGCCTCCTAGCAAAATGTTTTCTAAATGACTGTAATAAATTAATAAGTGTTTTACCAAGAAACCTTGAGTAGAAGTGTCTACTTGAACCACTGTGATTGAAAGTCCTCCGTCTAATGACTTGTACTGCTCACATACACTCTTGAGATAAGCCTGGCTGCTCAGCTCGCTACCAAAAACTGTGTGGTACAGACTTCTACCAAAGGTTGGTTTGGCTTACACCTGTAGTCCTAATTGTGTGTGGAGGTCCCAGAGGGTACTGCATGCACTTCTGCCAAAAAAAGGTTGATTGTTCTCTGAATATTTTGTCTGCAAATCAGGGGTGATGCCCCAGTAATAAGCCAGTCGTCCAGGTAAGGGTACACTGGGATGGACTCCCTGCACAGGTGAGCTGCCACCACCGCCAGTACCGTTGTGAATACCCTTGGAGCTGAGGCTATTCCAAAGGGCAGCACCTTGAATTCGTAGTGCTGGTTCGCTACCTTGAAACGCAAGAAACTTCTGTGCGCTGGGAACATTGAAATATGAAAATAGGCATCTTTCATATCCAGTGTTGTCATGTAATCCCCCCCCCTTTTTTAGTAGAGTGATTTCCTCTTGTAGCGTAGTCATGCAGAACTTGGATGATGCTTGTATCTGCTTAGATTCACATGCTATGCATAGGCCGACATCTAGTGGAAGCTGAAGAGTATTCGTTTTTTAAACTCAAAAAAGGGACATCAACAGGGCGTGCCAGTAATACTATCCCTAGTGTGACATCCACTGTACACATGGTGCTTCACACGTCAAGGTCCCTCAGATTGTTTTGTTTCTGACATGAGGTTGCATGAAGTGTAGCTTGAGTACAGGTGTATTAAAGCAGATATGTATCAGATAAAGCTCGGATAAAACATCTATGCACCTTGTACTCCAAGGGGGAAAGGGAGGGCGCATGTGAATCTAAGCAGCTACAAGCATCAGAAATACAATTACGGTGAGTAATGTATCCCTTCTGAGGCTTGTGGAATCTGCTTAGATCGCATGCTATGCATAAATTAGCGAGCAGTGTTAGAAGGTCGTGGGTTGTGAGAAGGTCAAGCGGCAAATCGATGTTTTAGAACCGCTTGTCCCACCTGTGTATCTGCTTTAGAATGAGTGTCAATCCAGTAGTGCTGCTTGAAGGTGTGTGGTGAGCTCCATGTAGCTGCTTAGCAAAGGTTGTCTAGTGAGACGTTTGCGATAAAGGCCAAAGAAGCTCCTGTACCCTTTGTGGCGTGAGCTCTTGGTTTGAAAGGCAGTGTTTTGCTTGATAATGAGTAACAGAGCTGTATGCATCCGACTATCCATCTGGGGATGCCATTTTTTCAAATGCAGTCTCCTTCTCTGCCTGGTGCTATGGAGACAAACAGTTGGTCTGTTTTCCTGAGCTGTCTGGTTCACAAAGTAAAGGACCACCCTCCTTACATCTAGTGTATGGAGTGTCTCAGCTCAGCTTGTTGGGTTCTGAAAGAAAGCCGGTAGCTCAATAGACTGGTTTACATGACATTTGGAAATCTGTTCTCTCTTTATTTTAATTCTTAGAACCGCGCCATATCGCCCGTAGGCCTCAAGGCGCATAAAAAGGACGAACAAAAAAGAAAAACACGTACAAACAGTTAGACAGAATCAAAAGATAGAAGCGGAGCCCGAACAGGAATAGGAAGCACTAAAGAAAACTTTTTTGCTTCTTTTTGAAATAAATGAGAGATGTGGTCATTTTGAGATCCAAAGGAATTGGATTCCAAGTGGCTGGGGCCAAGACATCAAAGATTGTTTTTCAAAATTTGGCTAGGCGAAACCTGGGTTGGCTAAGTCTAGCCTGGTCCAGTGACATAAGAGATTATGTTGGCACATACCACTGTATGCGTTCAGAGAGATAGCTGGGCGCGACCTGGGTCAAGCACTTGAAAGTTAGTGTCAGGATCTTGAAACACACAGTGCTCGACTGGCAGTCAATGCAGGTTTTGTCTGGCTTTAGAAATGGACTACCATTTTGGAGATGCCCAGCACTGCTCTGACTGCCCCATTTTGTGTGATTTGTAGAGCGGCCAAATTGGATTGAGTAAGTGTCTGACAGCAGGCTGTTGCAGTAATCTAGCCTCAAGTTAATTAATGCGGAGGCTAGTATAGACAGGATTTTACAGAGGGATAGGGAGAGGTATCCCAACTACTTGTTGATCCAGCCACATGAAGCACAGAACTTGGCTACATGAGGCCTCAAGGAAAGCTCGGAGGCCAGTGTGACTCCAAGCCACGGGAATGGTTACAGAGATCAAGAAGGGAGGCATACTCTGATGAGCGGTTTTGAAGTAGAAGAGTGGAGGCAGTAGCTCCTGGGAGCTTGATTTGGCATGACATATTCTGTTATAATAGGAGGACTTGGCCAAGATGATAGCAGCCTTACATTTTTTTTGACAGCAAGTTTATATGCGGCCAGGAGGGCTGGTGATTGATGCTTCGCCAGGCCCGTTCGGCTGTTCTCCCAAGATGCCAGAGGGTGAGAATATCCTCCCTGAACCAATGGTGGGACAGGGTTTCTGGCTTAACACGCCTGTTAGTTAAGGGAGCAAGATCCTCAATGATGGAGTCTAAGGTGGATTTTATATGCGCAGAGAGGACGGATGAACAGTCATAATCTCGCATGTCACGAAGCCTATCTCAGTGCCTGCGAAAGTCTTTGAGGTGTCAAGTTTTTTGCAAGATCGATCCCCGATAGCTTGCGTGGGAATGGTGTCACTGTGATGCTGGTAATGCATTGGAGGGACATGGCCTCTGTATCCTTGTCCTTTATTGCTTATCATGTATTCTGTCTTGTTTTCCGTGCAGGAGTTCATGTGGGACTCCTGGCCGTGAGGCTCTTCCTGTATTTGGTTTGGTGAACAGACCATTGGGATACCCTTTTTGCACCCATGGGTGGGAGTACAACCCTGTACTCCTAGTATGTTTTTAGGCTCTTGTGTGTGGCCCACAGAGCAGGGTAAGGGCTGGTGGCAGCTCTGTGCTGAATTGACAGGTGCCCTGAGCGTCTTCCATTTTGGGATGCCCAGGCCCTGTCATTGGAATCGGTGGATTCCTGGTAGGAAACAAGATGGTCCCTGTGGTCTTTTGCTTTCTATCGCCTGTTACCTTACTTTTCCCAAAGTCCCGGGAAGCCCCGACGCTGTCCCTTACCCCTGACTGGCTGTTGGGTGGAAGTTCCATATATGGTGTGTAGGGAAGTCCAGGCCAGACTGGCTGGAGCCTTCCCAATGACTATGTTGTGGGTACACCCGTGGGGTGGGACCTGGGTGAATGAAGTGTGTAACGAATACGCATTCTGTTGTGTGTCTAGTATCTGGTGGTTGACGATTGAGACAGCCCTGCCCGGAACTGGTACGAATGCAGTGCTGAATGGCAGAGTGCTTGTCCGAATCCACATTCTGTGTTGTGTCTGGATGGAGAAGAATGGCCTGAATGCACTGTGCGCCTGATCGGCTGCCTGACTGCCTGAATGCCCTTCTGAATGATTGGTGGCCTGAGTGTGACCCAGCAGAGTTAATGGGAGAACAATATATCAGGGGGCCGCTCACTGCTAGAAATCATTGAGAAGTTGAAACTGGTGCTTAACTTTGAAGCACACTGGAAGAAGAGCTGCTGCTGCTGTCCTTTGCTTATCTGAAAGCTGCTGTGCCTTCAAGGAACTGATCCAAGAGAGGACCTGGCTACGAGACTGTAAAGACTGGAGGGGGTGTCTGTACTTCTGCTCTCTATATGGCAGAGGAGAGGCACAGAGAACGCCAGCCAAAATTCTCTATTATTGGTACGTGGTCGAGCAATCAAGGCCTAGCTTCTCAGGGGGTGATGCAGGCTGGTTCTTAAGCACAGTGTAGTCCCCACGCCCCCACAAAGGAATGTCTACACACTGTATTAGTTAAAACAGTCTTTATATCATTAAGTTCAAGGTTATATACAATCACAATAACTCACTTTGTGCTTAGTTTATCTATAATGGCAAATATATACAGTTCTAAGTGGTACCACAATTATAATCAGATCTCATTAAAGTGCATCAACTATACTCTTGTCAAATGTCACACAGATCACTCAAAGGAAACCAACAATAGAAATAGGAGGAAAGCAGTTGGCTAGAACAATTGGCACAATACTGGCCCCTACCACTAGACAGTTCTGTGTGGAGATCCCCGTTCCCCCCCCCCCCCCACCTGGGCAACCTGTAAAGTAAAGATATCTCACAAGCCCAGTCCATATATTATTCTAGAAATCTTATTTCCTTCCAAGATAGTTCCACAACCCCAATGTACCTGGAATAGCAGAGTTAGGAGTCAGGTCGTCGACGGATCCTTCTTGAGCGGCTCTCTTTAAGGTAGGAGCCACGGATCGCTGAGATCCCACGAGAAAAAGCGTTGAACGACGACAGGGAGGTGGCAACTTCGTTCCTAGCGGTGCTCAGCGACGATGGGAGTGTTGACGTCCTGTGAGGAAGAGGCGTGCAGGGCACCTAGGTGATGATAGTTCAGGGCCGCAAAGAGTTTCAAGAACTGTGGCCGAGCAAGAGCGTCGAGTGGTCGGCGTCTGTGGTCTTTAGGTGGCGGGAAACCCACCGGCGGATGCTCCTCAGCGTGTCGGCAGCCTCGACTTTATCCGGCGGGACAAAGCGGTCAACGGTGCAGGTGAGAGCGTCATTGGATCAAATGATACTTAGGCAAAGGGAGCACGGCAGCTCTGGTCGGTGACTGCGGTCAGCGACGTTGATTGACAACAGTATCTAGGCGCTTCCCCTTGTGATTCCGTGGCGGTCCCAGTCTCCAGTTGGCAGCCTGTCGTAGGTCTGTCTACCAGGGAGCGCTGGCAAAGAAGCAGTGCACGATGGTCCCTCGTAGCTCGGGAAGAGGGCACCTAACAAGGTCTTCTCTGGGTCAGTCCTTGGAGACACAGCAGCTTTCAGATTGGTGAAGTAGAGCAGCAGCAAGACTTCTCTTCCAGCAGGGCTTCAAGGTTAAGCTTCAGTTTCAACTCCAGTTTCTCTTCAGCTTCTGAACACTTTTCAGTGGTGAGAGGTCCCCAGACATACAATTCTGTCTCTCATCCACACTGCTGAGTCACACTCCGCAGCCAATCATACAGAAGGGCATTCATGCAGTCAGTCATCCAATCAGCCATACAGTGCATTAAGGCCATACTCCTCCCTCTCAGACACTCACAACAAGGAATATGTATTGGGACAACGACCCAGCCATTCAACACTACACACTGCATTCATACCAGTTTCGGGCAGGGCTGTCTCAGTCAGTGTATCAAACACCAGAAACCAGACATCCACAACAAGTAGTGCATATTGGTCACACACTCCATTCACCCAGGTCCCACCCACAGGGTGTACCCACAACATACAGTCACTGGGAAAGCCCCAGCCAGTCTGGCCTGGACTTCACAATACCACCATATATGGAACTTCCTCCCAACAGCCAGTCAGGGGGAAGGGACGGAGTCAGGACTTTGGGCAAACAAGCTAACAGGCAATAGAAAGCAAGAGGCCACACGGGCCATCTTGTTTCCTATCAGGAATCAAATGATTCCAACAGCAGGGCATGGGTATCCCAAAATGGAGGATACTCAGAGCATCTGTCAAATTCAGCAAGAAGCTGCCACCAGCCATACCCTGCTCTGTGGGCCACACACAGGTGCCCAAAAACATACACTAGGGTGTTAGGGGGAATTCTCTGTATAGGCTAATTTCCCAAACCTAGTGAGTCCCCCAGCAGCTTTGCTGGATTTTTGGGGTTTATTTTTTTCTCCTGCTAAGAGTGAGACTCTTTCTCCCACTCTTAAGCATGATTTGAGAATGTCCTTTGACTTTGTAATGTGTTTTATGGGCTATGGGGTCTTTTACTCCATAGGGTTTCATGTGTTTTTGGTAAGTGTGTTACACAGCACCCTCAGTGCAGTAACACAGGGGTGTCATAGTGACCCCCAAACAGACTCCATACCCTGGGACTGACTACCGTCTCCGAGGGCATGTAAAGTCACCATCGACTTTACTAGTCTTAAATTGTGAACAGAACCAGTACAAGCCATCATGTAGTGGAAGTACTGGTAGGGGTAATTGGATTGCCCCAGGGTCCGTTTTTCGAGGGGGCACTGTGCAGTCCCCCCTCGTCGAGTTTCTGGCTGGTGGCAGTGGTTACCACGCAAAATATTCCACCAGAATATTTCCTATGGGATTTTCCCATTCATTTTAAAACGCACCACTTTTTTGGTGCAATGTTAAAGATACCGCCGGGTTATTTAATATTTATTCCCCAGTTGGGTCTTTTTGCCAGGACTCTGTTTTAAAATGGCGTTTGTGTTCGCCTCTGTAACTCCAACCCAAGTCGAGCCCTTTGTTCCACTTTTGGCAGGCTTCTGCACAGAAGCCTCCAAAAGTGGTGCCACTCTGTCTGGGTCTACAGGATGTGTGTGAGAAGGGGGGGGGGAGAGAATAAGCACCCTGAACTGAGTTGCCTCGGCAACTCAAGTCACACTTGTGTGATTGGCCATGTGGTGAGCCGCCCGGCTCACCACTTAGCATGTTTGAGTGACAGCTAGGACTGGTGAATGGGGGTTTTCTGCATAAAAGCAGGGCTTTGGGGACTGGAACTTCAGAAGTCGCCACAGGACCTAAAGAATCCGAAGAGGGAGAAGCTGAGCCGACCTGCAACACCACCACCACCACCACCACCGGTGGAGCCCTGCTGAACCACCTCACGACTTCCCGACGACAGCGAAGATCTTCATCCTGGAGAGTCTTCTTCCTTTGAACTGGTGGGGTTAAACCAGTTCGCCCTCTTTTCGCCTTCCTGGACCGTCTCGTGGTCGAATCGCCCGTGCCAAGCACCCCGGCGGCCGGATAGCCATGCTTCACTACCGCAAATAAAAGGGTAGTACCTTTTAACCGAGAAACTCTGCGGCTGGTTTCTTCCCTGGCAGTGCAACAACCTCCAGCTTTCCCCCACGTCAAGACCTTCTCTTCCCCTGGACGAAGCACCGGCTTGCAACTACTGCCAGGAACAACTGCCCCCGCTGGAGCCTTCTTACCATTTCAGGTACTGTGTCCCGCCTGGTCTCCCTTGCAACAGAATGTTCAAGGTGTCCCGTAAATCCTTGACTCTCTATCCTGGGGTGACCTGTTAACTAACTTTTCTGAACTGATCCAACTCCTTTTGAACTATCTGCAAAGACTTTTAAAGTGTACTTCAACTGTGTGATCTTGGACACATTCTGCCTTGCTCTCTCCAAGAGTGGGCCTGGCCTATGAACTTTCTTGCTCTACAGTAGACGCTGCCTTTCTTGACTTGCTGTGGTTCTTTTAAAAGTGTTGGTATTGTGTGCTTTCCTAATTCTGCCTTTTCCCTCCCTTTTTAAATAATTATTGGAGTGCCATCTTGGTTAAGCGCTCACGCCTGTATTGATAAGTGGAGTTCTTTTCCCAAGACTTGTCGAATAAATATTCAGGGAGGTGTATATATTTCTAGTGACTGTTTGAACTTGCTTGACATATTAGTGCCAGTGTATTTTTATAAGTGTGTTTTTAAATAATTATATACTTTTATACCCAAGCTCTGGTCAGTTTTTGCTTGTGCTACTGTATTTTTGTATCTAATGTGTATACTCTATATACTGCCTAACTCTTCTTGAGAGAAGTCGGACTGCTCAGCCACAGCTACCAGATACATCTGGGTGGTGCAGACTGCTACCAATTGGGGTTTACTGCCAACACCTGTAGGCTTCAACTTTTTGCAGTGGTCCCTAAGGGAACTGCACAGGTTTCTGACTAACATGGGGGCACAGGGTTGTACCCCCATCCATGGGTGCCATAAGGGTATCCCATGGGTCTGTACACCAGCAAAAGAGCTGCACCGCCAGGAGTCCCACATGAACTCTTGCGCGGAAAACAACTGAACACACGATAAAAAGCAGTAAAGGACAAGGATACGGAGGCCCTGTCCCTCCGATGCATTTCTAGCATCACAGATACCTCTTCCCGAGCTACCATGGTGCACCAGCTGATCTTTGCCAACGCTCTCTAATAGACAGACCTACAAAAGGCTGCGGCCAGAGAAGGGGACAGCCGAGGAGAACTAAGTGAAGCACCGGACAGCCGTCCACCGTCGCTGACCGCCGTAGCCGTCTAGAGCCGCAGTAGTCCTTTGCCTAAGAACATTTTGATCAGGACTCCCTTGTTAATCACAGTCGACCGCTTTTGTCCTACCGGAGAAAGAAAGTCACTGACGACCGAGGAGAATCCGCCGGTGGGTTTCCCGCCATCCGAAAACCTCAGATGCTGTGTTCGCCGACGCCAGACGCCGATGACCCAACGCCCTTGCTGGGCCAAAGTTCTTCATTGGCTCTGTGCGGCACGAACACTCGTCGTCTGGGTGCACCACACGCTTCAGCTTGCAGGACGTTTTCAACCGATCGTCAACAAGCACCCAAGAACCAAAGCTGCCGCAGCAACTACAGTGTTCGCCCCTTTTTCCACGTGGGATCTCGACGATCCGTGGCTCCTGCCTTAAAGAGAGCTGCTCAAGAAGGATCCGTTGAAGACCCGCCGTTGAACTCTGCTATTCCAGGTACACTTGGGTTGTAGAACTATTTAGAAGGAAATAAGACTCTTGTGAATATATGGACTGGGCTTGTGCGATATGACAATGCATTACTTACCGTAAAAGCATTTCTGATGGTTGTATCTGCTTAGATTCACATGCTGTGCATAGTCCGACATCCAGTGGTCACTGCGGAGTATTGCATTTTGTTTTTCGTAGTCGAAAAGGGGACGTCGACAAGGCGTGTCTGTAACACTATCCCTATAGTGACGTGCAGTGTACCCACAACCCCTCACGCGTCGAGGTCCCTCTGTTTGTATTTCTTCTGCCCTGAGGGAGCCTTCTATACGCGAGTGAGCACAGAAAAGAGAGAGATGTAGAAAGATGTCTATGTTCCTTCCATCCGAGCGGGGAGGAAGGGTGGGCGCGTGTGAATCTAAGCAGATATAACCATCAGAAATGCTTTTACGGTAAGTAATGCTTTGTCTTCTGATGTTTGTTAATCTGCTTCGAATCACATGCTGTGCATAGACTAGCGAGCACTACCCGGAGTTGGAGGTGGGTTGTGAGAAGGAACAATAGAGAAAAGATGTCTTAATACTGCTTGTCCCACCTGGGAATCAGATCTAGAGTGAGCATCTAGACAGTAGTGTTTTGTAAAGGTGTGTACAGAACTCCAGGTTGCCGCTTTGCAAGTGGACTCAAGGGGAACGTTTGCAATGAATGCTATGGAAGCCCCAGTGCCTCGAGTAGAGTGTGCTCTTGGCTTGAAGGGTAGTTCTCTCTTAGCAAGAGAGAAACAGAGATGCATTGAACAAATCCATCTAGATATAGTAGACTGAGACTGTATCCCCTTCTCTTCCTGCTGCCACCGAGACAAAGAACTGATTAGTCTTTCTTAGTGGTCTAGTTCTTTCCATATAAAACATGACAGCACTGCGTACATCTAGTGTATGCAGGCTCTTTTCTCCCAAATTGGAAGGGTTTTGAAAGAACGTTGGTAGTTCTATTGACTGGTTGACATGGAATTTCGATATGAATTTCGGTGCAAACATTGGGTGTGTGCGTAGAACCACCTTATATTTGTAAACTGTTATGAAGGGGTCTAGAATAGAAAGTTCCTGTAGTTCACTTACTCTCCTAATGGAGGTGATAGCTATTAGGAAAGCAGTCTTAAGGGTGAGGTCCTTAAGAGTTGCCTTGTGCATGGGTTCAAAGGGTGAGCCCATGAGCCTGGTAAGTACCACATTAAGGTCCCAGCCAGGAGCTGGGTTTCCTATCTGAGGGTGTATCCTCTTTACCCCCTCCATGAAGGCTTTGATAACTGGGACTTTCCACCATGACACCTTAAACTGAGAGGTGGTGTATGCAGAAAGTGCCGCTAGATGGACTTTAATAGAATTGAACACCAGACCCGAGTCCAGTAAATGGGTCAGGTAAAGGACAATTTGTGTGGGAGAGCAGTGGACTGGGTTGATGCTCTTACCTCTACACCAGATGACAAATCTCTTCCACTTGCTAGAATAGCAGTGGCGAGTGTTGTGTTTTCTAGCTTCTTTAAGAATATCCATGCATCTCTGAGGGAGTTGTAAATGGCCAAATTCTATGACCTCAGGAGCCAGGCTGCTAAATTCATGTTCTGTGGGCATGGGTGTAGTGTCTTGCCCTTGTCCTGTGACAGCAAGTTGTACGGGCAGGGCAGTTTCACTGGTGGGGACAGGGACATCTCCATCAGTGCGCAAACCATGGTTGGCGGGCCCACATCGGGGCTATCAGTATCATGGTGACTGGTTCCTGGTGCATCTTGTGCACTATCTTGTTCAGCAGAGGAGTCGGGGGGGGGGGGGGGGGAAGCGTAAACAAATTTCCCTGACCATGGTATCCAGAGACCGTTCCCCTTGGAGCGGTTCTGTGGGTATCTGGAGGCATAATCTAGGCATTGTGAGTTCTCCAGAGTTGCGAACAGGTCTATTTCTGGGAAGCCCCATTGGTTGAAGACATCGTGTAACCGCCATTCGTACTCTGAGGGCAGAGGGAAGTCTCTGCTGAGTTCATCTGCTAGCAGATTGAGTTCCCCTGGTACATGTTGTGACAATAGGAACATGTGTCTGAGAGCCCACTTCCAGATGTTCTGGGACAACTTGGACAGTCCTGGAGAGTGAGTGCCCCCCTTCCTTGTTGAGGTAGTACATGGCTGTGGTGCTGTCCGTGAGGACCATCACTGTCTTCCCTTGTAGGTGTGTCTGGAAGGCTTTTAGTGCCTTGAACACTGCAAGTAGCACTAATAAGTTTATATGCGTGGAAGCTACGTCGGAGTCCAGACTCCGCGAGCAGTCTAATGGGGTAGGTGAGCCCCCCATCCTGTGAGGGATGCATCTGTAGTTAGAGTGGCTTCCACTGCGTGGGTGGCGAATGGTTTCCCTATTACCAGGTTTTCCTTCGACCACCACCGTAGCGAGAGAACCAAGGCCTGCGAGACCACCACTAGATCGTCCCATTGTCCACTGGCCTGACACCACTGGCTGTTGAGCCACTCTTGCATTGGGCGCATGCGCAGGCGTGCGTGAGGTACCAAATAAAAACATGACGCCATCATTCCTAGCAAGCGCATTGCTTTGCGTACCGTCACCTCTCGACCGGCCACATATTTAGGGATCTGAAACAGCATATTTTGGACCCTCTCGTTGGAGGGGAAGACGAGGCCGTCCTTTGTTCAAATTAGAGCCCCTAGGAATTGTTTGATTTGGCTGGGGTCTAAGCTGGACTTCTTCTCGTTGATGGAGAAGCCCAGTTGGACCAAAAGGTCTACTGTCTTCTGGGTGTTTGAGAAGCATGTCTCGTAGGACTCCCCTGTTATGAGCCAATCGTCGAGGTAAGGGTATACCGGTATGGACAACCTGCGCAGGTGGGCCACTGCCAATACCTTCGTGAATACCCTTGGTGCAGACGCTACGCTGAAGGGTAGCACTCTGAACTGGTAGTGTTTGCCCTCTATCATGAACCTGAGGTATTTTCTGTGCGCTGGCAACATCAAAATATGAAAGTATGCATCTTTCATGTCTAGTGTTGTCATGTAGTCCCCCTGAGATAGCAGGGGAATTACTTCCTGTAATGTTACCATACGAAAATTTTTGTGGTTTTACAAATTTGTTCGCTGGGCGCAGATCTAGTACAGGGCGCATGGTTAGGTCCTTTTTGGGTACAAGGAAGTACACTGAATAAATACCTTCCATTACCTGAGATAGGGGCAGGACCCCTATTGCTCCTTTCTCTAGCAGCTGTTCTACTTCTTGCAGGACGAGGAGGTGTTCTGGTGACAGGCGTCGTCCCCTTGGAGGTCTGTAGGTGGGGGACCGATTGAACTCTATACAGTACCCGTGGGCTACGGTTGACAATACCCACCGGTCTGATGTTATTCCCTCCCATGCTGAAAGGAACGATGTTATCCGGCCCCCAACCGGAGACGCATGGGAGGGGACCCGAACCTTCGGGTCATTTGGTGTTACTTGCCGGGGTGCCTCTGGGGCTGGAGCCCCGGCCTCTTCCCTTGCCACGGCGTTGTCCTCTTTGGTTCTACTGGTTACTGGTACCCTGATTAGAGGGCCAGTTGCCCGCAGTGTAATGCTGTTGCTGCTGCTGCTGCTGTTGGCGTTGGCCACGAAAAAAGCGCTTGTTCCCAAATCCCTGCCTGTTTGGAGGCTTTGAGGTTTGGTCTAAGGTCTTTATGGTGTCGAATTCTTTCTTCGCATTTTCCAGTGCATCTTCCACTGCCCTTCCAAAGAGATTCGACTCTTCTATTGGCTTATTAATGAGTGACGCCTGCGTTTCTGCCTTGAAACCGGAATTGCAAAGCCAGACGAGACGCTTCAGCACAATTCCCTGCACCAAAGAACGGCCAGCAGTTTCTGCCGCATCAAGAGTGTTCTTAATGATGCTCTGGTTGACCAGAGCTCCTTCTGTAACTGTAGCCAATAAGCAAGTTCTTAGAGGTTCAGGGGCTTCTTTGATGTCCTGCTTAAGCTTTCCCCATTGAGCATCAGCATAGCTTGCCAACAATGTATTATTATTGGCAATCCTAATTGAAAACGCTGCCGAGGCGGAAATCCTTTTGCCCAAGGCATAAAGCTTTTTCCCTTTATCTGGGGGTGCCTCGCTGGTTGACAGTGGAACCCCAGCCCTCTTCCTTGTGTTAGTCACCACTAAGGAGTCTGGGACTGAGTGACCCCTGATATATAATGGGTCTGACTGAGAGGGTGAGAACAATATCTCAATTCTTGGATTGACCCCTCTTACCAGCGCGAGGGTGGACAGCGATGGGGTGAGTCGTCTCTTAACCGAGGCGAGGATAAGAATAGTTTGACTAGTGGGAGGTTTTTCTTTAATAATCCTTTCGACGAAATCAGTATCTGGGCTGGGGTGACCTCCCCAGTTTCAACTTCGAAATGCGCTGCTGCCTTCCTCGGTAGCGCATTGAAGGTGGGCTGATCGTCTACTGGAGATGGGTTCCTGACCGGTGTGGTCTGAGGAGAAGAAATGTCTATAATGTCGGGGTCTGTAGACCCTGATGGCGACTGCCAGGGCTGTAAGCCACCTTCACCTGGGACCTCCTCGTAGCCCTCCTCACCTATGTTAGTGTCATCCTGAAAAGCTTCTCCCTCTTGTTGGTCTTCATTATTCACAAACTCATCCTCTTCCTGGAAGTGAGAGACCTCTTCAGTGAGATTGTAAGAGTTCCTGTCTTCCTGTAGGGGGTTAAAGAGCTTCGGGTATTTAGCCCATGGCCCCTCCTGGAGTACCTCCCTTGGCCTCTTGGGTGTCCTATTTTCTGGGCTGGCCATGAACCCGTCTAGCTTGTCCATACATGTCTGGAACCTCTCTGCAGTACAGTAAGGTAGGCCAGAGCGGTCTGGGAGTGAAAAGGGAGTTCCCTCTCCCTGTAGTTGCTTAGTTCTGTCCCATAGCGTCGAAGATAGAGTCCCTTCGCCTTCTGAGAAACCCTCTCGCTGGCTAGGGTCTTCTGTCGACAGTGGGAGCTGTGCCAGCCTACCCTCCGGCGTCTTCAGCGTTTCTTTGGCCTTGTGAGCGGTTCTCAGCGTGTCGCCCGTCGTCTGTCTCTGGCCGTCTTTAGAAGCTATACGCGCGAGGCTATCGGCGTTCAGCTTCTCCGTCGAGGGATCGCTCACCGTCACGCTAGGCGGTGCCGAGTCTTTATTGGCAACGTACGCACTCTTGCGAGGCACATCGCCTGAGGATTTGGGGATAGCACCCTTATTTACAGAAAGCCCAGTCGCGGAAGCGGTGGCGGGGAGGGCTTGCGACCCTTATGGTCGGCGGAAGACACCGGTGGGCCCGACACCTCAGTTGACATTATGGCTGCCTTCGTCTTCGACGAATGCGTGATGTGGGGTATGTGCTTATGTGTTTTCCTGTGTTCGTCCATGTCGCCGGGGTGTTCATCCCCTAAGCGGGGCGTGAGCCGGGCTTGTCGGGGACGGACGATGAGGAGCGGGCGCGCTCCTTCGAGAGGTCTACAACCTCTGTTGTGGAGGCCGTGTAATCACTGTCCTCGTCACATTCGGCGGCAGCTGGGGAGGAGTCAGACCTAGACATCGCATAGGCTGCCCACCTTTTGACCCTGCGGTCCTTTAATGTTTTGGGTTTAAGCAATTTACAGGCCGCACAGCTGTCCTCTTTGTGATCGAGGGGCAAGCAACGGTTAAACCGTTTGTGCTTGTCCTTCCAGGTAAACTTGCCCTTGCAAAGCGGGCAAAACCTAAAGGGCGTCCTCTCCATAGCTGAGGGCATGAAATGTGATTACGACCTCGAAAGAGAGGGAGGGGAAAGAGAAAGGCATTCTCAGAGTGTTAAAGAAATGACCAACAACCCCACTCTCCCTACTGTGTTAGGCCGGCGAGGCCCGGCCACGTGTTCGCAAGCGCTGAAGGATCTCCTCCGCTCGTCCCTCCGTCGAAGATCTTGCTCGGTGGAGAACAGCTTGGCAGCTACGTCGAGGGAGGGATCTATGTGTTATAATTAATAATAATAATAAACGACCAAGGGTCGAGGAAATGATTTTGCGATGTCTCTCGAGGAGCTCTGCATAAAGGCGACCAATAACTGGGCGGAAAAAAACAATCTGAGGGACCTCGACGCGTGAGGGGTTGTGGGTACACTGCACGTCACTACAGACACGCCTTGTCGACGTCCCCTTTTCGACTACGAAAAACAAAATGCAATACTCCGGAGTGACCACTGGATGTCGGTCTATGCACAGCATGTCATTCTAAGCAGATTAACAAACATCAGAAATCTTTATTTTAAGGTTGCCCAGGTGGGGGGGGGGGATCCTCATACAGAACTGTGTCTAGGTAACAAGGCCAGTATTTTGCCAATTGTTATAACCAACTGTTTTCCTCTTATGTCTATTGTTTGTTCTCGATTACTTGATTTGTGTGACATTTAAAGTAAGTACAGTTGATGCACTTTAATGAAATCTAATAGTGACTGTGGTACCACGTAGAACTGTGTATACATTTCCCATTCTAGATTAACTGAGCACAAAGTGAGTTATTGTGATTGTGTATATAACCTTGAACCTTAATTATATAAAGACTGTTTTGACTAATCCAGAGTGTGGACATTCCTTTGTGGGTGCTTGGGGACGACACTGAACTGAAAAACCAGTCTGCATCACCGCCTGAGAGCTAGCCCTTGATTGCTCAACCACGTTTTACCAAATCGAGAATCTTGGCTGCGTCCTCTGTGCCTCTCCTCTACCATATAGAGTGCAGGAGTACAGACACCCCCCTCCAGTCTTTACAGTCAACTCTAAGGGGTAAACCAGGAAAATCAATGATATGGGTTAGTTGAGTGATCGGACCAAAGACACACTGATGAGTGGAGGTGAAGATTTGATGCAATAGTACCCAATTGAGAATATGGCCCCCTATTTGAGTGGGTTTTGTGACCCGTTGGATGTAACCGATAGTGGACAGTGCAGCCAGCAATGACTGGTCAATTTTAACAGAGGGCACATTAGCCCAACCATTAAAATCACCAAGCAACACAACGGGCACCTTGCCACTGGATGCCCTACTGAGTAAGTTCAACAGTTGTTCGTCAAACAGAGAAAATGTTTTCGGTGGACGATAAACAATAGTACTAAGAGTTGTATCACTAATCCTTATTTTGAAAACCAAAGATTTGCACTCATTCAAGGGCTCATGAGGCAAAAGATGATACTGAAAAGTATCCTTAAGGCGTCATACAACCCCCCCTTTGCATCTTTTTCGTCAGCCCTCAACAGCTCATAATCGGGAGGGTCTGCAAGGATAGCCTCGTTGGAAATGGTGTCGCTAAACCACGACTCCGTGATGGCTAAAAAGTCATAGTTAACTTGACTGAGTAGGTCGTCCACATCAACACCATGAGACACAAGGGAACATGTATTGAGAAGAGACGCAACCAATGAAAAATTGGGCCAGCCTTTAATTGCCGGTGGAAGGCTTGTCGGTTTGGAAGTAGTAACATTGCAGGAGTCAAAAAGTGTCTCGTTGGGTCTGGGGCACATTGTTAACAGCAACCCACAGTGAGGTGGAACTAATTAAAGGTAAATAAACCGGCCAGGGCTTACCTGCAGCCGTGCAAGACGCAGACACAAACCGGAAGCAAGTCGGACGCAAACAGCGATAACTGGCCTGTCTAACGAGCGGGTGCTGATGCACCGCCAATGTCAATAAATTGGAGTACCAACATGGGAGGTGTAATTTAACAAAACTAAGAGTCGCTTACTATTGGTCAAGTTATTGAACAGTATCAAATAGCCCTCAGCAATTCCCTTGACTTGCTCGGGTATAACTTCACTAAAGCTAGAAATATAGCCGTGGTAAATACAATTTGCAACCAGTTGATCAAGTTAAAGACAGATGTCGTTCAGTATAAAAGAGGAGCACCACGTACCAATTTGTCCTTGTGGATGAAAAAGAATGAGTCTTGCACTGACAATGCTTGAAGTTCACCGACTCTTCTTATGAAGGTTATAGCCACCAAGAAAGCAGTCTTGTATATGCAGTGTTTAAGACTTGACTTATGCATAGGCTGAAAGGGGGGTCCCATGAGCTTTGCAAGTACTACGTTGAGATCACAGCCTGGCGGTGGGTTTGAGATAGGAGGGTGGAGTTTCTCTACTCCCTCCATGAATACCTTAATGACGTGAACTTTCCACCATGATACTTTATTGTGAGAGGTGGTGTATGCTGATAAAGCTGCCAGGTGAAACATTATAGAGTTAAAGACCAACACTGAGTCTAGCAAGTGGAGCATGTACTGAAGAATGTGGGATAGAGTACATTCTATGGGGTTTATTTATTTAGACAGGCACCAAATTATAAATCTCCACTTGTCGAAATAACAGAATCTGGTGTTTGGTTTACGTGCCGCCTAGAGGATATCCATACACCTTTGTGGTAGATTAAGATGTCCAAACTAGGACCTCAGGAGCCATGCTGCCAAGTTCATTGAATGAGGTTGAGGGTATAATGATGTTCCCCTGTGCTGGGTTAGCAAATTGGTCTGGCACTAGAGTTTGAAGGGATCGCACATCGCTAGTTTGCACAGATGTGGACACCAGGGTGGTCTTGCCCACATGGGACCAACTAGGATGAGCGTCATCTGTTTTCTGTGAATCTTGTTCACCACCCTGTTCATTAGTGGAGGTGGGGGGGAAAGCGTATGCAAATTTCCCTGACCAACTCAACCATAGGGCGTTCCCCTTGGAGTCTAGTTGGAGAAACCTGGACGGAAAGACTGGGCATTGCTGGTTTTCTTTTGCAGATAACAAGTCTAGCATGGGATAACCCCACTGAAAAAATGTGATCTGCGACACGTGTCGAGTCGCCATTCTTGATCTTCGTGTAGGGGATCTCTGATTAGCAAGTCCGCTATGGTGTCGAGTTCCCCCAGAACATGTTGGGAAGTCAGGAACATCCTTCGTCTGAGTGCCCATTTCCATATTTTCTGTGCGCGCTTGGACAGATTTGGAGAATGTGTGCCCACCTGCTTGTTGAGGTAGAACATTGCAATGGTGCTGTCTGTTAAGATCTGTACTGACTGATTTGTCAGCTGTGCTTCGAATGCTTGCAGCGCTTCGAATATCGCTAGAAGTTCCAGCAGGTTGATATGGTTCTATGCAGTGATGTGAGAACACAGACCATGTGTTGTGAGATGATGTGCCCCCCCCACCCAAAGAGTGATGCGTCTGTTGTAACTACCGCTTGCACAGCCGTATCAAAGGGTTTTCCCTTTAACAGATTCTGCTTTGTCCACAAGCCAAGGGCTAGGACTAGTGCTGGCGAAACTACCACTAGATCATCCCACTGACCGCTTGCCTGAGACCACTGTTTCGCAAACCACTCCTGTATCGAATGTATGCGCAAACATGGTACAAGGTAAATGCAAGATTCCATTGTTAGGGAGAATTCTTAGAAATGTGCCAATTCTCTTCTACCTTAGAGACAGTGAGAAATTTTTCCCACCCTCTTGTGTGTTTTGACCCGATTTGGATTTTGTTTCCTTTATTTTCTGAGTCTGACAAACTCCATAGGCATCTACTTTTTGTAACGTGACACAAAGCACCTTCAGTGCCATTGTCACAGAGAACTCCTTTAGATTTCTCAATAGGTTTACATACCTTTTCTTGTGTGAACTACTGTTCCCAAGAATAGTAAAGTGAAATTGACTTTACTTACCTTTTCTCTTTGTAGGTCCAGCAGACACCATGTATTTTTCATTGATTGGACCACTGTTTCTCTTTTGGTTTTGGAATCTGAAACTCAATAAGCATCTCTTTACATTGTGTCACACAGCACCTTTAGTGCAGTGACAACAGGAAGTCTTACAGATTTCCCAAAGGTTTAAATAGCTTCACTTGGTTAAACTACTGTTTCCAAGAGCAGTAAAGTGAAATTGACTTTACTTACATTTTGTAACTTTCTAGACCCAGCACACACTATCTTACCATAGGGTGCTGAAGGGGTTACTTAGTATCCCATTTGTCTACTTTCTCATGTAACATGTTTTTGTTACCCTTTCTACAATTAATGGCTGGTGGCAGTGGTTTACTTTTTTCTACCATTGGGTCTTTCTACCGTGGGCTGCAATTGCAGCTGCAGTAAAGCACCCATGGGTGCCCATTTTGTCAGTATGGCCTCAGTCTTTTTTTGCCATTTCTTGTTGGAAAAGTCCTTCTCGAGTTTTATTCTGAGCGCCAACCCAGGTTTGGTGCCTTTGTTGGTGTTGTCTTTGGTGGGATTCACTGGCGAAGCCCGCCTCTGGCCCCATGGTGTCTGGCAGGGCAGGAAGTGAGCGAGGGGCCCGATACTCTGTGCTTAATTCCCCTTGGTTACAGGAATGCACCCGAAGGTGATTGGCTGGCTGCTCTTGAAGGACAGCCACCATGCTGTGTGAGTGACAGCTAGGCTGTGAATGAATGGGAGAAACCTGCATAAAAGGAGTTTTTGCCTTGGAAGGTAGAGTCGACCACTTGATGAAGGAATCCAAAGAACAGAGAGACTCTTGCTGCAACTCCTGGACCGTTGGTTTGGCAGGTGAAGCCCTGCTGCATTGCTGAAGCTCCGAATTCACCTCGACTAGAGAAGCCCTGCAACGCACGACTTCTCCCCTTGGGTTGGTGGGACCAATCAACTCCAAACCAAACACATCTGGACATCCTCTTGGAGCTGGCTGTACTTCCATTGCTACTGCAGGAACCGATTGCCTGGGAGAGGAACACCGAAATCGTGTGTCTTGTTTTTAAGTTGGACCCGAGCTACAGGAAGATCCTCCGAACTCGCATGAAGCAGGACTGACCAAGCCTAAGCCACCTCAACAGAGTGCTGCACCCAGATGCGAGGAAAGTCCATAAGGTATCCGAGAACCGCAGTGGTGCCATTTGCAAGAGACGCAAGAAGCTGAAACAGTGAAGTGCAGCTGATCTGAAGTTTGCTCATTGCTGCCGCTGACCTTCAATTCGTAGTGCAGGAGTCCCCAGACGTCCTCCCTCTTGTCCCCACGATTGAAGCCCAGGAACAACAGGATCTACACAGGAACAGAAGCCAGCTGCAACCACTTTCTTCAGACCTAAGCTACTGTAAAACTAAGGGGAATTACCTCTTGATGTGTAGCCTTGCTAGCTCTCAGTTGAGACATGCCTTGGTTGCTTTTGCAGAGTTGCTTGCAGCTTTGCCCCTCACAAGCCTCCCAGCGTGTGGCCCTACATTGTTTTCATTTTCTACAAAGACTTTTTTTAAAAAATAGTAGTTCTTTATTTTAACGTAGTGCAGAATACATTCCTTAGCGTCACACATCTTACAATATTACAATTCGTTTATCTTCCAGAGGTTATAGAACCTACATTCACAAACATAGCTCAAGCAACAATTCTTAGTACAATTACACACTGCATATTCGTCATTGATCCGGTCTCTGTTTACTTAAGTATTCACGGAAAGGCTCCTAAATGACCTGCAGCTTGATGGAACCAATGAGACATAGCCCTCCTCGCATTCATTAGCGTATTTGCGCTCCTCTACTCGTGGCATGAATGTAGTAGGTATGAACCAGACTTCTATTCGAGTGTGCATCGTGAAATGCAGAGTAGAATGTATATTCACATGAGGTGGGGTTGAGAGCATGCCATGCTTCTATCAGGCCTAGGGGCTTGGTCACATTCAGCAGCATCTGGCCCACATTACTCAAGTCCCGCTGTGTGGCTCTGTCCATAACACAATCCAGTATTAGATTGAAGTCTCCCCCCCAGATGATTTGCGAGTGTGGGTTCCCAAGTAGGATATCTAATATTAGGCTGTAGAATAGAGGATCATCTACGTTAGAGCCGTAAGTGTTTACACCACACAGATCGCCCCATAGAATAATATCTGCCCTGTGGGTCGATGACATGCATTACTCATGGTAATAGCATTTCTGATGATTGTATCTGCTTAGATTCACATGCTGTGCATATGGTCCGACATCCAGTGGTAACAGCGGAGTATTGCTCCTTGTCTTTTGGGGACCGAAAGGGGACGTCGGCATAGGCGTGTCTAACACTATCCCCATTGTGACGTGTAGTTTACCCAAAATCCCTCACTTGCAGAGGTTCCTCCGATTGTATTTTCTCTGCCATGAGGGAGCCCCAGGCTCTTGTGAGCGAGTACATAAAGAGAGAAAGTAGTAAGACGTCTATGTTCCTTCCACCCCAAGCGAGGAGGCAGTGAGGGCGCATGTGAATCTAAGCAGATCCAATCATCAGAAATGCCATTACGGTGAGGAACGCGTGTCTTCTGATGCTTGTTAATCTGCTTAGAATTACATGCTGTGCATAGACTAGCGAGCAGTACCCGGAGTTGGAGGTGGGTTGTGAGAAGGAACAGTAGTGAAAATATGTCTTAATACTGCTTGTCCCACCTGAGAATCAGATCTAGAATGAGTGTCTATGCAATAGTGTTTGGTAAAGGTGTGTGCAGAACTCCAGGTTGCCGCTTTGCAAATGGACTCGAGGGGAACATTTGCAATGAATGCTATGGAAGCCCCAGTGCCCCGAGTAGTGTGCTCTAGGCATGAAGGGCAGTTCTCTCTTAGCAAGAGAGACCTAGTGTGATGCATTTGTCAATCCACCTTGAGATAGCTGATTTAACGACAGGATTCCCTTCTCTACCAGCTGCCAATGAAACGAAAAACTGGTTTGTCTTCCTCAGTGGTTTTGTTCTCTCCAGGTAAACATGACTGCTCTACGCACATCTAGTGTGTGTAGGCTTCTTTCGGCCATGCTAGTGGGATTGTGGAAGAAAGTGGGTAGTTCCATAGATTGGTTCCCATGGAACTTTGAAATGTATTTAGGCGGAAATCTAGGATGAGTGCGCAAAACCACTGTCTTTGTGGACTACAACAAAAGGGTCTAGAACTGAAAGGGCCTTTAGTTTGCCAACGCTTCTGATAGAAGTGATAGCTACTAGGAAGGCCGTCTTGTAAGTAAGGTCTTTTGGACTTGCTTTATGCATTGACTCAAAGGGAGATCCCACAAGTCTGGTTAAAACCACATTTAGATCCCATCCTGGAGCTGGTTGAGAAATGGGGGGGTGTGATATTTGTGGATTCTCTTAACCCCTTCCATAAAAGCCTTCATAACAAGTATTTTCCACCACAACACTTTCTGTTGTGACAGTGTAGGCTGAGAGCAGCAAGATGAACATTTAGGGAATTGAAGACCAGTCCTGAGTATAACAACTGGGTTAGGTACAGCACAATGTGTGTAGGTGAGCAATCGATGGGATTGACGCCCATGGTATTACACCAGATGACAAAGCGTTTCCATTTATTGGAATAGCAATGGCATGTGTTAGGTTTCCTAGCATCTGAGGGAGTTGAAGGTGTCCAAACTATAACCTCGGGAGCCAGGCCGCTAAATTCAGAGTTTGCAGGCATGGATGTAGTGTCCCCCCCCCACCCCCATCCTGAGACAACATGGTGCACGGACAGGGTAGTTTCAAGGAGAGGAATGGGGGGAGGGACATCTCCATTACATGAGCGAACCAGGGTTGGCAGGGCCACCAATATCATGGTAACTGGTTCCTGGTGCATCTTGTGCACTATCTTGTTGAGAAGGGGAGTCGGGAGAGGGGGGCGGGGGGGCTGGGGGAAGCGTGGACACATTTTCCTGACCATGCTATCCAGAGAACGTTCCCCTTGGAGCGGTTCTGGTGGTTACTGGAGGCGTAGTCTTGGCATTGGGCGTTCTCCTGAGTTGCGAACAGATCGATCTCTGGGAAGCCCCATTCTGCGAAAACGTTGGAAACGATGTCTTCGTGCAGACGCCATTCGTATTCTACGGGCAGGAGGAAATCTCTGCTGAGCAAGTCTGCCAGAAGATTGAGTTCCCCTGGAACATGTTGGGACAACAGAAACATCTTGTGTTTGAGAGCCCATATCCAAATGTTTTGGGACAGCTTGGATAGCCCTGGAGAGTGAGTGCCCCCCTGTTTTTTCAGGTAATACATGGCTGTAGTGCTGTCTGATAGAATCAGCACTGTCTTCCCTTGTAGTTGCATCTGAAAAACCTTTAATGCCTTGAACACCGCTAATAGCTCCAGTAAGTTTATATGGTTGGACGCTACTGGTGGGGACCATCCTCCATGCACTGTCTGCTGAAGCAAGTGAGCTTCCCCCCCACCCCGTGAGAGATGAGTCTGTCGTGAGAGTGGCTTCCACTGCAGGGGTGGTGAAGGTTTTCCCCTTCAGAAGGTTTTTCCTTGACCACCACTGCAGAGAGAACGAGGGCTGGTGAGACAACTACCATATCTTCCCATTGTCCGCTGGCCTGACACCACTGACTGTTGAGCCACTCTTGCATGGGACGCATGCGCAGCCACGCGTTGGGAACCAAGTATATGCAGGACGTCATCATCCCTAGCAAACGCATGGCTTTGCGCACCGTCACCTCCCGACTGGCTACATATTGAGGGATCTGAAAAAGCATGTTCTGAACCCTCTCGTTGGAGGGGAAGACAAGGCAGTCTTTCGTCCAGATTAGAGCCCCCAGAAATGTTTTACTTGGCTGGGGACTATATTGGATTTTTTCTCGTTGGAGAATCCCAGACTGAACAGGTGGTCTACGGTCCTTTGGGTGTTCAAAAAACATGTGTCGTATGAGTCCCCCGTTATGAGCCAGTCGTCGAGGTAAGGGTAAACCGGGACGGATAGCCTGAACAGGAGTGCTGCTGCCAGTACCTTGGTAAACACCATTGGCGCCGAAGGGGAGCACTTTGAATTGGTAATGCCTGTCCTCTACCATGAACCTTCGATATTTCCTGTGCGCTGGCAACATTGAAATATGAAAGTATGCATCTTTCATGTCCAATGTTGCCAGGTATCCCCCTGTTTCAACAGTGGGATCCCCTCCTGTAGCGTTACCATGCAAAACTTGAGGTTTTATTTACTTGCTCGCTGGGCGCAGGTCTAGAACAGGGCACATGCTGAGGTCCTTTTTGGGTACAAGGAACTACACCGAATAAATACCCTTGTTTACCTGAAGAATAGGGACGGCTTCTCTGGCGTTCTTTCCCAGCAGCGCTTCCACCTCTTGATTCAGGATCTCCAGATGGTCTGGTGAGAGGTGGCGTGGTCCGAATTGTGGAGGTCAGCCGAATTCCACACAGTATCGTGGGCGACCGTCTTTATGACGCACTGGTCTGAAGTTATCCCCTCCCATGCCGTGAGGAAAGATGTTAAGCGCCCTCCGACCGGGGTGACATGGGATGGGACATGGATCCGATGGTCAGTTCTGACCAGAGGCTGCGGCTCCTCTAGGATTGTGGCCTCTACCTCTGGCTTGGCCGCCTCGCTGACCCATTTGTGGGTAGTATGGAGGGCTCCCTGAAGTTTGTACAGCATTAAAGTTTCCTGTGCCATAGTTGTTTTGACTTGCACGGGACTGCCCTCGAAAGGACAGACGAGCACTACCTCCTCTCTGAGGGGGAAGGTCTTTGAGTAATTTGTTGCAGGGACTGAAGAGTCTCATGCTCTTTTTTGGCTGTTTCTAGGGCCTCATCGACCGCCTTTCCGAAGAGGTTAGTTTCTTCAATGGGTTTATTGATCAGAGCGGCCTGTGTTTCAGGTTTAAACCCCGAGGTACGAAGTCAAGCATGCCTTTTAAGAAGGGTTCCCTGTGCCAGATACCTGCAAGCTGTTTCAGCCGCATCCAGAGTGTTCTTTATCCCATTCTGGTTCACTTGCCTGCCTTTGGCCACAATAATGAGAAGTTTGGCACTTAGGGGCTCTGGGACCTCCTGGAGACCTTCCTGTCCTAGGTTCCATTGAGCGTCAGTATAACTCGCCAGCAGCGTCATGTTATTCGCTATCCGCGTGGTATATGCGGCAGCCGAGGTAACCCGCTTACCTAAGTCATATAACTTCTTGGATTCTCTATCTGGAAGTGCCTCCCCCATAACAAGTGGTACTCCTGCCCGTTTACGGGTGGTAGTCACTACCAGCGAATCGGGCGTGGAATGCCCTTTAATGTATTGAGGGTCCAAAGGAGCTGGCCGAAATAACTTTCCTACTCTTGGGTTCACTGGCCAGGTTTGAGCTGGTGACACCAGGGAGGGGGCCAATCTTCTCTTAATAGAATTAAGGAGGGGAATGGCCTGGCTAGAATATCTTCTACAAAGTCCTGCTCAGGCACCGCCTCTTGAGTAGTGATTTGAAAGTGATCTGATGCCTTCCTTAACATGGCATTGAAGGCCATTTGGTCGTCTACAGTTGAGGCCTGGTGAGCCGGGTGGACGGAGGAGAATCCAGGCACAGAACATCAGTGTCCTGATCCTGTGGGGGGAGCGTCCATAGGTCCGTCCCCACTTGGTGTGTTTCTTCCCAATTGTCCGTGGTATCCGCCTGGTCCTCATTGTAGCCCTGCAGGAAGGAAGGTTCTTCATCTTCACTGTAAATGTCCTGATAAGTATCCATTTGAAGGTCTTCATGATGGACGGGAACTGAGGGCTGATTCTCTTGTAACTGAAGCAGGATTAGGCTCTCCACAAGATCTTTTCGGGGAAGGCTGTTCAGAAAAATAAATTCTCAAGACGATCCATGCACCCTTCAAATGTCTCCCTTGTCCACCTACAGGTCCTAGAAGGGCCTACGGGTGGAAAAAACGTTGTCTTCCGCCTCTTGACGCCGACATTTGTCACTTAGGGTGTTGGAAAGAGGCTCTTGACTGTCCTCAGTTATCGCAAGAATCTGGGCACCATGGTGTATCAATAGATTTGTCCGCGGCCTGCCTCATGTTTTTCGACGGAATAGGTATAAGCGCAACCGCTGAAGTCATTCTAGCGATACTGTGTTCGATTTCCGCCGACTCTGCGTGAGATAGTGGTTCCGAAGGTCTATCGGTAGGTTTACCGCCTAACGCGAACTTGAGGCCTAGTCGTAGTTTTTGGTCCTACCGGGCCTTTCAAGACAGTCAGAGCTTCGAAGTTCTGTGCTTCAATGTGTAAACTTGATTAGGGGTAGCGCCCTTGCTTGTTTTGGAATGCCCGGTCAAACGCTGCTGCGGATGCAGGGAAGGCTTTGGATCTGAACGATCCGAGGAATCCGCCGAAATTTTCATTGTGTGTCAATTGTAATGTCTTTGTGCGCCCCTGTCACTGGGTGTTGTCCCTGAAGCGAGACCAGAATCAGGCCTTGAAGGGTCGGGGACGGGCATGGCGGACCTAGAAGTGTCCGACTCAAGGTCTATCACATCCGCAATGGATGTTTGGTCATCGGAGGTGCCCCTGTCACTTTCAGCAGGTGTGGCGGTGGGGTAGGAGGGTCCCGCCCGCAACATACCGCACGCGGCCCTCCGCTTTACATGGCACTCCTTAAGGGTTTTAGGCCGAAGGAGTTTACAAGCCGCACACCGCTTCTCGTTGTAATCTAAGGGGAGACAGGAGTTGCACATCCTGTGCTCGTCCTTCCACTGAGTCCTTTCCATAGCAAAAGGGAAAGATGACCAGACCTATAGGGTAAAGAGGGGGGGGGGGGGGAGAAGAGGAAAGACAACAGAAATATGGCCACCCCAACCCCACTCTCCCTACTGTGAAGGCCAGCCAGAGGGCCCGGCCACATGGATGCTTCAAGAGCCGGATCTTAGGTGCCACAATCCACTGCCATAGACAAGTCCCCCGTAGTCTTCGTCGAAGTTGTTCTTGCCATCGAAATGACTTAAGGGGAAAGAACCGACAAGTCGGTTTAGAATAAACAATGTCTCTTATGTAAGAGCTCCGCTATAGGGGGACCAGTTATCTGGGCGGAAAAAAACAATCTGAGGGACCTCTGCGCGTGAGGGATTTTGGGTACACTACATGTCACAATAGGGATATTGTTACAGACACACCTATGCCGACGTCCCCTTTCGGTCCCCAAAAGACAAGATGCAATACTCCGCGGTTACCACTGGATGTCGGACCATATTCACAGTATCTAATTCTAAGCAGATTAACGAGCATCAGAAATGCTAATTCCCCACTACCTTAGAGACCCCCAGCTCTTTTTGCTGCACTTTACAATTTTTAATTTCTAACCTGGAGAGAATGCGACCACTCATGTATTTTTCTGTGATTTGTTTCTTTTTACTTTGGAGTCTGACAAACTCCATAGGCATCATCTTTACATTGTGACACACTGCGTCGTCAGTGCAGTGGCACAGGGAAGTCTTAGATTTCCCAAAAGTTTCAATACCTTCTCTTAGATAAACTACTGTTTCCGAGAGCGGTGAAGTGAAATGGACTTTACTTACATTCTGTAACTTTCTAGACCCAGCAGACACTATCTTACCATAGGGTGTTGGAGGGGTTACTTAATATCCCCTTTGTCTAGCTTCTCAAGTAGCATTTTTAGGTTACCCTTTCTGCAATTAATGGCTAGTGTCAATGGTTTACTTTTTACTACCATTGTGTGTTTTTACCGCAGGCTGCAATTGCAGCTGCAGTAAGACACCAACGGGTACCCATTTTGTCAAAATGGCCCTGGTTGTCTTTTTTGCCATTTTTTGTCAGAAAGGTCATTCTTGATATTTACTCTGCGCGCCCAACCAGGTTTGGTCCCTTTGTTCGTTTTGTCTTTGGCGGGATTCACTGGTGAAGCCGGCCTCTGGCTCCAGCGTGTCTGGCAGTGCAGGAAGTGAGGGAGGTGTTACAGGAATGCACCCGAAGGTGATTGGCTGGCTGGCTGTCCTTGGAGGACAGCCACCCTGCTGTGTGAGGGACAGCTAGACTGCGAATGAATGGGAGAAACCTGCATAAAAGGAGAGGCTTTTGACATGGAAGGCACAGTCGACCACTGGATGAAGGAATCTGACGAAGAACTTGGAAGAGATGCTTGATGCAATTCATGGACCGTTGGTTTGGCAGGTGAAGCCCTGCTGCATTGCTGAAACTCTGAATTCGCCTTGACTAGAGAAGCCCTGCAAAAGACAACTTCTCCCCTTGGGTTAGTGGGACCGATCAACCCCAAACCGAACTAGTCTGGACATCCTCTCGGAGCTGGCTGTACTTCCATTTCTGCTGCAGGAACCGATTGCCAGGGAGAGGAACACCAGAATGCATTGTCTTGTTTTTAAGTCAGACCTGAGCTACAGGAAGATCCTCCGAACTCTCACGAAGCAGGACTGACCAACCATGAGCAACCTCACCAGAGTGCTGGACCCCAGATGCAAGCAAAGTCCATAGGAATCCGAGAACCGCAGTGGTGCTATTTGCAAGAGCTGCAAGAAGATGAAACCGCAAAGTGCCACTGATCTGAAGTTTGCCCATTACTGCCGCCGACCTTCAATTCGTACTGCAGGTGTCCCCAGACGTTCTCCCTCTTGTCCCCACGACTGAGGCCCAGGAACAACAGGATCGGCAGACCTACACAGGAACAGAAGCCAGCTGTATCCACTTTCTTCAGACCTAAGGTACTGTAAAACCAAGGGGCCTTACCTAGTGTTGTGTAGCCTTGCTAGCTCTCAGTTGAGGTGTGTCTTGGTTGCTTTTGCAGAGTAGCTTGCAGCTTTGCCCCTCAAAAGCCTCCCAGCTTGTGACGCTACAGTGATTTCATTTTCTACAAAAGGCTTCTAAAACATTGTACAAGACTTTTTACCTACCTGCAAGAAGTGCTTCAGCTCACCTAGAATTTCTACAACATTGGCTGTCCCGGCTCCCTGAAAGACTCTTCTTACCTCTGACTTTGTGCTTTAACTGTCTGTCAGGAAAGGGTTAATTTACTTTGCCTTGGAGGGTTCAAAAAGTACTTACCTGTTGAAGAATATTTGTTAACCATTGTTTTATTACCTAAAACCTTGTCTTTGACACAAAGCTCAGTATTGCTCTAAATGTGCCAGTGATATATAAATGTCCACAGTGTCCTAGTTATTTACATTAATAAATAATTGTTTAATCAAGAAACCTTGTGTGTTTATTTGGATACTTGTCACTGTGAATCTCTAGGTCATAACCCTACAGCTCACATTGACTCTTCTTGAGATGAGCCTTTCTGCTCAGTCACTACCAACTTGTGTAGTACATGTTTATACCAAAGGTTGGGTTAACTATTGCCAAGAGGACAAGGCTGGTGCAGTCTCCCACAGGGTACTGCATACAATCCTACCTAACAGCCATCATGCCGAGCAAACGCATAGCTTTGCGTACGCTTATCAGGTGACCGGTTTGATAATGAGGTATTTGCAATAGCATGTTTTGAATTCTTTCATTTGATGAAGACTAGTCCCTCTTCCGTATTTATGACAGCTCATAGCAACTGTTTAGTCTTGTTTGGTACAAGGCTTGTTTTTTCTCGTTTATTGAGAAGCTCAATTAAACAAAGGTTTATTGTTACGAGTATTTTGCCTGCAAATTTGGGGCGACTCCCCTGTGATCTGCCAGTCGTCCAGGTACGGGTAAACTGGGATTGCCTCCCTGCGCAGGTGTGCTGCCACCACAGCCAGTACCTTGGTGAATACCCTTGGAGCAGACGCTATTCCGAAGGGTAGAACTTTGAATTGGTAGTGCTGGTTTGCTATCTTGAAATGCAAGAGTTTTCTGTGCGCTGGGAACATTGAAATATGAAAAAAGGCATCTTTCATATCCAAGGTTGCAATGTAGGCCCCCCACTTTAGCAGTGCGATTACTTCTTGTAGCGTTGTCATGCAGAATTTTTGTGGCTTGACATAGGTGTTTGCAGGGCGCAGGTCTAATACTGGGTGCAGTTTTAGAACTTTCTTTGGCACAAGGAAGTAGGTTGAATAGATACCCTTGTTTACCTGTTTCACCGGGACGATTTTGATGGTGTACTTTAGCAGCAGAGCTGCAACCTCTTCTAGAAGGATGCGTTGCTCCTCTTGTGGTGGATCCTTGAAGCAGGGGATGGTTTGAGGGTCGCTGCAGTAATTCCATGCAATAACCGCCCGTTGCGGTTGATAGCACCCACTTGTCCGAGGTCAATGCCTCCCATGTGTGGGTGAAATATTTTATACGCCCTCCTACTGGCCCTTTTTGAAGCCCTGAGAGGCTCTTCCTTGATTGGTACCCTAGGATGAGCTCTGATTTTGGCTATATCTGGAACCCCTCTGAGTTTTGCCCCAAAAGTGACGAAAATATTTCTGCCTCTTTGGCCTGATGGTTTATTAGTGAGCTGACCTAAAGACTTAAGAGTGTGATACTCTTCTTTTGCACTTTTTAACACATCCTCAACAGCTTTGCTGAACAGGACATTAGGTTTGATGGGCATATTGAGGAGCATTTCCTGTGTCTCAAATTTAAACCCCGATTGGTGTAGCCATGCATGGCGTTTTATAAGGTGCCTTCGGCGAGGATTCTACCAGCATTACCTGCTGCATCAAAGTTATTTTTTAGGATACAGTTAGACACTGCCTTTCCTTATGCTACTGCGAGAGACAGTTGGGACTTTGCAATATCCTCCCACGTGTGGCAGTTGTAACTTGCCAGGAAGGTGGTATTGTTAGCAATCCTGGTTTGAAAAGCTGCTGAGGTGGCCACTTTCATCCCGAGAGTGTAGATCTTCTTGCTCTCTTTATCGGGGGTTGCTTCTGATGAAGCTAGAGATGCACCTGCCCTTTTTCTTGTTGTGGTCACTACTTGTGAATCTGGTTTTAATTGGCCCCTGATGTAGAGGGGTTCTGTGGGCCCCAGGGCGGAAAACAGTTCCTCAATGTGCAGGTTCACCGCCCACGTTTGACTTGGGGTTTCTAGAGAGGGTTAAATTCTTCTCTGTATTGACGGTAGAATGGGTATAAATTGGGTAACAGCCTTTCTGTCCCACAATAGGTCCTCTACAAAATCCTTGACCAATTGTCTTAGCTGGGTTCGAGTTTGGAAATGCTCTGCTGCTGTCAAGAGTATGTAGTTAAATTGAAGTTGGTTGCCCACCGGTGGTCTACGTGATCAGGAGAGGGTAAGATGTAAAATTCCTCCCCATCTTCATCATAGTACTTGTACTAGGTATACTTCCCCTAGCGTATCTTGCTCAGAATCTGTATATGGATCATTAAGATCAAATTGGTCTGGGTCTTGCTGAGGGGTAAAACTTGAAGGGTGTCTGGACGTGCCCTTTTTGCTGGGGGTTGCGAGGACAATGCGCCACTAGTTTGTGGCATGTTTTATATGCTTCGTATTGCCTGGGGATTTATTTTATTTTTTAATGTCTGCCATAAAGGACATGCGTCTCTTTACTTTATCAATGTCTTCAGAGGACCATTGAGAGAAATTGGTATAGTTACAGGAGTGTGAGGTATTTCTGGAGTAGACTGCACCTTGTGTTTCATAGCTGCTGCTATAGAACCCTCCCCTTGGGAAACATTCTTTCGCCTTGTGTGATGCACTCACCTTCTCCCTATTGGAATGGAGTATCTCCGGGACATGATATTTTGGAAGTCTGCTTGTTTTTTGGCCGATTGACGTTAGGGGATTGTCAAATTTCAGGGGGTGCATGGGGGGCAGGGGGGCAAGAGGGCCGGGGCCGTGCCTTCTGACGCTCGGCTTTCGGCTGCTGTATTGGACATCGCGTCCACGTCACCTTTGTCTCGCAACTTTGGGGGCCTGTCATGAGGCGAACGTGATAGAGTGCCCAGAGGACAGGGAGCTAGTGGACCTACCCCTCAACGCCGTGTGTGGACGTGTATACAATGTTATAGTCAACTTTTGGCCTTGGGATATGTGCTTTGTGTGCGCCAACTTGTGTGTGCTTCTGCCGCCGGGTGTCCACGTAACAGCGCCGCTGGCCTGTCTGATGGGGTCGGGGGGCTAGCACGTGGGAATCCAAAGGTTGCCCATCGCCTTCGTCATCCGAAAAGACACCAGTCATGCCTGCTGGTTCTCCTGCCCTCACCAGTAATATGCTGTCTGCCAACTCCCAGTCAAAATGCCTGCTATCTGCCTACAGAACGGCTGCAAGACTGTTCTTCATACGTTGGAGACTTTCGGGGAGGTTGCCATGGCGACGTTGTGGGTGTCCAGTACGCCGTGCAGTATCCATGAGGTCCACGGCTCTTCAAGGTCACATGGCAAGGAGCGCTGCGTCTGTCATCGGGGTGCGTCCTGAGATGCTATTTAAACAATTTGCATGCAGCAATCGGGTGCTTCTGATTGTGTTTCCATCCCAAAGCTCTGCCTGTGAATTTCCACGCCAATCGGCTGATCCGTGTGTTCTTCTGCTGATGACTTGGAATTGTATTACAGACTTCCTTTGTCTCCGCCCACAGCCTCTGCAATTGCTGCTTCCCTACAACTCCGGCTTGCATTACGGACTGGCCCACTTTACGAATTTGTAAAGTCTTTTGCCTGCACATAGCCGATTGGTTTTTCCTCACGGATTCCTAGCCTTGCTTCAAGTACCTGGGCTTCTTTGTGCATTATATTGCACAGACCTCTTCTGCTTCATTCAAGTGCCGTTTCATGCTATGCTCTACCCCTCAGCAACTGAGGCACACAGTCTTCTACTCCCAGCTAATCCTTCATCCACCTCAAGGATCCACTTCCAAATAAACACATCCTCTCCTCCTTTCATTACCAACATACCCAAATTACCTTGTAAACGTGCACAGGACTTTATGGACACTGCGGCCTATTTCAACAAGTGCACCGACTTGACACTAGTGAGTCCCTGTCCCTCACCAAGCTTCCGTTCCTCGTTTTTCCTACAACTTCTACTATCCTCTGGACAAGCGATCTGGACCACCATCAGCCTCGCTTACGGTAAGAGAACTCAGCAGAGGGGTATTACCCAAGGGGAAGACAAAGGGGTGGAGGGCTTTGGACTGACTGTTCCCTATATTCACTCCTGCTTAACTTGGCTTCGTGGAGGAGTCCAGAAGGAGGCACACACTGCCAACCAGGAAGGTCTGGCTCCATTGCACTCCGGTTAGTCCAGCATATCCCAGGGTCTGCTTAGATCTTTGAGAGAATAGACACTGAATTGTGCCTCTATTTGCAGCCTGGTGGGTTTCCTGTTCGCGTGGATTCCTCGCCCTTTAAAATGATTAACTCCTCTAGCTTTTCTTATTGCTAGTAGCTAGTAAGGTGCATCATTGGGAAGGTCTTCATTGATAAGAAGGGTTCCTGAATCTGGACCTTCCTCTCCAGGGCCAGGGAGGTACCAATTGCCAGCTAGACGTCTTGTTATCCCAGGTGAGTTATTCCCAATTCCTTGCATTGAGGTTTGTGGCTGATTGTGACAACGCTGCTGCTACCACCCATGGCTGCAACTTCCACGTCCATGGCGGCCTCAACCTGCATGGGGTGGTGGGCCCAACGTTTGGTTTTTCAGTCCTTTAGGGTCTTTGGTTTGAAAAGCTGACAAGTTCTACAGTGGCCCTCGTCTTGGTCCCTCAGAAGACAGAGGGTGCACACCCGGTGCCTGTCCTTCCAGGGAAACCTAGTTGCAACTGGGGCAAAATGTAAAGGGTGCATTTTCCATAATAGGATGGAAAGGCAGCTAAGCAAAAACAGAGAGGGAAAGGGGAGATATGCATTCTCTTAGTAGCCTCAGATATGACCAACCCCCACTCTCCCTAGTGTCTGGGCCAAGGCCCGGTGTAGCCTTCCAAGGCCGAAGGGGTGTCGGCGAGTCAAGTTTTGTCCAACGATGTTTGTCCTTACCACCACCGTCGAAGTTGATCGAAGGTCGGCAATATAAAGGACAGAAAGAGTAACTAGCTCTAATAATGTTATTAATCAATGGCGTTAGCCGAAACGGAACTCTGCGTTATAGCATCTGACGACGATGGCAGAAAAAAACAATCCGAGGGACCTCGACGCGTGAAGGACCATGGGTACAGAGGATGTCACACTAGGGATAGCATTGCAAGCCCTGTTGACGTCCCTTTTCGAGTTTTGAAAAACTACTAATACTCTGCAGCTTCCACTAGATGTCGGCCTATGCATAGTATGTGAGCTAAGCAGATGTCACAAGCCTACGAAATATATATTATATACATACTTTTTTATATAGATATAACAAAGTGTGTAAGTATTTCTTTGGATACTATGTATGTTCTGATTTGTACTGATTTACAGCTCACATTGCCCCTGCTAAAATAAGCCTGGCTGTTCTGCCATTCTACCAACCTTGGGCAGTACAGTCCTATATTAGAAGTTGGGGCCCTGAAACCAAGAGGTTTATTTTATAGAGTCCAACCCTAAATGGACTTAAGAAAAAGGTCCCCAACAGAGCACCTGCATTCGACACTACTCAACACCCGCTTGCTGCCAGGGCCTCCACTATCCTACATGCCTGAACTGAGCCTGATCAGCTTGCATCATCGTTTAACACTGGGTCTCACGCGTCAGTCCCACCAAGAACTGAACCCAGGTACTGTTGACCTTGGAATGGCCCTCACAGTCCACGGGGAACCTAGAGACTGGTTAGGTCACGATTGCTCCGGTTTTCTATAGGGTATCTTTTTATGGTAGTACATCAACTACCACCCCTGGAACTACACTAAATGTACTACTTTCTTCAGTCTGTTGCAAATTCTCTCGCTTTCCTTTAGGGTAGGTTGTTGCATGTTTTCTTTTCATTCTACGTGTAGATGGCGTGTTATCGTAAAGTATTTCTATTTTTATAGAACCCTGAACAGACATACCCTTTATTTTGGACTGTGATACTGTGTTTGGGCCACTAGTGGTTTACCTTCACACTAATCTTTTGAGTATAGACTTCCTTTGGCCTGCGTTGCCACAAAAGGCAAAGGAGGCATTGTTAGGGAGAATTCTCATTCTACGGCTAATTAACCTTACCTATATAGAGTCCCCCAGCAGCTTTGCTGGATTTGAAGGGTTTGTTTCTTTTTACCTGCTAAGAGTGAGACACTTTTTTTCCCCACTCTTAGGCATTTTTGCTATGTGTGTTCTAGGCTATTTTTGTGTTCAATGTCTATGGGATCTTTCTCAACCCCATAGGAACCATATTTATTCACATGTGTTGCACAGCACCCTCAGTGCAGTGACATAGGGGTGTCGTAGCGACCCCCAAACAGACTCCATACCCTGGGACTGACTAGTGTCTCCCAGGGCATGTAAAGTCCCCATTGACTTTACTAGTCAAATCGTATGAACTAAACCAGTACAACCCATCCTACTATGAAGGTACTGGAAGAGGTTAATAGTGTTTCCCCTATGTTTTTTCTCAAAAGTTATTGGCTGGTGGCAGTGGTTACTACTATAAATATTCGATCGCAAATATTTCCCTATGGGATTTTCCCATTGTTAGAGGCTGTCAGAAAAAGTGGTAGCCTCGAACATACCGCCGGTGTATTTTAATATTAACTTTACTCCGGTAGGTTTTTATTGCCAGAACTTTAATACAACTTCTTTCTCGTGTCTTCCTCTAAACTCCTAACCCAGGTCGGGATCCTTTGTTCATCCTTTTGGCGGGCTTCTGCCGAGAAGCCCTCCTTTCGGCACCACTGAGTCTGGGGTGGGTCCATTGTGTGGGATGGGGAGTAGGACCCCTGGACAGGGTTGCCTCAGCAACCCATGTCGCACTCTATCCTGATGGGCTGGAGGGTCTACCGCCAAGATGACCACTCCTCTGTGTGAGTAACAGCTAGGCTGTATGAATGGGGATCTTTTTGCATAAAAGCAGGGTCCTGAGGACTGGAAGAGCAAGACATCGCCACTGGAACTAAGAAGCCGAAGAGGAGAGAAGCCAAAGACATCTGCAACGACTGAACCACCGGTGCAGTCCTGCTGCAGCATCTCACCACACGACGAGACAAGATCTTCACCTGCAAGAGCCTTCTTCCCTTGAACTGGTGGGGCCAACCAGTTTGCCAATCGCCTTCCCGGACCTGACTTGGTCGAATCTCCCGTACCCTGTACTCGGAGGCCGGATAGCCAAGCACCAGTCCACGCGGACTGCAATTTAAAGGAGCGTACCTTTTATTCGTCGGGCAGCACCGCGGCTGGTTTCATCCCTGAGTAGTACAGTAACACGAACCTTCCTCCACGAAGAGAGCCTCTCTTCCTCTGCTGGATCACCCGAACTGCAGGAACTACCAGGAACAACCGCCACCGCAGGAGCCACTTCTTCATTTTAAGGTACATTGTTCCGCCAGGCCGCCCTTTCTATGCAGTAGCACTAAAGGCGTTTTAAATCCTTTACCTACCTGTTGGCCGCCCCTCTCTCTTAACATTGTCTTTTCAACGTCTGCATCCACCTTTTCCACTTCGTTAACCAAAGACTTCATTGCAGCTACAAGAAAATGTTTGCTCCTGGGCCCTTGCCCTGTACCAACTGACTTTGGCACAGGCCTACTGACACTGGTCACATTTGTTAGATCTTCCTTCCTTATATTGATTCTCAGCTAGAACTGTGTGGTGCACCTATTTCTTTTAACTACCCTTTCCTTCCCATTTTTAAACCTTGTGAAATGCCATTTTGCTCAGTTTTCATTTAAGTATTGCTTATACTGATGCACTGCCTTGCTTAAACTGGTTCACAAACTGATGGGAAGTGTTGCTAGGGTGTGTAAGAACCTACTTCTATATAACTTGTGCTTTCCCTCCCGTTTGTGGAATTGTTAGAGGATCCCTTGTGTGTAGTTGTCACTGCCGTTTTGCTCAGTTTTCACTCTGATTCACTTGGTCTACAATTTAACTTGGGAGTGTGTATATTTTTCCTTTGACAATTTAACTTACTTGATGACTATGATGCATGTGTTTTATTAGAAGTGTATAAAATAAATATATATATATATATATATATATATATATATATATACTTTTTAAATACAAAGCTTTGGTCAGTGTTTCCTTGTTCCATAGTCTAGTGGGCCTATTGTTTAAACTCTGAATACTGCTCATCTCCCTCTTGATACAAGTCTGACTGCTCAGCCACAGCCACAGCGACCAACTAAATCTTTGTGGTACAGACTGATACCAAAGGGGATTTATTGCTCTCTCCTGTAGTCCTAATCTTGTGTAGTGCTCCCTAAGGGAACTGCACAGGTTTCTGTCTAACAGGTATATCTCTTGATTGCCCCTGTTTTATCTTTAAGAATGTTTAGGTTTGTAGAGGTGTGAGGGCTGAATGGGCCATTTTACCCCTACTTATCCTTTTACTCCTGCGAAGCAGAATGCAATTCGTCACAATGACCTACTGGAGAGACCGAGTACTGCTAAATAAATTTCCACCCAGCATCCGGTGAAGGGTTACTGGTGAGTGCCTCTGGATGAGGAGGCTAAATCCAAGGCTACCTTCTCTACCCCAAAAAGCATTTATCAGTCCACCTTTCTACTCTTCAGGCTTCAATGGGCTCCTGCAACATTCCAAAGGCTGATGGACCATGTATTGGCTGCCTGCCACACCTTTGCAGGGGCCCATCTTGATGGTATTTATTTTATTGTCGCTATGGTAAAGGGTGTTAGGGAGAATTGTCATAAAAGTGCAAATGCCCTTGACCTTCGAGACCCCCAGCAACTTTGCTGGATTTTGAGGACTTGATTTTTTTATTACCTGGAAAGAGCGTGAGCCTCCCCCCCCACCCCCCCAAACACGCGTGTATTTTGATGTGTGTTTTACATTTGTGTTCTTTGACTTTGGAATTTTAAGATAACTCCATAGGCATATTTTCATGTGTGTTACACAGCACCCTCAGTGCAGTGACACAGGAATGTTCTTTTATACTTCCCAAAGGTTTAAATACCTTCTATGGGATAAAATACTGTTTCCCAGAGAATGTAAAGTGAAATGGACTTTACTAGTCTTTCCAAATTCTTAGACCCAGCACACACCATCTTACAATGGAGTGCTGGAGGGGTTACATAGTATCCCCTGTGTCTAAAATACTCATGTAGCGGTCAAATGCTACTCTTTTCTATTGAAAAGGCTGGTGGCAGTAGTTTTACAACGAACTACCATGATTTTTCCCGACCGGGTGCAAGGTAGCTAAAAATCATGTCTTTCAAGATGGTGCCTTAAGCCCCTTTGTTTAAACGGGTCCCGGTCTTTTTTCTGCGTTTCTTTTTTGGAAAGGTCCTTCTTGTGTTTGTCTGCATGCCAAACCAGGTTTGGTCCCTTTGTTTGTGTGCCTTTGGCGGGCTTCAGGACTGAAGACCGCCTCTGGCGTCTGAGTGTCGGGGTGGCCAGGAAGTGAGAGAGGTGCCCGAAACTCACTGTGCTTAGTCTCCTATGAGACCCAAATGCACTCTGGCGTGATTGGCTGGCTGACTATCCGGCAAGGATAGCCACCCTGCTGGTTGAGTGACAGCTAGGCTGGAATGAATGGGAGGAAACTGTTTAAAAGGCGAGTCTCTAGGACTGGAAAGCAGCGTCGACCACTGGGACGAAAGAACCGAAGACGAGCTGAAGAGGACGGCTGCTGCAACTCCAGGACCGTTGGTTTGCCCGGTGAAGCCCTGCTGCAGGTCCAAATTGCTAAACTCCATTCGACAGAGAAGCTCCTTCAAGGACGGCTTTTTCCTTTGAGTGGATAGGACCAATCAACTCATAAGACACCTGGATACCATTCTCAAGGCTGGTTAGGTTTAACCAGGGAGAGGGACACCAGTTTGTGTTCTTGAATCTACAGCTACTGGAACTGAAGCAACTCCATTTTGTTTGCCTTCTTCGACGATCCCATGCAGTGCAACAGTCCGCAGACATCCTCCCTCTTGTCCCCACGACTGAGGCTCAGGAACAGCGAGGTCTGCAGGACCTGCCAGAAAACACGACTTCAGCAGCATTTGTTTCTTCATACAAAAAGGTACTATGCCAACCAGATTGAGAGAAAAGCACTCTTGAGGTGAAAGTTTGTGAAACTTTCCTAATTTACAGGCCTAATCAGCTTGTGATCCATCGTATGATCCTTTTTCGCCTAAACTCTTCTAAGAACTTTCGCAAAGACTTTACCGTTTGATACCAGAACTGCTCTTTCCGATCCAGAACACTAGCCCATTGACTTTGGCCTGGCCAATTGACTTGAATTGAACTCCTCTTGTTAACTGAAACTATTTGCACTGCCTAGAAAGTATATATGTGATCTATTCTACGTACTTGTGTCCTTTTTGCTCATTGCTAAGTAATTGAACTGCCATTTTGCTCCTATTTCAGGGGAGCTCAAACTGCCTCAAAAGCTTAGTTTCGTATTGAAGTGTATTTGTTTATATTATTAAGTTGCCTTCTTCTAGTGAAATGTTTTCTAAATGATTGTGTAATAAATAAGTGTTTTTACCAAGAAACCTGGAGTATAAGTGTTTACTTGAACCACTGTGATTGAAAGTCCTCTGTGTAACTACTTGTACTGGTCACATTCAATCTTGAGAAAAGCCTGGCTGCTCAGCTCGCTACCAAAAACTGTGTGGTACAGACTTATACCAAAGGTTGGTTTGGCTAACACCTGTAGTCCCAATTGTGTGTAGTGGTCCCAGAGGGTACTGCCTGCAATTCTGGCCAACAAAGGAAAAAAAAAAAAAAGGAGTTGAGGCGTTTACAGCCATTCAAATGGGACACTTTATGTACGGTATAATTCCAAACTTTAAGTGTACATATATTATGTAGAATTTTTTTTCAAGCAATCCTACATTTGATATAAAATCCATAAAATGTTTTTCGGCAGACTTTATCCAGCAACTTTCATAAGATATTGAGAAGGAGGATGAACCGTCTAACACACAAATACCACAATCAGAAGCCATTAAATGATATTTGTCAAAAATGAATGGTGGTGCGATTTCACAAGATTTGTAGAATATTGGTTATAGGTTTAGCAATGGCCTTGTAAAAATGCTTAGAGTAGACATCCTATTCTGAAAGTTCTACTTTTTCTAGGATTTTAAGGTGTTAAGCAAGATTGTGTGCAGTACCCTTTGGGTGTACTACAATAATCCGGACCTCCTAGCAATAGGAACCCAACCTTGAGTACAAGTCTGTACTACACAGGTTGGTAGCGTGTTGAGCAGCCAGGCTTATCTCATTAGGAGTCAATGTGAGCTATATGGGCGTTAGAGATTCACAGTGACAAGTATTCAAAAACTCTTACACACAAGGTTTCTTGATTAAACAATCATTAATTTATTAATTAGTTAGAATAAGCCTTCTTCGGAAGGGAGCAATATAAAGCAACACACAAATACACTTAAAAAATACACGCTCTTAGTTTCTAAATCAGCAAATACCCCTTTGGGATGGCATTCAAGCACTATCTGGATGCAGTTGCTCATTTTTTAGGCCCCCCTGGTCGAGGTAGGTGCAATTTCTCCACACCCCTGCACCTTCATAAGAACTTTAGGGTATTTTTCTTAAAACAATAACATCTTTGCGAATTTTGCAGATTCAGGAATATATTTGCCTTTACATAGCGCTTCACCATTGTGCTTCATAACAGCCCTGCAAAATTGTTCTATGTTTCTCTGCACCCGTGTAAGATGCAGTTTTGTTTTGTAATGCCTGCATAATCTTTGTACCATGCTGTGCTTCTAACATGGCCGCCCGGGCCTTTGCTTCATGTTTGGGAGTGCTATTTCAGGCATCTGCCTCCATCCAGGGCAGTGATTGGTTGGGGAATCTGCCTTGAGCACCAACAAGGGACCGGCAGGCTTTAGCTGGCCCACCCCCTCCAAGGCCCACTTCTAAGGCCCCAGTCAGCTTCCCTGTCCGACGACAGGCCGCTACATGTGACTTTCTACTACAGCCCAACCAACCCCTCCCTGAGGTTGGTTTCCTATCCGTGGCCACTGGACTACCATGACTCTTCCCTTATTTTGCATGGACTACAGAAATTGCTCTGTTCTCCCTTCGCTGCTTGTACTCTCAGCCCTCCCTGATATGTTACTCAATTGAGGTCATTCCTGTACTCACCTTTACAATCTGCTTCCCTAACTAGAGGTCCTCACATTTAATGCAAAAGTCAAACTTGGGTGTATTTTGCATTTTACTTGCAAGTCAAACTTGGGTGCATTCTGCATTTAACTTTCGCTATTGATTGTAACCTGCTAGCCAGTGACTGTTTGATACCGCTGCACTTGCTTACCCCTCCCTCTGCCTCCTCTCTTCCCACTGATGGCGCTCTGTTTCTCCCATCTATTCCAACTGCTTCTCTATCAACTATCCTTCCCTTCTTCCCTGAATCTGGAAAGAATAAGTTTAAAAATGATATCTTGGCCTCCAACCCAGGTCTCCATATCGCCGCTACCTTTTCCAGCACCTCTTCCAGACAGACCCTCACTGACACCCTCTTTGTTCTTTCGCCAGATCTATGGACCCTGCATATGAGCTCTATCCGGTCTCCTCCTCTGCCATAAATGGTGGCACTCGCTAGGAAGTCCTTATGGATTCCTTCGACTCCTCCAGAGTCATCCTCAATATCTACCAAAATGGCACAGTCATGGTCCAATGTCCTCAGGCCAAACTCCTCTTCGACAATCTGTTCCCTCGCCTCATCAACTTCCTTCCATCTCTGGCCGTCCCCTCCTCTCATTCCTTGGCTACCTTGCCCACTCTTCCCTCCTCCTCTGCCCCTCCCCAGGCTACCTGTACAACTCTGCAGGGCATACCTCCGATTTGTACCCCTCCCCGTAAGATCTTTAAGGTGGGCAACCTTCATCTTGCCACTCAACTCTCGCACCGCTGTCAAACACTACTCTGACATCTGCCACCTCCTTGAAGAACTGGACCTTGATGTCCTGGGTCTTACGGAGAAATGGTTCACAGGCAGCTCTGTCACGGGCTTTGACACTCTCCTCCCGATGGCTACACGATTCCTCTGCCCCCAGATCCACCCTGCTTGCAGGTGGCGTAGCCCTAATCTTTCCTGAGTGGATTCCTGCCACCATCATTCCCACTCAGATTTACTCCTCTTTCGAATGCCTTGTCTGCAGGCTCTCAATCTCTCCTAACCACTCTCTTACTGTTGCTACTCTCTAACTGCCGCTGGTCAATCACCTCTTTCCTCTCCGAGTGGGCTGACCTCTCTTCCCTCCGGGCCTCAACCACTCAACTCCTCCTCCTTGGTGACTTATACTTTCACCTCGATTCTCCCTGTCCCTCATCTTTGCTCTTTATGTGTCCTGCGATTCCCTCTCGATCCTCCACTCTGGCCCTATGCACTCTGCAGGATACACACTTGATGTCTTGATATCCTCTGGCCTCCGCCTCTATATCCCTCTGACCACTCCTCTCCCCTGAAGTGACCACTACCACCTCTCATCCGGCCGGCCGCTCTTGGCCCTCTTCCTGTTCCCACCTGTGAGGACAAAAACCTCAGGGTCATCTTCGACTCCACACTTTTCTCTCCTCACATTTCTGATGTCTCTAAGAAGTCACACTACCAGCTGCACCTCCTCAGAGGTATTCTTCCTTTCCTCTCCTTCCCCCAGAAGCTCACCGTCTCCAGAGCTCTGGTTCGCTCTAGGCTGGACTCCTGCAACAGCCTCTTCGTAAATCTGCCTGCCTTTACTCTCCACCCTCTGAAACTCATCCAAAACAGGGATTGCATCTGCCAGGACTGAAATCTCAGCACTGGCTCCCAGTGGCCGCGAGCACCAAGTTCAAAACCCTCTGCATTGTCCACAAGGCCTTCTGGAGCCTGGGACTGCAATACCTTCAACTCTCTCTCCCCAAATATCTTCCTTCTCGAGCACTTCACTCATCCGCCTCCAACTCCCTCAATGTTAGTCGCTTCTCCAAGCATCGGGTTGGTGGTAGTAGATCTCCTTGTGCTGGGGCCTCCCTCTGAACAGCCTCCCTGCCTCTTTGAAACTTGAGGACAATCATCTCTGGGTCCGGAAGCACCTCAAGACCTTCCTCTTTGCTTCTGCTTTCTCTCAACCTCTCCCTTCCTGATCTCCTGGACGAATCTGAAACTGCACTGGTTTACCTGGCTACCCTCTGAACTCTGGCCCATGGTTCCCCTCCTCCCCCGCCAGTTGCACACCTGCACTGCCCCCCGGGCAAATTTTGCACTCAGGGACTGTTTCTGTATCCCTACAGCCCCTACTAGCACTTGCAACCAGCTGGCTGCACTTTTTATTCAATTTCTTTCTTTATTTAATTCACTGTCATCCTATGTACTGCACTTTTCCCCCTTGCCCCCTCCACTGTACTTGTGCAATCTCAATGTCACCTGGCCTAGTAGGATTGCTGTCTCGGTCTTCCCTCCGTTTCCCCTCACTTGCCTTGTCGCGCCTTGAAACGACTGCGTACAGGCATGTTATAAATGCCATATGATATATCGTATCACTCTCTTCCCCCTCCAAGCCAACCCCAACACTGCCACTACCTTTTCGGACATCCGGCCCATGAAGCGTGTGTCAGTTGAGGCTCTCGGCCACCTTCTCTCCCCCCACCCCCTCCTCTGGCTGACTCACACCCAGACACAGCCCTGTCCCTTATCTACTCTTCTATTTCTGATACTCTTGATGCTCATGGCCCTGTCATTAGGATCCGCCTGAAGTCCAAAGCCAATTGCAATTCCTGGTATGACTCCGATTTAGCTACACTTAAACATAAGTGTAGGGTGGCGGAGAGGAAATGGAGGGCTTTCTGTTCATACTCTGACAAACTGGGCCATCGCCTGCTCCAAAGGCAATAACGAGACTGTCCGCACCAAGAAGAGAGTCCGCATTCAAGCCCGTGACCCAGCGGCATCTAACCACTCGGCCGTACTCATTAAAATCTGCACGGAGCTTGCCAACCCTGCTGCAGTCTCTACCCCTCCTCTTGCCTCCCAGGCTCTCGGCAATGCCCTTGCCTCTCACTTCATCTAAAAACCCAGAACATTCTGCCCACCCCCTCCTCCCCCTCCTAGTCCCTCTCAGTCTGTGCTTGCTGACCCTCCTTCTCGTCTTTTCCTCTTTTCTCCCCTGATGAAGAAGCTAGACAAGGCTGATCTATGAAAGCCTTGTCAAAACCAGTTCATCCCTGTTCCTCTAAAACCATCAAGGACCACATTGACACCCTCGCTCCGGCCCTTGCCGATTTTTGCAACCACTTCTTTGCCTCAGGATCCTTCCCCTCCCCTCTGAAGCACTCCCTTGTGAATCCTCTAAAGAAACCCACAGCTGATCCTTCTTGTCCGGCTAACTATCGCCCAATTTCCATTACTCGCTTACTGGGCAAACTACTGGAAAAGCTGGCCATCTCTCAGCTTAACCTTCATTAAGATTCTGTTGGCTCTCTCCTTGCCCACCAATCTGGCTTCAGAGCTGCCAGAAGCACGGAAACTGCTCTCCTGAACATCTGTTAAGATCTGCTCTCCAACCTTGACTCAAACATTCCCTCGGTCCTCATCCTACTCCATCTCTCTTCTGCCTTCGACACGGTCAACCATACCATCCTGCTCAACCGTCTCTGTGATTACCTGGACATCACTGAGCAGGCTCTGGCCTGGCTGACCTCTTTCCTCTCTGATCGACCCTCCCAGGTCCAACTTGGGTCCTTCCTATCATCTATCTCCCTCTCCACATGTGGTGTTCCCCAGGGGTCTAACCTCTCAACCTGGCTTTCCAACCAATACCTGGCAACTCTCACCCACTGCATTTCCCTTCTCTGCGCAAATTTCCAGTGCTACACCGACTACACTCAGCTCATTTTCAGGCTGCCCTCGGCCACTTCCTCTCCCTCTCTCATCTCTTCATCTCTGACTGCCTGTCATTCAAGATTGGTGTGCCGCCAATGATCTTTGTCTGAACGCCATCAAGACGGAGATCCTCATTAGCACACCTTCACCATCCTTTCACCTCACCCTCTGGCCGGCCTCCCTTGGTCGTCCTCCTACCCCTAACCTGCGAGGCTAAGAACCTAGGGGTCACCTTTGACTCCACACTTTCCTTCTCCGCCCACATCTCTGATGTCTCTAAAAAGTCAAACTTCCTGCTGCACCTCCTCAGAGGTACTCTGCCTTTCCTTCCCTCAGAAGCTCATGGGCTCCCAAGCTCTGGTTCTCGCTAGGTTGGACTATTGCAACAACCTCTTTCTAAATCTACCTGCCTCTACTCTCCGCAACCAATTCAGAACAGGACTGCCAGACTGGTCCTTGGCCTCAAGCCTGGGGATCGTATCGCTCCAGCTCTGAAATCTCTCCATTGGCTCCCAGTGGATGCAAGGATTAAATTCAAAACACTCTGCGTGGTCCGCAAGGCTTTCCGGGGCCTGGGTCTAAAATACCTTCAGCTATCCCTGCACAAATAGCGACCCTCGAGCTCTTCGCTCCTCTACCTCCCTCAGGGTCAGCCGCTTGTCAAAGAAATGAGATGGGTGTAGATCTCTCTCCTCAGCTGGGGCCTCCCTCTGGAAAAGCCTCCCAGCCACTCTAAAACCGGAAGCACCTCAAGACCTTCCCCTTTGCTTCTGCCTTCATCCCCCCTCTCCCCGGCTGATCTATTCTCTTGGCACTGTGCATCTGGCCACCCTCTGTCCCCTGGGCCCAGGTACCTGCTCACCCTGCCAAACTCCAGCGATTCCTCATGAGCCCCCCCTGCACTGGGGATTGTATCTGTACCCATACAGTCCCCCAAACCTCTTTTTGCTCTCTTTCTGCACTTAGACCTACCCAGTCTGCTGCCTTAAACACAACAATTACCCGTTGCTGGCTGCACTATCACCGTTTACTGCCTTTATTATCCATTTATTTTTATCTATTTCTTTTCTCTGCCCTGCACGCTCCACTCTCCAACTTCCTTGTACTTTTCCCTTTTCCAATGCACTGGAGTGTTCTCAATGCCAGTGGGCCTAGTAAGATTGTTGTTTTTTTCTCCCCTGTTCCCCTTCCTTGCCTTGTCGTGCTCTGTGTACAAGCGCAATATAAATACATTATCATATCGTATCATACCTGCACCTCAGGTGACTTCAATAGCTAGGGTGCTGTTGATATGAATATATCTCTCTTGCATTTAGAATATTTTTGGGAGTAGTGTTAAAGGGAAGAGAGTTCAAACTAAAGCAAGTATTCACACAGCTATTTTTTAAGCAGGTAAGTACTTTCAAAATAACCCCCAATGCAAATTCAATTAATCCTTTCCTGGAAGGAAGGCAAACCACATAAGCAGAACAGAGAAGAGTCGTTCAGGGAGCCAGACCAGCCAATGTTAAGTTAGCAAAAGTAAAGATGAGCTGAAGCACTTCTTGTAGTTAAGTAGAAAGTCTCACAATGTTTTTAAAAGTATTTGTAGAATATCAGAAATCAAAGTAGGGCCACAAGCTGATTAGGCTTGCGAGTTAAAGAAGCTGCAAGCAACTCTACAAGAGCAACCGAGACAAGTCTCCAACGAGGAGAAGCAAGGTGGCACAACAAGAGGTAAGTTCCCTCAGACTTTACAGTACCTTTACACTGAAGCAAAGTGCAGCAGATGACTTCTGTTCTTGTGCAGCTCTGCAGGTCCTGGTGTTCCTGGGCATCAGTCTTGGGGACAAGAGGGAGGCGTTCTGGAGACTCCTGCACTGCAATGGGACGGTCACAGCTCGCAACCGGAAATCTTCAAACAAGTGGCCTTTCGGTGTTTCAGCTCCTTGAGACTACCACAAATCGAAATACTGCAGTTCCTGGCTATTGAGACAGGCTTTCCTTGCATCTAGGGTCCCGCATTCTGGAGAGGGCTCCGGCTCGGTCAGTCCTGCACTTCCTGGGAGTTTTAAAGCTCTTCCTGGAGCGCTTGTCCAGCTTAAACGCAATGCACACGATCTGGTGTTCCTCTCCCTAGCTATTCAGTTCCAGCAGCAACTGCAGTGGAATTTCCATCATCTCTGAGAGGATCTCCAGGTGGCTTACTTTGGAGTTGATTGGTCCCACCAACTCAAAGGGAGAAATCATCCTTGCAGGGGCTTCTCTGTCGATACGAATTTGGAGTTTCAGCACAGCAGCAGGGCTTCACTAGGCAATCCAACGGTCCAGGAGTTGCAGCAGGCGTCTCTTCAAAGTTCTTCGGATTCCTTCGTCCAGTGGTCAACTCTGCCTTCCAAGCCAAAAAGCCTAGCCTTTTATGCAGGTTTCTCCCATTCATTCCAGCCCAGCTGTGAGTCACACAGCAGGGTGGCTGTCCTTGCCAGACAGCCATCCGGCCAATCACCCAAGAGTGCATTCTTGTCTCCTAGGAGACAAAGCTCAAAGAGTTTCGGGCACCTCCCTTGCTTCGTGCCCCCGCCAGACACCCTGGAGCCAGAGTCAGGCTTCACTCGTTAATCCTGCCAAAGACAAAAACGAACAAAGGGACCAGACCTGGTTTGGCGCGTAGAGTAAATCTCAATAAGGATCTTTACACAAAGAAATGGCGTAAAAAGAAGACCGTACATTTTGACAAAAATGGCACCCTTGGGTGTTTCACTGCAGTTGGGAACGCAGTCCGCGGTAAATGCACGCCATGGTAGTTAAAAGTAAGCCACTGCCACCAGCCATTCTTTGAGAAAAGGGCAACATAAAATTGTTACATGGGAAGCTAGACAAAGGGGATACCAAGTAACCCCTCCAGCAACCTATTGTAGGAATGTGTGCTGGGTCAAGTTGCATGTGAAAGTAAAGTCAATTTCACTTTACTGTTCTTGGAAACAGTTTATTCAAGAGAAGGGATTTAAACCTTGGGGTATCTGAAAGACTTCTCTGTACCACTGCATTGATGGTGCTTTAGGACAATGTAAAAGATTATGCCTCTGGAGTTTCAGATTCCACAACCAAAAGAAAGTGTTCAAAATCAAATAAAGATACATGAGAGTGGGGAAAAAGGGTCTCACTCTCTCGTGGGTAAAAATTCAAGTCCTCAAAATCCAGCAAAGTTGCTGGGGGTCTAAGGTAGAGAGGAATTAGCACATTTCTGATAATTCTCCCCAACAGTAGGGTGAGTGCATAGATCAATAACAGTTATTCCATTTTTCAGGGCAGTTCATCAAGAGCAATAAAGCAGTCTTTACATTGTTCGAAAGTAAGGCACACACCCATGATGTGACTAGTGTGTTGAGACAACAGTAAAACAGTTTAATATTGTTGGGTGAATTGAAAACTGACATGTTAGTCTAAAACTATGTAAAGTATAAGAACAGTTTCTTCATTGACCACACAGCCTACCCTGATCTAATTTAGAAGTAACATGCTTTTCAACATTTTTCTTTGCACATTACTCATATCTTAAGCATTTATAATTACCTCCTCATGCTGGAAGTTGTCTACCAGTCGAGCAAAACAGAGACAAGTGCTTTCTACTGATTTTTTATCCTGATAAAACAAAAGTATAGTCAGTCAGAATCCATTAAAAAACTTAGTTCTTACATTTTAAGCATGCATAGCTAGAGATCAGGAATGAGTCTAAATGTAAAGTTTATTTGCAGCATAACTAAAGCGAATCTGAGGAAGTCAAAATTGGTATGGTAACAAGACAATGTTACCCTTGTTCTTAGTATCTATTTTACCTTGCAATTGAACACCTTTGCGTAGTCGCCAATTGACTTGAGGGTATCACTCTTCATCAGTGACACTAAAAAGTCCCTCATGCAGACGACCTTCAGATGGGTTTATCGTGTCTCTTAAAAGCAGTCAAGATATTTGCGACCTCTCAGCACTTTAAACTGACCAAATATAAAACAAATTTCATTATACCACTGACATGTCAAAGTGAGAACTCAAGCATGAAATGGGCAAAGGATAGTTTCGTTTACTTACATGTAACATTTAGAAGGGGCACTGGGATACCAAAACCTTCATTCAACTACTGTGGAGTACTTTTTATTATGTTCCCTCCCTGATTCACCAGACCTTTACCGGATGAATAATCTGAGGCCTCATCAGGGATGCGTATCCCCGCTGAGACCCCCCCCCCCCACCACCACAGATCCCAAGAACCTCAGTGTCAGCACAGAGTGCGTCTTCCCATACAGCTGGCTATGGGCTATACTGTTTTACGGCAAAGCATGAATTCAGAGAGGTACAGTCTGGTTAGGTAATATTTGCATAGAAATGGTCTATCTTCCTGACCTGGGTCAACTCCAGGAACTTTTTCCTTTTATACCTCCGAGTGGGAACCACCTTCCACACTCACAGAATATTTTACTCTTTATGGGTGTCATTTATTGGGACTCCCCATAGTGTCATTTTAAAGTTATCCTCTTTAAAAACGTTTTGGCAATAAGTGCCTGTAGTTGCTGGGTTGCTCTAGGGGCTCCCCTTTTAACTTTCTCTGGCTGACCTTCCCAAGGGTAGAAAGGATCTTTGGATCCCTTTTACATTATGTTTGGTGAAACCAGCACACCCCACGTTATATGGGGAGATACAGTTTTAGTGTGAAAGGGGACACATTGTGACAATTCCGTTACAGGGATAAGCTTACTTTCAATGGCAGCGATACCTTGTATTAAATTGGTGCACCTTTAAGAAGGGCAGTGTTCACAGCTGCAGGAAAGGCACCTAAGGGTGATAATTTTACCAAAATGGCACCCGTCTTTTTTTGACATTTTAGTGTTAGTCATTACTTGTTCCTTCCCCCGACATCCAGGGTGGAAAATTCCTTTGTGTCATTTTTATCTTCAGCGGGAGTCCCCTGGACTCCGCGCCCAGGCTCCAGTCAGTCTGTGAGGGCAGGAAGAGAGGGAGGAGTCCAAAACATTGCAGCCCTTTGTCTTCCTCCTTTTTTGAATGGGGACAAATCCCAGTGGTGGGCTGGCTATCCTGATTGGACAACCAGACCGCCCCTTGTTGTAAAAAGCAGGGAGAGAAGGCAGAGGTTGTGCCGTAGTTCCTGTTAAATACTGTGAACCTGGGAACTGAAGACAAGTCGACCACTGGAACCAAAACCAAAAAGATTAAGGAAAAGCGGCTGAGACGATTTCGAGCGACCCAGCTGTGTAACCAGAGCCTGCTGTAGACCTTCCTTCCAATCGACATGGCGACTCCGAAAACAATGAGCCCGACCCAGAGCCGGGCGAGACCCACTAGACCCAAGACCACCTGCATTTTCAGCCATTCCACGCATTGCTGCGAACTTGCTGGGCTGCAATACCCCAATGCCATGGGACCTCGAGCCATTGTGCGGTGCACGGTCTTCCGAATCTCGCTGAAACTTCGCGGGCATCCTGGTGTGTCTCCAGAGGCACAAATCGAGTCCTAAAAAGTCCCCTCAACAGAGTGCTAGACCTTTGAAACGACGAGAATTCAATTGCAATTTTCGATCTTCTGTGCTCCTTGAAAAGGTGCCAAATCCACAGAGCTGCATTCAGCCATGAGGACACCCTTGCCTAGAGCCTTCGCCACTGATCCCTGCTGCAAAGTCCCTTCCAAGGTCCTGTTTGCAGTCACCACCACAAGGAATCCACTGACCGGGCATTTGGCTACAGATCCTCAAGTTCACCTGCTGCCAAATCTTCAATGCTGTGGTAGTATGTTGGCTTGGGTATGTACTTGCCGTACGTCTCTTCGGATTCCTGTGTAGTTGTGGGGGTTTTCTGTGATGGGGAGGCATCTCATCCAGTGCACCCAGTCGCACTTCTAGCATCCTGCTAGGGTTTCTTCTGTGAAGTCCCTGGACCCTCTTCTAACTCTAGAAGTAAAGTACTCACCTGTTTGGCCAATCTTCCTGTGGAACACTGACATTTGTTATTTAAGAACCTATTCTGACACTGTCTGTTGGTCACTAAATCCTAGTGACTCCCTTTCTGCCACTGAGAACACCCATGCTCCAAGAATAAGGGAAAGACTTTAGGGATTGGGCTTTTTGCCTAGAAAAGAGAATAAGTGTTTAAAGGTTACTTGTAAAGGAGTTGGTTGGTAACTAACACTAAGCGTGAACTGTTGCAAAAGTTCTTACTTCCCTTGGATGCGGACTCTCAAAGTGGGAAATATATATTACTCACCTGTGATTAGTTTGTGCCTCTTCCCAAAAGTAATGTGTTGGTTTCACCTGAGTATTCCCGGGAGGATATCTGTATGAGTGTCCCTCAACTGGGTCTTGCTTCCCCAGGCTTGCTGCTAGCCTGTCCAGAATAAGTCAATATTAGGGCTTACCTACCTGGAATAACTGAGTCATTCAGTAAAGTGTAACATTTGGTTTTGCTTTCCCTGTGCTGGTGTAGACAGAGTCTTTGGATCCAACTGTCCCTCATAAGTCCTACATAAGTTACTTGTATTGCTGTCAAAGATCTAACCTGCACTTCATTGTGGGATTAAAAATGTATATGGGTTTTAGTTAGCTGTGCTAGGTGCGCCAGGACTGGCTCCAGGAGCCTTTTTGCAGAAGTCTCGAGGCCCTCAGAGTAACTGTGGGAGCTTATTTGTGGCACAGCTTGTGGCCCCTGACAGTGGCCATGACACTTATACGCCTCCCATACCATCACAGGACTATCAACCGTCTTTTCGTTATTTTCAAAGTACTCAGACTTTTCAGTAAGGTGGTCGATAAAGTCAGGAAAGCCGAAGTAATAACTGTTTAGTCTCCATGACCTGGGGGGGGGGGAGGGGGGGTTATGAGTCGGGTGTCCCTTGAACACGTATCTCCATTATCGGTGAATGATCCGAGATGCCACAGGGAAGTATTTCTGCGGTAAGTGCCCTATGGGTATCTGTGGCGGGGAGAAAGAAATAGTCTAATCTGGAAAGGGAGCCATGAGCCCCAGAGGTAAACGAGTAACCTTTGCTTCTGGGGTGGAGATCTCTCCAAATATCCCGGAGGCCTAGTGCTGAAGTAAATGTTGCCAGTCTAGTGGGAATATGTGGATTGCAACTTCTGATGTGGGTGCGATCTAGTGTGTTACACATTACATTGTTAAAATCCCCCCGAGAATCCAGATATCTGGCTTGCGTTTCGTTATGAGGGCGGTTACATCATCCAGGAGTTTGGTGAAGAGTATACAGACACTAAGGCCAGGGTTTCAGCCCAGAGTGTGGCGAGCATGAATGTGTAACGGCCTCTAGGGTCCTGTTCCACAACAAATGAACCAAATGGAATGCGTTTATGGAGTAGGATCAAGGTGCCCCGGGATCCCCTAGTGTATCCTGCCTGGAATACAGAACGGTAGTTCGTCCTCCGAAACAGGGTGCCGGTCGAGCCCGCTAAGTGGGTCTCGGGGATGAATACCACGTCGGGGGAGTGTCTATTTGTTAGGCAGAAACCTGTGCAGTTCCCTCTGGGACCACTGCAAAAGATTTAAGACTACAGGTGTTTGGCAGTAAACCCACTTGGTAGCAGTCTGTACCACACAGATTCACTTGGTAGCTGTGGCTGAGCAGTCAGACTTCCCTCAAGAAGAGTTAGGCAGTATACAGAGTATTCACAATAGGTCACAAGAACACAGTAGAACAAGCAAACACTGACCAGAGCTTGGTGTAAAAGAGATAATTATTTAAAACCACATCTAATAAAACACAGGCACTAATATTAAGCAGTTCAAAAACACGGTCACTAAAAGATATACACTCCCTTAAAAGAATATTAGACAAGTCTTAAGTAAAGCCCCACTTATTTTCAGACAGCGGTGAGCGCTTAACGCAGATGGCACTCTAATAATTCGGTTTAAAAGGGAGAGAAAGGCAGAGCATAAATTGAAACAGATCCCAACACTGTCAAAAGAACACAGCAAGAGAGGAAGGCAGAGTCAAACCGTGCAATTAGAGTTCAGAAAGCCGGATCCACTTTAAGAGGATCAGAACGAAATGTGTCCAAGGTCACACGGTTGAAAAGTGCACAAAAGTCTCGAAAAAGTTGTGAAAGAGTTGGACCAAAAGAAAGGGACCAGTTAGATGGTCAAGGCGGCCAGCCCAGTCCAGAAGGTTAAGGGACTATTATTACCTTGTAGCAATCTTTAGAAAGGGAGGCCTGGCGGACACAGTACCTTAAAGTGGTGAGAATACTCTAGCGGGGGCTGTTGTTCCTGGCAGCGGATGCAAGTCAGTGCTTCGTCCGGGGGAAGAGAGGATCTCGTCAGGGAGGACAGGAGTCCGTTGCACTGCCAGGGAAGAAACCAGCCGCGGAGTTCTCAGTTAAAAAGGAGCGGTCCTTTTATTCGCGGTCCATTGGTAAGAGGCTATCCGGTTGCCGGGGTGCTTGGCACGGGCAATTCGACCACAAGACGTCCTGGGATGCGAGGAAAAGGTAAAATGGTTGTGCCCACCAGTAAGGGGAAGAAGACTCTCCTGCCGGGAGATCTTCTGTTGTTGGGAAGTGGTGAGTCGGTTCCGCAAGGCTCCACCGGTGGTGTCATAGCAGGTCGGCTCAGCTTGTCCCTCGTCGGATTCTCAGGTCCTGTGGTGACTTCTAAAGTTCCAGTCCCAAAAGCCCTGCTTTTATGCAGCACACCCCCATTCACTCAGCCTAGCTGTCAATCAAACATGCTAAGTGGTTGGGCCAATCACACAAGAGTGCGACTTGAGTTACCAAGGTAACTCGGTCCAGGGTGCCTAAACCCCCCTTCCCACACCCCCTGTGGTACCCAGACAGAGTGGCACCACTTTTGGAGGCTTCTGTGGAGAAGCCCGCCAAAAAGTGGAACATAGGGCTCGACTTGGGTTTGAGTCACAGAAGAGAACACAAACGCCATTTTAGAATCGAGTTCTGGCAAAAAATACCAACCGGTGAATTAGTATTAAATAAATAAACCGGCGGTATGTTCGAGGCTATGAGAATTAAATAATTAAAGTTGGTAGCCTCGAACAATGGGAAAATCCCATAAAGATATATTTGCGGTCGAATATAAAAAGTAGTATCCACTGCCACCAACCAAAACTCGATCCGGGGGGACGGAGACGTGCCCCTCGACTAACAGACCCCAGGGCAATCGAATTGCCCCGACCAGTACGGCCACAATAGGATGGTTTGTACTGATTTCTGTTCATAATTTGGGACTAGTAAAGCCAATGGTGACTTTATATGCCCTGGGAGACAGTAGTCAGTCCCAGGGTATGGAGTCTATGGTGGGGTGTCACTATGACACCCCTGTGCCACTGCACGGAGGGTGCTGTGTAACAGATAGTAAAAACACATGAGACCCTATGGAGTAAAGGACCCCATAGCCCATAAAACACATTAACAGTCAAAGGAACACCATAAATCATTTCCAAGAGTGGGAGAAAAAGAGTCTCACTCTGGGCAGGAGAAAAAAACAAACTCCAGAAATCCAGCAAAGCTGCTGGGGGACTCACTAGGTTAGGAAATTCAGCCTAAACAGAGAATTCTCCCTAACACTATTCCAGAATTGAGTAATACTCCGGCTTTTGATCCCTTAGTCCATTCCATTCACATTCCAGGTGATTAGTTGAGGGATCTAGGGCGGTTTGCAAGTGTTGGTCGGGTTGATGACTGTACTGGCATATTTTAATATGATTGTAAATTTCTAGAATGTATCTGGGGAAAGCGCCTGATTTGTGCTTGGGGCGATTGCATCAAGTATTGGGCTTAGGCTCACAATAATACTGGACGATGTATGCTGCGTGAGTCCATTCTTGACACTATGTGGCCTTGTGCTGGTGAACAAACAACGATAAACATTTTACAACTTTCCTTACCCCCTCCCTATACTCCACCCCAACCTAAAGTCTCCGTCGCCCGAGCATTGCTGATATCTTGAACTACAGTGTCGGTTGTAACTTAAAGACTAAACTATCCCAATCTGGGTACAGTCGGAGACTTACAGTCCTTGTCGAAGGTGAGAGTCTCAGGGTGGTGGCCGGGCAGCCACCACTGTGCCAGTGTCTTTCAGCAAGGAGGATATGTGGAGCGTGTCTGTGTACCAGTCAGGCATCGTTGCTCCATCTGTTCCCATGCAATTTCTTGTTTCAGATCCGAATTGACCGTTTCATTAATCTCAAGGGTCGTTGGCCTGGGCTGGATGGTCTTGCTCCGGTAGTGGGGCTTATTGCACAGGACGTATCCAGTTCCATTGAGGCCGAGGTCTATTCCGGGGGTCCGGGACTTCCGAGTCCAGTCTCCGTCATTATGAGTTTCGGCCCATTTCCATGCCTCATTAGGATCCGTGAAGTGCACCATAGTGCTGTTGTGTTGTATTTTTAATTGAGCCGGAAAGAGGAGGGCGTATTTGAAGTTCATGGAGTGAAGTTTCATTTTTAGTGTCTCAAAGGATTGTCTGGCTTTCTGGACGTCGGGTATAATCCGGGAAAAAGGCAATTCTGGAACAGTTATGTGTAATTGTCCCCTTGACACGAGCCATCTGTAGAATTGCGTCCCTGGCCCGGTAGTTTAGGAGTTTGGCTAGGACAGTTCAAGGGGAGGCGCCTGGGGTCGGACGTCTCGCAGGTATTCAGTGCGCTCTTTCTATCGAGAAACAGAGAAGGATTTCGGAGCAAGCGGTCTGCCAGCCATTGTTCCAAGAAGAGTACCATACAGGGGTCCTCCGTATTCTGAGGAAGGCCCAGGATACAAACGTTATTGTGGCGGGACCTACCCTCTCCCTCTTCAACTCGTGCCTCAAGAGTCTTTCGACGCGCCATTGTATGTGAAGGTTTGTTGCGTCCTGTTAAAATTCTTCAGGAAGTTCTGCTTCTCTGTTCCGGGACGTGCAGTCCATTTTCGTCTCCATGGAGGAGCGATAGTTGGCGATGGCGGCCATCACGTCTTTCGGTGTTAGGGGCTCGACCTCAGGGGTCGTTGAGGGGTCTATGTCACCGTGGTGGAAGTGTTAGTAGCGTACTGGTCCATGGTGCTCTGTGTAGATGTTTTTTTAGTTCGGTCTTTCCCAATGCTTCAGTTTGAGTAAACCCAAGGGACAAGGCAGTTCCAGTATGATTCAAACGGCAGTTGTCAATCACTGTGTTGGAATGGAGATTACCACCACCAAAGTGCCGAAATGTTTGACACCATCAGGTGGCAGGTAGCTGAAGTAGGCGTAAATCAGGACCGTGTTGTGGTTGGTCGCCTGTGATCATATGGGTGGCAATCAGTGCGCCCTTTATGGAGAGTTGTGCGTTAAGGATTGATTACCGGGACGTAAGGTGAAACACCTGTATGGCCACGCAGATGGCTCTCGGTTCGGACCTCCAGGCGTGGTGTGGTCTCAAGGCTGTTGTCAACCGAGGGTCAGTCAGTTCTCATGGAGTTAGGGTCCCCACTCTCGATCTGTTAGTGATCAGACAAGGTATACAGGCCTGCCACCGGTGATTAATGTGATATAAGAGTGTCCAGAGTTGTCTTGTCACTCACACAGATCCCCTCCAGTCATGTCTCTATACTGCGCTCTCCTCTCTGTTGCTCATGGAATGCGAGCTGGGAGGGGTGTACGCATCTGTAGAAGGTTTAATGCTGCGAGATGTAGAGTGGTTACGGTCCAAAGGCAGTTCCTTGAGCCCCTTGCGATTCAATATTTCACCTGAGCGTTTTGCAGGTTGTCAGTGGTAGTTCCACTTCCGCCACCAATTCGTCCCGCTGCTCTCAGTGTCCAAAATAGACAGTTCAGTACTGATGTCGTATGGGTCGGCACGCAGCTTTGAGGCAGGGGGCATAGACACCTGAAGAGTCTGCTTACAGCACTGTCCAACCTAGTGGAATAGTCCAGAGGACACGCGGTTGGGTGTGAGTCTTTGCACGGCCCACTATTGTCGGGTGTGGGTGCCACGGGTTGGGAGATGTGGCTCCTAACTGTGCGTGGTGGTCAGAGCACTCCCAGGAGAAGATTCGCTACACACTGCCTCAGGATTATCCCCTTATGGTTGCCATTTATGTGATTGTCTCAGCCGGATCACCGGGGGTATGGCTAGATGAGTCTAAGATGAGTCTATCCGGGGTGGTCGCCTGTTCAACAGGGCAGTGGGGTCATAGTTGCGCAGCGGGGCCTTGTGTCACAGAGGGCAGGCAACGCTGCGGGTGAATGCGGCAGTCGGCAGCCGAGGGAATGTTGTTCAGCACAGTATGGTAATTACAGATCCCTCCGAGCTGAGATGTGTCTGTCCTCCGTCTATCTCATCCCATGCGAGCTCTCGAGCTGGGGATGATTGTGGAGCCAGCTGTTCCAGAATTCGCCGCAGTGCTGGGCTGCCTTCACCTCCGGTTACAGCGTGCCGGTGTGGCTGTCATTGTCACAACCCTCGGCCAAAACCCCCTCTGGCAAACCCATTGGCCAGGTGGAGTCAGGACTCAGCCCTCTAGAGCCTGGCATCCTCTTCAAAAGCCCTCATGGGGCCAGTCCTGGCGCCTATGGCGCCAGGCTCATACACCATGAAAAACAAAGTGCTTGGTAACTACTTTATTGTATTGTCAGCCAACATGGAGGCATCCACAAAGCTTGGTTCTTAAGAACCAAGCTATGCAGTTTAGTGTTTCGGGTGTGATAGCCTGTGACGCTCACCGTGTCCAGCTATTCCCCTCGAACCTCGGAGAAGCAGAACCTGCAAGGAAACAAAAGGAACATTAGCAGCAGCATCTTACCTGCAGTCTTCATCTTTAAACACTTGCAGCTACTGAGTGCAGCTTCCTCGAATCTGCACGCATCCCAGACAAAACGACCTGAAAGAGGAAGATAGAGGAAACATTAAAGAAAGCAGTAGAGACATTTACAAATTACGAAAAGGCTTACCTGGCTGGGCGCCTCTCGGCTGGCACCACTCCGGATATTCCACTTGCGCTGAAGAACACTGCGACCTACAAGCAAGGAAAACACAGGTTAGCAAAGGAAAGACTTTGCAGCGCTGCGCATAGCGCTTGCTTACCGCATCATAGCACTCTTAATGCGCCATCATTTACCAACGGGGCTCAACCAAGCCAGTTCGCTGCACTGAAGCTCCACATACGTAAGGGAGAAAAAAGACATTTTAAACAAAGAAAGGCATGCAGGATAGCAACAAAACTAAACAGCAATAAGACCTACCTGAACAATATCAAACGGGCCAGCGTCAGTGAAGTAACTGGACCGCACTTGCCCATGAAAGACAAGGTGCCCATGCAAAGAAGGCAGGACGGAGAGCATGCCTAATTCTACCACAAGGTGAGGAGAGGGCGCCAGAGGGACTGAAATCATATGGGGTGGAGGGAGGATACTTACCCCAGTCGGTCAGTCTTGAACACAGTCCTCCTGTATTTTCAGGCAGAACCTTCCCAGCAGAACACATCAGGGCAAAGCTGAGAAGCATACCAGCGAGTAACCCGGCTGAGTGGCGTCCCTGTGGATACCAGGTGAGCGTAACACTCATAGGGCCAGTGGAGTGGAACGGTTCTCGGCAACAGAGACCACGTCGCTGATTGCATCAGCGGTGTCCCAACCATGCTGCTCCTCCCCGATGCACCCGGCAGTACACTGTCCCTCAGATCGTGGTGTCGCCTGGGTGACACCACGTGTATGAAAAGGTTTTGACTTCCCTAGAACTACTGTTAGGTACTTCAAATAAGGTCTATACTTGGGTCAGTGTACTTTCAGGTATAGTGTGTTTTTAGATTGTGATTTAATATAATGCGTCAGTACTAACTTACCTCTAGATTTATCTGGGCCTACCGGTATTTAAATAAATCCTTTATTTTTACAATACATAGTGTTTCAGTGTTTCTTTGGATCATTTGTATTACAATTTCACTTTTACCGATTTTACAGTCCTCTCTCCCTCCTAAGGTGAGCTTGGCTGCTCTGTCTACGCTACAATATACTCAGGTGGTACAGCCTTATACTAAGAGTGGAGTCTTGTACTGCCTCAGTTGAATGGTTTTACTAAGCCTTTAGTTGGATTTCAGAAAAACTGTCCTAACAGTCAGTACAAAGCTTGAAAAGAGGGGGAATTCTTCTAGTTCGCCGTGATCCAAGCAGTGTAGGCCTTGAACAATCTTCTGGAGGCCTCCACAAAGAAACAATGAAATTCGCCCTTTAGGGGTGATGAAGATTCTGAAAAACGGGTCCCTGTTAATCGGAAGGTTTATCGATGGAGCACAGGTGCTCGATTAACCGAAAAATAGAGAAACTCATCCAAAAAGCAAAAAACGCAGTAAAAGCTCGAGAGCTAAGCACAGGGACTCCCAACACTTGAATGTGCAGTACAAATCTGAAGATGGCTGCCAGAGGAGGGCCTTAGGTAGAGGGCAGTCATTGTCTAGGGGCATTATGATTCAGAGCTCAGTGATTGGTTGTTAGGAGAAAGACAGTTCAGAAATTAAACTGAAATTGATTTTTTTCTTTTACCAAGGATTCCCAACCTGACTGGGAATATTCATGAGCATGTGAATCCACGCTAGACCCCATGCTGGAGAAAAGTACAGCCCTCTCTCCCCTCCCAAGATGAGCCTGACTGCTCTGTCCACGCTACTAAATTATGCAGTACAGGTCTATACTAAGAGTTAGTGTACTGTATTGCCTAAGGTATAGTTTTATAAAGCCCCTTGGGTGGACTTTAGAAAAACTATCCTAACAGTCCCTCTGCTAGAGTACGGTGGCCAGATCCACTGAGGTCACAGTATCCCCATCACCAAGGCAGAAGAACAGGAGACAGTCTTGTCACATCACCGCTGGAAACGCCCCACAGACAATACCTTCTTCAAGCCAAGGTACTTTCCACCTTTGGTATAAACTACCTGGGATCTGCTTGTATGATCATGTGATTTTAGGGGCTGTGGATTTCATGTTTCCTGCTACCCCCCTCAGATCCTCAGAGTTGCTCTTTGCTGAGACCTCAAGGGGATTCCAGAGATCCAACTAGCGCAAACCCCATCACCAGAGTGTGTGTCTGTAAGAAGCAGAGAAGATTGACTGGATAAATCTAGTCCTTTGGTGCTGCAGAAAATGTGCCAAAACCGCAGTGTGACCAAAGAAGTTGAGGAAAGCCATGCCAGAGGTTCTCCCTCGAGACTGCAGCTGCGATCCAGTCCATTGTTCTGCCTTTCGTCATTAGCCCAAGGAATCCAGAGGTCGGCCCTAGAGCTGCAACATTGCAGAGCATCCACCACAAACGTTTTCTTCAAACTTAAGGTACTGTGGGGAAAAAGATATTGTTTGCCTGATTCCAGAATGTCGCTCCAGTGCATTGGAGTGCACGTAGATGTGTCCAGGGCAACCCCCTCTTACCTGCAACCCAAGCCGCTGCTTGAGTCCCTTTAGCAAGTCCTTCAACAGGGTCTACAACATGGGTTAAGTCGTCTTTTATCTTCCTTCCTAGAGAGCGGAAAGTATCCACAGGAACTTTTGACTCCTGCTGCTTTTCAGGACTTTAAGCCTCTCCAAACTGCCTTTTAGCTAGGGTTGTATTTTGGACTTTAAAAGACTTGCTATGCAGGGAAACCACCTCTAGAACCTGAAGCTCTACTAGGATAACACTAACCAACTGTTTTCCTTCCCAAAAATCACTATCTTATATGTGTATGTTGACTAAATACAATTACTGTATTACTTTGTGGGTGGGCATAGTTGTTGATCGTACATTACACCAGTCGTACATTACACCAGTCGTACATTACACCAGTCCTTAACAATTTTGCGCGTTCAGCAACTACCAACTAAGAAATGGCCTTTTGAAAGTGATGTTAGTGATAGTTTATAGTGCCAGGTATTCAACAGTAACTCTTGTGCACATATAATCTATATTTTAATATAAATGTATGTGTTTCATTGCTGTGAATTGCTAACTAGATTCAGTGTACTTACCTACAGTGATCACATCTTCCGCTTAAGATGAGCCCGATTGCTCTGCCACTCTACCAAGTTCCTTGAGTAGTACAAATCGATACTAAGAGTTGGGGGATCTACAAACAACTGAGATAGCTTACTAAAGTCTTACCTCCAAGTGAGACAAACTCAACCACCCACCCAACCAACAATGACCAAGATGGCTTTTGTCAATATAAGGATCCAACAAAACCTCAAAAATTCATTTGACAGATTGACTTGGGTACATAGTTAAAAAAAAAAGGTGCCAGGATTACGGTTTTCTTTTTTTCAGTCCGCAGCTGTATCAGAGAAGGATAACCACAAGGTTTTTTCGGTAGTGGTGATACAATCCAATGTTCTTAGTCAGACTTGGTGTGTTCTGATCTTAATTGGAGTTAGTCCCTATATCTTGTAAAAGACTCATGTTCTTCAGTACATACAAAAAGGAGTTATTTCACTGCGCCCATCATTATATGGAGTCATAGAACATACATTTTATGCTGGATACATTTCTGAGGTTGTAGAAAAGGAAAATGTTAGGGAACGAAAAAGGTCTAACAGGTTCTCCGGGCATGAGAGCACTTTTCAATCTCCCAATGAAGTCTAGATTAGATCTTTCCCAGCATTACAAGTTAAACTTATGCATCACATATGAGGGACAGTTAGACTCAAAGTCAATGCGTCAGAAGAGCCTGCAGTGAACCAGGATAACCAAAGTCAATTTGAAAAATGTCTAGAGAGCTGAGGCACTTCTTCAGATAGCACAGAAGTCTTCCACAATGTTAGAGAGTTTGTAAGAATTCACTGTTGGGCCACAAGCTGTTAGGCTTCTGAGGGTCAGAGCTGAGATCAACTCTGCAAAAAGCAGCTACTGTCAGTCTAAAGTGAGATAATGCAACCTATTGACCAAAAAGCCAAGTACCCCTTAGTCAGCACAGTACATCGAGTCTGAAGAAAAGGTTCCAGCTGACTTCTGTTCCTGTTGTAGTCCTGCAGATCCTATTATTCCTGGGCCTCAGTCGTGGGGACAAGAGGGAGGACATCTAGGGACTCACTACAGTTTGAAGGTTGGCAGCAGTTATGGGCACAATTCAGATCAGTAGCACTTCATGGTTTCAGCCACTCGCAAATAGCACCACTGGACATCTTGTGGACTTTCCTCGCTTCTGGGGTCCAGCACTGTTGTGGTAGCTCAGGCTTCGTTAGTCTGGAGGATCTTCCTGAAACTCTGGTCCGGCTTAAAGGCAATGCACTCGATTCTGGGGTTCCGGTGCCATACAACTCAGTTCCTGCAGCAGCGAAGAAGTACAGCCAGCAGAGAGAGGGGCCCCAGTAGAGTTCGTCTTAGGGCTGATTGGTCCTACCAACCCAAGAGGAGAAGTCGTCCTTTAAGGGCTTCTCTAGTCGATTAGAAATTCGGAGCTTCAGCACTGCAGCAGGGCTTCACCGGGAAAATGAACAGTGCAGGAGGGTGCAGCAAGCTGCTCTTCCAATTTCATCTTTGTTTCCTTCGTCCAGTGGTCGACTGCCTTCCGTGCAAAAGACCGCGCCTTTTATGCAAGTTTCCCCAATTCATTTGCAGCCTATCACTCACACAGCAGGGTCCTCCAAGGACAGCAAGCCAGCCAGCAAGCCAGCCAGCCAGCCAGCCAGCCAGCCAATCACCTTTGGTTGCATTCCTGTAACCAAAGACACTAAGCACAGGGAGTTTTGTGAACCTCCCTCGCTTCCTGCCCTGCCAGAGACGCTGAAGCCAGAGGTGGGCTTCACCAGTGAACCCCGCCAAAGACAAAACGAACAAAGCAACCAAAGCTGGTTTGGCATGCAGAGTAAATTTCCCGAAGGACCTTTCCAACAAGAAATGGCAAAAAAAGAAAACCAGGGCCATTTTGACAAAATGTGCACCCATGGGTATTATACTATAGCTGAGGATTCAGCCTGAGGTCAAAACGCACAATGGTAGTTAAATTAAACCACTGCCACCAGCCATTAATTGTAGAAAGAGTAGCATAAAAATTGTTACAGGAGAAGGTAGACAAAGGGGATACCAAGTACCCTCTCCAGCACTATGGAAGACAGTGTGCTGGGTCTACAAAGAGAAAAATGTAAGTAAAGTCAATTTCACTTTACTACTCTTGGAAACAGTTTATCCAAGAGAAGGAATTTAAACCTTAGCAGAAATCCAAAGGATTTCTCTGTGCGACTGCATGGAGGGTGCTGTGTGTCACAATGTAAAAAGATGACTACGGAGCTTGTCAGACTACAAAACCATAAGAAACACAGGGTTGAAATCAAATACAATACATGAGAGGGGGGGGGGGGGGAGGTCTCACTCTCGCCAGGATAAAAAGTGGAATTCCTAAAGTCCAGCAAAACAGCTGGCGGTCTCCAAGGTAGAAAGGAATTAGCAGAGAAGAACAAGTTACTTCTTACCTTGTAACGTTCTTTCGATGGGATGTTCCTCCGACGTATTCCTCATCTTAGATATCTCCTTCCAGCTCTGCTGGCCTCGGAAAATTTTTTCTCTAGAGGGCGCTGCGCGTCGACGTCCTCCGAGTCGATGTCCCTCGACAGCCGCCGTATCGACGTCATCCTGCCTATAAAGGCCGCGCGCAGCGTCCGTTGCTCAGTTCCGTTTTGTAGCCCACAATAATACTTTCTGGACTAACTAATCACCCTGAAGGAGCGTAAGCTGCAACAACAAGGGAAGTAGAACTGCGGGGATGGATGGGAGGGTCGATGAGGAATACGTCGGAGGAACATCCCATCGAAAGAACGTTACAAGGTAAGAAGTAACTTGTTCTTCGAAGGTATTGTGTCCTCCGACGTATTCCTCATCTTAGATAGGCTCCCATAGCAGTATTCTATTATCGGAGGAGGGAGTACTGACTTCACGCTGTCTTCTATTGATGAATAGAATGCAGTACAGCCCTTCCAAACCTAGTCTCTTGACTGGAGGAGGAATCCAGATTGTAAAAACGTGTAAAGGTATGGACAGACGACCATGTAGCGGCCGCCCATATGTCTTTAACCGGCACGCCTCTTTTGAGGGCCGATGAAGCTGCAATACCTCTGGTCGAATGAGCCCTAAGGTTTTGAGGGGGCTCTTTCCCTGCCAGTTTATAACATTTCAGAATGGCTAGAATGATCCATCTGGAAATGGTCTGCTTAGTTATTGGTAACCCCAGCTTGTGACCTGTGTAACCTACAAACAGCTGGTCTGCCTGTCTTATACTGGCTAGTCTACTAATGTAAAAACTTAAAGCCCTCCTAGGGTCTAGCCTGTGTAACCTCTCTTCCTCTTTCCCCGGGTGAGGAGGAGGATAGAAAGATGGTAGGGTAATCTTCTGAGTGATATGGAATTCAGAAACCACCTTTGGGAGGAAATTAGGCTTCACTTGCAGGACAACTTTGTCTTTGAAATATTGTATGAGGGGGTTTACAAGAAAGAGCTTGTAATTCGCTCACCCTTCTAGCAGATGTAAGTGCTATTAATAAAACAGTTTTAAGGGTAAGGAATCTTAACGAACAAGAATGGAGAGGTTCGAAAGGTGTACCCATCAGGAAAGTTAGTACTAAGTTTAAATCCCATAGGGGAAACTTGGAATGGTCTTGGGGGATAAAATTTGGTTAACCCCTTTAGAAACTGTATTACCAAGGGTAATTTGAAATAGGATGGTTCTTCCGCAGTACGCTTAAAGATGGATAGCGCTGCGAGATAGCCCTTAATGGTGCCAACTTGAAGGCCTGAATTTGCCAAATATAGTAGGAAGGACAAAACCATTGGTGTACCACATGAAAAAGGGTTGATATTCTGTTCTCTACACCAGCTGCAAAATCTGTTCCAACGGCAGCGGTATAAAGACTTTGTTGCTGGCCTCCTTGCCGAAAGCAACACCTCCATAACATCATCAGGGAGGTCCCAATCCTTGTACCTCAGCCTTTCATAAGCCAAGCGTGAAGGTTGAGGGTTTTGATGTCTGGATGGAGAACCTGACCTCCCTTCTGTGATAGTAGGTTCTCTCTGAGTGGAAGTCGAATTGGAGGGCAGATGGACAAGTCTAGAAGGTCCGGGTACCACGTTCTCCTGGCCCAATCCGGGGCAATTAGGATCATGGTTCGCCGGAATCTTCTCAACCTCCTGATCATTTGAGGAATGACAGGGACCGGTGGGAACGCGTACAGAAGCGGAAACTCCCAGTCCACTATGAACGCGTCTCCCAGAGCTCCTCTCGGGGGAAATTCCCTTGAGCAGAACAGGTCGCATTTCCTGTTTAGGCTGGTGGCGAACAGATCTACCTGAGGGGTTCCCCAAAGGGCGAAGATCTCTTGAAGGACTTCCTGAGCTAGCTCCCACTCGTGGGAGACACTGTTCTGCCTGCTCAGAGCGTCCGCTGTCAAGTTCTTCTCTCCGGCTAGGTGAACTGCCTATAGAGATTCCTTCTTGGATTGCCCAAAACCAGAGCTGCATCGCCTCTCTGCACAGGGGTAGTGATCCTACGCCTCCTCTTTTGTTGAGGTAATGCATGGCCACCGTGTTGTCCGTCATTATCAGGACGTTCTTCCCTTGTACAGCTGGCAGGAACGCCTTCAGCGCAATTCTGATGGCTCTCAGCTCTAACAGGTTGATGTGTAGTCTGGACTCCGATGGAGACTAACGACCGCTGATGGTTAAGTCGTTGGCTGGGCTCCCCACCCCGTGAGTGAGGCATCCGTGACTACTGTTATCGCCGGCCAGGGTTGCCAAAACTGTTCTCCTTTCAGAATGTTCTCCTGACAGGCCCACCACTGAAGGTCTCGAGCCACCCTGCCGGGAACCTGAAGAAGATCTGTCATTCTCCCTGAGAATTGTGACCACTGAGTCCTCAGTGCCCACTGGAGGGATGTCATTCTCAGGCGAGCCTCTGGCACTAGGAAAATGCAGGATGCCATGAGGCCTAGCAACCTCAAAAAGTCGAAGGCTGGGAGACGTTGGGCATGCTGGAACTTGGTAACCATCTGTAGAATATCTTGAGCCCTCACCTCTGGTGGCGAGGCTTTTCCCAGGGAAGTATCCAGGATCGCTCCTATGAACAGGAGTCTCTGCGATGGTATCATTTGTGACTTCTTTAAATTGAGGGAGAAGCCCAGTCTGTGAAGGAAGTGGCACACGTGATTTAGCTGGATCTGAGCTTGTTCCAGAGAAACAGCCCTGATCAACCAATCGTCCAGGTAGGTGTAGACGTGAATCCTTTCCCTCCTTAGACTTGCAGCCACTACCGACATTAACTTGGTGAAGACCCTCGGGCGGAGGTCAGCCCAAATGGCAGCACTCGAAATTGATGAGAGTTGCCAATTGCAAACCTCAGGTATTTCCTGTGTTTGAGATGGATAGGCACATGGAAATAAGCGTCCTGAAGGTCCAGAGATACCAACCAGTCCTGGAACTGAAGGGCCTGGAGGATCTGAGAAAGAGTGACCATCTTGAATTTGTCTTTTCTGAGGAATTTGTTCAATTCTCGCAAGTCCAAGATGGGTCTCAGTCCTCCGTCTTTCTTTGGAATGAGAAAGTAAGGGGAGTACCAGCCTTTGTTCCTCTCCGCTACAGGTACCGGTTCTATGGCACCTTTCTCTAGCAGGTCCCAAATTTCCTGCAAGAGGAGCGGGTCTGGAGCTTTCTGAGAGCTGATCCCCGGTGGATGACTGAGGTATACGTAGGAAAGGCAGGCAGTAACCTTGGGCAACTGTTTCCAATGCCCAAGCATCTGACGTGATAGCCTGCCATACCGCCAGATGTTGAGTCAACCTGCCTCCTACAGGTGTCCTGTGAGGGAAGTCCTCAGAGTGGTTTTGGGGCGGCTGATGCAGATGCCGATGGTAAAGAGGTACCTGCTGTTGCTGCGGCTTTTGAATATCTACCCAGTCCACCTCGGGTAGTTCTTCTTTGACCCCTTTGAGCCGGTCGTCCTCTACCTCTTCCGAATGCGGAGTAGAAGCGAAAGGACTTGCCCCTCGCAGAGGTTCCTGTGGGACGAAAAGGAGTCTGACGGATTGCAGCTCCTAGGGATTTTGCTGCTGCTTTTGAAGTTTGCAGTTTCTCTAAACTGTCATCCGCCTTTTTCCCGAACAAAGAAGAGCCATCGAATGGCATGTTCAAGAGCCTGGCTTGCACATCTGGGGCAAAACCAGACTCTCTCAACCAAGCGAATCTCCTGGTTGATGTACTTGCCGCCATTGCTCTGCTGATACTGTCAGCCGAATCAATGCCCGTCTGGAGGGATTCGCACATAGTGTCTTTACAGTCCTGTATAATATTCAGGAACGCATCCCTTTCTTCTCCCTCCGGGATGCAGTCAGCCGCTGTAGAAGCACACTCCCAAAGTGTATGGCTGAACCTAGCAAGGGTGCAAGTAGCATTAACAGATTTTAACGCCATGCTACATGCTGAAAAGACTTTCTTTGCCATAACATCATATTTTTTACCGTCCCTGTCCTGTGGGACGGTAGGATAAGCCGTCTTGACATCGGTAGAGGATGCTGCCTGTACCACCAGACTTTCTGGGGATGGGTGTTTAGACAAAAACTCTGGGTCTGTAGAAGATGCCCTGTACTTTGTAGACAGTTTTTTTTATTTACTGCTGGTACTACATCTGGGGTTTCCCAGTTTGTCATGATCTTTCTCTGAAGAGCTTTATGAAAAGGCACCACAGGATCCTCCTGTGGGCCTTTGTCAAGAATATCCGTGAGGTCATCTTGTTGGAAAGATTGTGAAGGTGCAGACCACCCCATGAACTCTGTGATCCTGGCCATTAAGGCTCTGTAGGGGGTTTCAGCATGCTCCCCTGGGTCTGGCTTAGCAAACTCCACCTCAGGGGAAGTGTCTAACCCACTTGCCTCATGTAAGGAATCATGAAGATCCTTTAACCTGCGCTCTTCAGAGGAAAATTCCTCTCTAATTGGGGTTACAGGTCCCTGTAACTCAAATGTGTCTTCCTGTTCAGACAATTCACCCTCTTCCAAAATTGAGGATATAGTTCTCAATTGTTCTGAACTCAAAGGGAGTAAATCCCATTTCCATGGCAGAGGGTGCCGAACTTGTCATTATCGGGCTCGAAAACGTCGATGTCGTCGACGCCGAAGGCTTCGAGCGTGGCGTCGAAAACAAAGGCGGAGGCCTCGAAGACCTCGACAGAATTGGAATTCTACTCGACAATCTCGAAGCCATCGACGTCGAGGACCTGGGGATAGTCACTGGATGTGTGGTAACCGTGACTTTTCTTGGCGTCGACGCCGGTGTCGAAGCTGGCGTCGAGTCGACAGACCCGTGTGTCGAAGGTCCCTTCGACAACGGCGTCGAAGACATCGACCTCGACGGAACCCTCGTTGACGGCGTCGACGGAACCTTCGAGGAAGGTTTGGAGGTCATAGTCCTACTCGAGGGTTCGAGACGCGCTCGAGAGGTTTCCTTCGCCGGGTACTGCGACTCGCGGCGTTTTTGAACTTCGGGTCTTTCGACCAGAGCATCGCTCTCGGCAGTCTTCGAGGGGGTCGAGGCCGCTTTCTCAAAGACGCTCATCATATTTTTTTGGAATTCCTCCCATTCAGCCCGGGAACTATGTTTCGTGGGGCAAGGGATTCTTTTTGGCCAAACAGAGGAAGAGGAAGACGGAGAAGGGGATCTTCGACGTCTCCTCTTCGAGTGCTTCGATCTCGAGGAGTGATGAGACCCACTCCGAGACCTGGAGCGCGAATGGTGATGAGGAGACGAATGTCTCGACTTCGTCGACGAAGAAGAAGCTTTAAAAGTCTTACCTTTCTCCAGCTTCCCCCTACGCTCCTTCAGGGCCTTAGCTGTCATGGACATACAGTCCTCGCATTCCGAACAATGGTGTTCAGCTCCCAAACACCACAGACAAACTCTGTGAGGATCGGTCAACGGCATCTTTTTCCCACAATCTCGACATTTCTTGAAGCCGGATCGAGGAGTTGTCGGTTCCGACGAGGAAGCCATTGAGTACGGATCGAATAACTCGAGGTAAATAGTATTAATCTGACTAAGAACTGAGCAACGGTATTCCGAGGCACTGAGTAAGCGCGGAAAAACGGAACTGAGCAACGGACGCTGCGCGCGGCCTTTATAGGCAGGATGACGTCGACATCAATACGGTGGCTGTCGAGGGACATCGACTCGGAGGACGTCGACGCGCAGCGCCCTCTAGAGAAAAAAGTTTCCGAGGCCAGCAGAGCTGGAAGGAGATATCTAAGATGAGGAATACGTCGGAGGACACAATCCCTTCGAAATTAGAATTCTCCAACACACAGACCCTCCAAGGTGGGCTTTACTAAGTCCTGTCACAGACAGTGACTTTGGTAAAACCCCCTAACAGAAACCGTTTACCAGTACTGACAGTCTGAAGGAATAGTCCGTTTCCAAATAACAAATTAGCAAAAGGCCAAAGTGAAGCTCTGCAAAAAGTCAGCACACTAAAACAAAAGCAAAACGTTTGGCGGATCCGTATACTATGGAGGGAAAGTTGCCTAAAAGAGTCCTTTCCTAACACACAACAATTTTACTGATATATTGCATGGGCCTTTCCTTATTGATGGTGTGTCTGAAGTGCTTACAAATTGCCTTTTCTATTCCGACATGCTACCTCAGTCAGGAAAACACAAGCAACCAATCTAGGTTGATGTCCCTAGGCTCATGAAATGAGGTTTAAGAAATATCCTCAATAATACATTCATGTGGGAAATGGCAGTAAAAGGGTTATACTGACAGCATCTCTAAGGTGGGAAGAAGGGAGAGCAGGATGCACAAGTAGATAGTTGAACCATTATTAGAAATGACACTCATTCACCTATGCAACCTTCAGTCAATATTTACAAGTCTTAGCTAATTAAGTTAACTTCTGATTCCACTTTCACCATTAACGTGTCGCCAGTTCTAGCATCAGACATTTATAATTCAAATTCTTCTCATTCTGTGTTGTAGGTAAGAGATCACACCTTTTATCCTAATTCTGGGATTGACCTTTCTAAACAATAAACCGGCAAGCAACCAGACATGAATACTTTGTCCCAACAAATCGGACCTCCCTTCCAGCTCTGTGGCTCTGGTCGCTTCTTCAGCTGGTTTTTTCCTGCTTTTGTCCCAGTGCGGGCCCTGCGTTGTCCGTGGTAGTGTTGCGGCCGTTTCTGCTCCGACTCTACTCCGCGCACCTTTTGGTGAATGTCTGCTGTGTCTGCTGCTCCCTCACTGCTGCAGGCCCTCGATTCCACTTGGGCCCTCCCCGCTCTTGTCCCGGGACGGGTGTGCGAGGCCTCTACCTGCAGCTCCGGAGTCGCTTCACCTGCTCTCTACACCAGCCAGTGGGACCTTCCTCTCAGCACCGGTCCCTGCAGCGTCTGAGGTGACACTGGGACCGCTCCTGCTCCAGCTCTTCTCTACGCACTTGGAGGTGCTTGGCTGCTGTGTCCACCTCCCCTTCATTACCACTGGGCCATCCCCCCGCTGGCAACAGACTGGCCTTTTCTCGCCCTCGTCTTGAAGGGTGTGCTGAGCTTCCGCCTCCTGTCCTCGACTCATTCACCTTCTCTCTCATCAACGGCCGCAATCTTCACCAGTGCCTCCTCTACACCGGACCCCCTGTTTGTGTGCAGGCACTGCAGCAGTGCCAACTCCAGCTCCTGCTTCCCAAGCCTTCGGATACTGGCGGCCGTGCCTCCTACTCCTCCATTGCCGAGGGCCTCTCGCCTCGACCGGGCCCTCCATGCCGGCACCTTGTCTTCAGCCTCACGGATGCATCGCTGCTGTCTCCTCTCATTAATCTCCACAACATGTTGCTGGGGTCCACGGGCTGCCTGCTTCCACTGGTGCCCTCCACCGTCACTGCCGCCTGCTACCAGCTGGCCCTTCTGACCTGCGGACTGCCTACCACCACCTGGGCCCATCTTTCTTCTGGCCCCTGCTACCACCAAGGCTCTTCCTCCCACTAACTGCCTGCCACCACCTGGGCCCTTCTGACCTGCTGACCACCTGGGCCCTTCCTATCTGCTGGCCTTTGCCACCACCAGTGCTCTTTATTTCCTACTGGTCGCCTTCTACCACCTGGGGGCCCCGGATTGCTGGCCCCCTTCCACCTCCAGGACTCTTCTTCCCATGAGCAGTCTGTTACCACCTGGGCCCTTCTGATCTGTGGTCTGCCTGCTACCACCCGGGCCCTTCCTGTCTGCTGACCCCTGCCACCACCAGTGCTCTTTATTTCCTATGAGCTGCCCGACACCACCAGGGCCCCTCTGATTTGTGGACCGCCTGCTACCACCTGGGCCCCTCCTGTCTTCTGGCTCTCTGCCCCTTCCAGGGCTCCTTATTTTCCCGTAGACCGCGTGTTTCCAACTGGACCCTTCTGATCTTCGGTTCACCTGTCCACCTGGGCCCCAGCCTATTCCAGCCCCCGACTGCTTGCTCCTGGGCCAAACCGGACCGCAAACCACCTGCCGCAACCTGGGCCCTCTGGCGACCTCCTGGCGTTATCCCTCTGCCCACTGTCGCCTTCTTCCTCCCCTTCACCCTCTTCTTCACTACACCCTCTTCCTTCCCTTCACTCTCTATCACAGTACTCTTCTCCCCTCGGTCATGCGTACTGCTAGTCTCCACTCTCCTCGTCCTACTTACTCTTTGCCCTCTTCGCCCCTTCTTCCCCCTAAAACCCCCTCCCTCTTCTCCTTTCTCTCCCCCTAATCCTCATGTCCATTCCCCTCCTCAATCCCCTCCCCAGTTCACCCCATTCCCCTTCCAACCCTCTCATCGTCCCAACCTCATCTAACCCCCCCCCCCATTTTCCAACCTTCCAGTCTCATCTACATTGCTCTCTGGAATGCCAGATCCCTCTGCAATAAGACTGCAGCCGTCTTGGATATGTTCTTCCGATTGAAACTTAATTTCCAATGTATAACCGAAACTTGAATCCCCTTCACAACTCTACTGTTCCTGCCTCTCTCGCCACCTCTTCCTCTCCTTCTCATGTCTCGTGTTCTTCTGGTCGTGGCGGTGGCATTGGTCTCCTCTTCCACCCTAAATACCTTTCTTCTACCTCCTCATTGCCTCTACCTACTTTCCCCTCTTTCGAATACCTGTACAAATCTTTTACTTCCTCTCACCCTATTTCCTTACGAATCGTCTACAGACCTCCTGGCCCCCCCCTCTCCTCCTTTCACGATGACCTTAACCACCACCTCTCCATCTCTCCCTCCCTCTCTCTGCCCCCCTCACTGTACTCGGCAACTTCAACCTTCACCTCCCCACTTCCCTTCAACCTTCCCCTCTTTCCATCCTTAATTCCTACTTCCTCTCTCCCTTCCGCTCCTCCTCACTCTTCTGGTTCCACTCTTGATCTTATCTTCAATTCATCCTACTCCCCAGTCTCTACCCTACCCAACTATCTTTCTGATCATGCTTTACTTTCCTTCTCCCTTACTCCCCCTCCTTCCTTCCACTTGTTTTCCCTCCCCCATTTCCTTCTCTCGACGAGATCTCTGCAACCTTAGCCCTTCTCTCTTTTCGATACTTGCTCTTCCCCTCTTCCCTCCCAGACTTCTCTTCTCTCTCGGCTAATGAAGCCCTATCCTCTGTCCTCTTCCATCTCTTTCACCCTCGATCAACTTTACCCTCTTCTCCTCCTTCTGTCCCAAATGCAAACCTTCTCAACCCTGGCTTTCCCCTCACCTTCTGTCCATGCACCATCTCCTCAGTTGCCTTGAGCAAAGTTGGTTCAAATGCCCCTCGCTATCTAATCAAACCTCCTATTTCTCCTACCAATCTTTACGACTCCTGCCTTAGCTCGGCTAAACGCTCCTACTATCCTAACCTTCTCCACTCCCAAGCCTCTCATCCTCACTGCACCTTTCACACCCTTTGTCTTCACACCCCGCCCACTCCTGACCCATCAGCTACGTCTCCCCTTTCTCCTGACTTCGCCAACTTCTTCTCTTCCAAAATTCTCTCTTCGCCAAAACATTAATTGTTCCCCGTCCTATTCCCCTCCTCCCGTTCCCTCCACTCCCCTTCAGCTTGAATGTCTGACTTCTCTCCTGTCACTCCTCCCAATGTCTCCCTCTTTGTCCAAATCTCACCCTACTGCTGCCCCTTCCAAACCTCTCCCCACCCTCCTTATTCCAAAGATTTACCCTCTTCTCATTCCTTACTTAACCTCCTTCAATATCTCTTCTGCTACCTTCCCTTCCGCCTTCAAGCATGCCACTATTATCCCCGTTCTGAAGAAACTTTCTGCTAATCCCCTTCTTGCTGTCAACTTCTGTCCTATCTCGCTTCTACCATTCCTCTCTAAAATAATTGAACGACTAGCCTATTCTCAGCTCTCAGCTTTTGTCACTAACCTTTCTCTCCTTTCCCCCCTCCCAATCTGGCTTCTGCCCTAAACACTCCTCTGAGACTGCTCTCACTTATGTTCTCAGCACTCTCCTCACCGCTCGCTACCCTAAGCAATCCTCAGTCCTCATCCTCCTTGACCTTTCTGCTGCCTTTGATACAGTCGATCACCCCTTACTTCTCAAGACTCTTTCCTCCTTTGGATTCAAAGGATCAGTTCTCAAATGGCTCTCCTACCTCTCCTACCGCTCTTTTGTTGTCTCTCTTGGGGCAGTCTTACATACTCTATCCTCCCCTTGGACTAGGATGTTCTCGGCCCTTTTCTATTCTCTTTACACCTCCCTTCTCGCCCCCATCATCTCTTCCTTTGGAATTTCTCACCATTTCTACGCCGACACCCAGCTCTTCCTTTCCTTTACTCCTGACCACCTTAATCTCTTCCTGTTTTACTGCCATTAAAAACTGGATGTCATCCCACTTTCTCAACACTGATGAGACTGAAATCTTATTCTTTCCCTCCAACACTCTTCCCCCTCCATCTCCCACCCCCTTTTATCCTCTTTCCCCCCTCTAATCTTCCCATCTCTCCCCAGGCTCGCAACCTTGGCATTCACTTTGACTCCTCCCTCTCCTTCATCCACCACATTTCCCCTTCCCTCTCGTTCCTGTCGCTACCACCTTTTCAATATTCGTAAAGTCCGCTCCTCTCTCACCTTCCTTGCCCCTAAACTTTTAATCCCCTCCATCATCTTCTCTAGTCTTTTCTATTGTTCTTCTCTCCTCTTTGGACTTCCTGCCACCCGTACCCTCTGTCTTCTTGCTCCTCACGACTCCATTTCCTCTTCGCTTTCTTACCTTGGCTGGCTTCCCTTCCACTCCCAACTTAAATTTCACTTCCTCTGTCTTGTCTTTAAATCCCTTCACAATCTTGCTCCTCCTTCTCCCGCCTCTCTCCTATCATTCTACACCCCTTCCCTCTACATCCGATCTTCCGATCTCTTCCTGACTGACTGTTCCCCCGTCCCCATGTGCCTCTTCTTGTTTCCGCTCCTTTCAGCTCCTTGCCCCCTGCAGGAACTCCCTACCTCTTTCTATCCGCTCCATCCCACCTTCTCCTCCTTTCGTGCTTCCTTGAAATCTCTTCTCTCCCCACCCTGACACCCTTATCCCTCCCTTCACCTCTCTCTCCCATGTCTCCCCTTCTTACCGCTCCTACCTGCTCCTTTCCTCCTACGCTTCCTCACCTCCTCTTGCATCCTCCTCCTATTCCCCATCCTGTCCCCCTCCTGCCTCCCCTTCTTTACCCCCTCCTTTTCTCGTTAATCATCATAGGCAAATTGTTCTACATACTGTTTTATTGGTTTGATTCATGTTGTGTAAACTGCTTCTATTGTCGTTACCTTCAACGTATTTTGTTGTTATAATGTAAAGCGCTTTGGCGTAAGGTGCTATATAAACATAATAAATACAAATATATGTCAACAAAACTGACATTTCTTTCTTACCTGATGAGTTAGCCTTTGTGTGAGCAAGGGTAGAGAATCTGCAACAAAATTAAACTCATCTGTGCCAATGCTTTGGCAGCAGTTTGCAGCAATCGCCAAAGCATTTCTTTGTGCATTTATACTGAAAAACTCAAGATATAGCAAGCAATCCGCCAATCCACCCTAAAAGAGAGAGAATCCATTAAAGTAAGTACAGTACCATGAAGTGGAAACATTTCAATAAGTAATGAAAATAATTCTTTGCCATCAGTTATTTAAGCGATCACACTAAACGTTTCAATCTTATCAATCCGTAGTAAATAGCCATATTCAATCTAAAAATAAACTCAAAATAGAACTATTTGCACTTGTCAACCAGCTAAATTAGAATAGCATAGGGCATAAAATAAGATAAAAACTCACCGCTTGCAAAATAGCTTTACTGTGTCTTCGAGACAGCATTTCCAGCGCTGTTAGTGCTTGCTCTGCTACATCAATACATTGAATAACCTGCAGCTACAAACATATGGGGTGCAAAAAGTAGTTTAGACAATTTTCTCAAAAAGACTAGAAAATGTACTCCATTTGAAGAACAACAAGTTACACTGCCCTATTCAGAGCTCAACTACCACACAACATTGGCCATTGACAGTGAGGTCCGAGTGTAAAACAAAACCTTCACAGGTATTGCATTTACTTTAGTCACTGTCTCCAAGACTTGGATACACATTAATGCTGCATTTTCACAGCACTCACCAGAATAAAAGTATACTGGCAATACTGGCCCTCAAACTTCTGTAAACTTAACTATTGGCTCAGGATTGTGTTGGCGCAACTGAATTCTCTAGAAAAAGAGTCTTTCGACAGTGTATAACTGCATCGCTAGAAGTAAGCATCCACACATCTTAGGCAAAAAACAGGTTTCAAAATAAAAGTCTGTGCAATAAAAGTTTGATGTTATAAACACACTGACCTGATTTTGATGCCACTATTTAAGAAATGTGCTTAACTGACCTCATACAGCTCCAACCACTCAATCTTAAATAGACGCACAAAACAAATCCAGATCATTCATCAATGCCGCCTCGCCACTTAAGGAAATCCTAGCAGGGGAGTGGAAAGGCCCCCGGGACTGCTTTGGGCCAGTGTCCCTCTCCTTCGCAGACCCTTTCCGCATTGTTTGACAACCACCCCCCCTCGCCTGATTGGTGTATCTCAGTCATATCTGACCTTGCCAGGGCCTCTGCCTGTGCAGCCCCAAGGCAAAGGGCCCCAAGGCAAAGGGTGGCTCGTTCATTGGCGGCTCCAAACAGTCTGCATGTTTCAGCAGGGAAAGCCAGTTGCCAGCCGTCAACCAGCAGCTACAACTAAAAGGTAGTTTTGGTCAGGGTGAAGGATAGAGCAATCACTCTACCCTGGAAATCACTCTACCGTGGAAACCCTACCACTTTAACTTGTACTGTAATAGTACTGTGAATGTGAGCATGGGGCACACTGATTGATAGTACTGGAATTGCTAGCCTGTGTCACACCCTAGAGAATTGTCCACATTGACCTGATTTATATCTAGAAATCTCCACACTGTAATAGTACTGCGAATGTCAGCCTGCGCCACAATGTGATATTGTTGTGGTTGCTGGCCTGCGCCGCACCCTGGAGAGAAGTTCTTGTTGACTCAAGTCCTATCTGGAAGGTGCCACACTGCGATCATAGTGTGAATGTTAGCCTGCAGCACACTGCGATAGTATTGCGACCCGATTCATAGCTAGAAGGCTCCACACTGTGATAACACTGAATCTTAACCAGCACCACAGTGTGATAGTATTGTGGTTGCTAGCCTGCGTCACACCCTGGGGAATTGCTCATGTTGACTGGATTCATATCTGGAGGGATCCACACTATAGTAGTACTGTGAATATTAGCCTGTAGCACTCGTATTGTGATTGCTAACTTGCATCGCAACTTAGAGAATTGTTCTTAGTGACTGTTAGGCAAGATTGTATGCAGTACCCTGTGGGAGACTGCACCAGCCTTGTCCTCCTGGCAATAGTGAATCCAACCTTTGGAAAAAACATGTACTACACAAGTTGGTAGAGTGAGCAGCCAAGCTCATCTCAAGAGGGGTCAATGTGAGCTGTAGGGTTATTACACAGAAATTCACAGTGACAAGTATCCAAATTAACACTTACACTCAACAGTCAGTTGAATAAGCCTTCTATAGAAGGGAGCAATTATATTTAACAAAAATATACTTCAAAACTACACACACAGTTTCAATCAATCAGTAGATACCCATTGGGGATGGCACACAGACACTTCCTAAACCCTCAGGTGACATAAATAACTAGGACACTGTGGACATTGATATATCACTGGTACATTTAGAGGAATACTGAGGTTAGTGTCAAAAGGAAAAGAGGAGAGAATAAAACAATGGTTAACAAATATTCTTAAACAGATAAGTACTTTGGAACCCTCCAATGCAAAGTAAGTTAACCCTTCCATGGGGGAAAGGTAAAGCACAAAGTCAGAGGTAATAAGAGACTTTCAGGGAGCAAGGCCAGACAATGTTAATTGAGCAAAAGTCTAGGTGAGCTGAAGCACTTCTGGTAGGTAAATAAAAGTCTTGCAAAGTTTTAAAAATCTGAAGAAAATGAAATCACTGTAGGGTCACAAGCTGGGAGGCAAAGCTGCAAGCAACTCTACAAAGCAACCAAGACAAGTCCAAAGTGAGAACTAGCAAGGCTACACAACAAGATGTAAGCAACCCCTTAGTTTTACAGGCCTCTGGTTTGAAGAAAACCGCTTCAGGCTGGCTTCTGTTCCTGTGTAGGTCTGCAGATCCTGTTGTTCCTGGGACTCAGTCGTGGGGACAAGAGGGAGGACGTCTGGGCCCTCCTGCACTATGAATGGAAGGTTGGGGGCAGCAATGGGCAAACTTCATATCAGCAGCACTTCGCAGTTTCAGCTCCTCGCCGTTCTCGGATACCTTCAGGGACTTTCCTCGCATCTGGGGTCCAGCACTCTGTTGAAGTGATCAGGCTTGGTCAGTCCTGCTTCATGGGAGTCTGGAGGATCTTCCTGTAGCTCGGTCAGACTTAAAACCAATCCACTCGATCCAGTGTTCCTCTCCCTGGCAATCTATTCCTGCAGCAGCAATGGACGTACAGCCAGCTCAGAGAGGATGTCCAGACGAGTTTGCTTTGGGGTTGATTGGTCCCACCAACCCAAGGGGCGAAGTCGTCCGTTGCAGGGCTTCTCTAGTCAAGATAAATTCAGAGCTTCAGCAATGCAGCAGGACTTCACCGGGCAAACCAACGGTCCAGGAGATGCAGCAAGCATCTCTTCCAAGTTCTTCTTCAGATTCCTTCGTCGTCCAGTGGTCGACTCTGCCTTCCAAGACAAAAGCCTCGCCTTTTATGCATGTTTCTCCCATTCATTTGCAGCCTAGCTGTCGCTCACAGCACGGTGGCAGTCCTCCAAGGAAAGCCAGCCGGCCAATCACCTTTGGGTGCATTCCTGTAACCAAGGGGATCGAGCACAGGGAGTTTCGGGCCCCTCCCCCACTTCCAGCCCCTGGCAGACACGCTGGAGCCAGGAGGTTGGCTTCACCAGTGAATCCCGCCAAAGACAAAACAAACAAAGGGACCAAACCTGGTTTGGTGCGCAGAGTAAATCAAGAAGGACCTTTCCAACAAGAAATGGCAAAAAAAAGACCAGGGCCATTTTGACAAAATGGGTACCCATGGGCGTCACACTGCAGCTGCAATTGCAGCCCGCGGTAAAAACACACAATGGTAGGAAAAAGTAAACCACTGCCACCAGCCATTAATTGTAGAAAAGGTAACAAAAAATGTTACATGAGAAAACTAGACAAAGAGGATACTAAGTAACCCCTTCAGCACCCTATTTTAAGATAGTGTGCTGGGTCTAGAAAGTTACAAAATATAAGTAAAGTCAATTTCACTTCACTGCTCTTGGAAACAGTAGTTTATCCAAGAGGAGGTATTTAAACCTTTGGGAAATATGGAAGACTTCCCTGCATCACTGCACTGAAGGTGCTTTGTGACAATGTACAGGTGATGCCTATGGAGTTTGTCAGACACCAAAGTCAAAAAGAAAAAGTCCAAATCACAGAAAAATACCTGAGTGGGGAAAAAGGTCTCTCGATGCATGTTAGAAATTAAAAAGTCCTAAAGGCCAGCAAAAAGAGCTGGGGGATCTCCAAGGTAGAAGGGAAGTCGCACATTTCGGAGAATTCTCTGTAACACTGACTAGAATCATATTTAAGTACTATACTGTGATCATGCAGTGAATATTAGCCTCCGCCACACAGTGATAGTGCTGTGGTAGCTGGCTTGCGTCGCACCCTGGAGGGTTGTTCGTGTTGACCGAATTCCCATCTAGACAGCTCCACACTACTATAGTGCGGTAAATGATAGCCTGCACCACACTGACAATATTGTGAGTGCTGACCTGCGTCGCACCCTAGGGAATTGTTAGTGTTGACTTTAATTACATCTAGAGAATACCACACTGATCAAACTGTGAATGTCAGCCTGCAGCACACAGTGATAGTGTTGCGATTGCTAGCCTGCGACGTATGACAGAGAACAAGTTAGTCTCTTACCTGGTAACGTTCTTTCGATGGGATGGTCCGACAACGTATTCCACATCTATGACAGTAATCACTGCAGCACAGCTGTGGTGATTGCTGTAATAGATATGGAATACGTCAGAGGACCCAATCCCCTCGAATTGTTCATATTAACCAGACTCATATCTGGAGAGCCTCACACTGTGATAGAGCTACGAGTGCAAACTGCCACTACACTGATGGTATTGCGATTGATTACCGGTGTCACATCCTGGAGTTTTGGTGATATCACACTGAAACCGTACTGTGATGAATACTAGCCTGCGCTGTGTCCTACTGTCTGAAGCCTAGACCTCTCTCCCACTCCCCAGGAGCCTTAATTCTAGATGAACTAAATACAGGCAGTAAATCCCACTGTCTAGGCGCGTCCAATCTAGGTATTCCACTATTACCTGCCCCTCTTTGAAACCTAGGCCACCCCCCGTTATCAAGGGGACTAATCACCACCTGCTACCATTTAAAACCCAGGACTCTCGCTCGCCGACTAGGACTCCCAAATCGAGGCGTTAAGTACTGCGCGCTAAAGGTGTCTCAAATCTAGCTATTCTAATCACTACCTGCGACCATTGGACACCAGGGCCTCTTTGCCGTCTAGGTATCTCAATTGAAGGCATCAAATAATGTGTGCTACTCTATAAGAACATCAGTGAAACCTAGGCTCCCACTACCATGTCACTTCAATCCTCAGGGCACCCCATCAATAACCACCATAATTGAGTCCTAGGCCGCCCGACAACCAAGAACAACCAATTACCCCACTCCCAGAGACAGTGCTCTTATAGAAAAACACCTAACCAATCAACAGAAGGGACAGACCGCAGTCGTCGGCACCCAGGCATAGCAACATTAGAGGAAACATCAAAACTGTCCCAAGCACAGGACACGACAGACTGCCATCTGCTCTGTAAACTCTGCACAAGACCAATTCTAGCCACTGAGGCCCGAAAATGCTGCGACCCAGAAATGGACACTGACAAAGAGCAAGAACATAGAACTAATACGGATACACAATTTCAACTGCACCCAGAAGAAGCGGCTGAGAATGCAGAACACACCCCACCAAACACCGCTCTCAACAGAACAATCTTAAGAGAAAAATCCTTACATCTTATACCATACCTTGCGACAACCTCAGTCTCGATACCCCAACACCACTGACAGACAAGCAAAGAACCCCCCCCATTTCCCTGTACACCCCCAAACAGTTGAAAAAAGACAGGAGCATTGAAGAAAAGTGTGAAGATTTCAACCCCAAAACAAACCTGAAATTCACACTGATATACAGACCACGAACCTGCGATGCAACATTTGTAGACGCCTTCACAGAAGCAATCACAAACCTATCCATCGAGCATAATCATCTGATCGTACTCGGAGATTTCAACATCTGGTTCGATGAAGAAACCACAACCACACAAAAAGCTCTAACCAATCAACTAGCAGAAATGAATATACAACTAGTCAAAGGAGCAACCCACATGGCAGGGCATACACTTGACGCAATCTTCACCAATACAAAAAACTAATTACCACGGCACCACCAATTCAAATACTTTGGAGCGACCACCAAATCATTCCATTCATAATCACACCGACCACCCTAATGAAGAAGCAACAAGACAAACCACTGATCACCATGAAAAGAAATTGGAGAGCCATCAAAAACTCCAACCTAACTGAACTTCTGGAACTTACAAAAACCACAAGCAACAAGTATGGAAGAAGCTGACCTGGACAACAAAGTAGCTCTAATCCAAAACTATATCACAACAACGATGGACGAAATTGCCAAAGAATAACCTTTCACCCCTTCATACAAAAGAGCAATGGCAAAATGTTTCACCCCACTACTCAGCGTCATGAAAAGAAAAAACAAACTGGAACTAGCATGGAGGTCAAAATTCAGTGAAAATAAATTGAAATGTCAACAACATATCCGCTCAGATAAAAAGATAATACAAAAACCAAAAAGAGAACACTACGACAACCGAATGTTCAATGCACCATACATGCAAAAAGAACAGTAAAATTATAAATGTAAAACAAAAAACACTGGCCGCAACATGCCAATTCCATCAATGAAACTATGCAATGACCTAACAGAACATTTCAAAAACAAAATCATCATCCAACAAACCTTACAAAACAGACCATGCAATCAGACTACGGAGCTCACCTACCCTTCTGAGGAACGCCCAAACAAACTCCTAAGCTTCCCCGAAATATCAGTGGAGACTTTCATCAAACTGATAAATCAAAGCAACAAATCTGGTTCTCCTGTGGATCCCCGACACCCACTAACCCTCCAGACATCTACAAATCAATCCTCAAACAAGGAACACCCATGAAATACCACAGGAATGTCCTCAAACTTTCAATCTCAACAGGGACAGTGTCCCAATCCTTCAAATCAGAGTACATCAGACTGCTACACAAGGATACAGCAGGAAATATAGAGGACCTCTCCAATTACAGACCCATCTCCAACATCCCGTATCTAGCTAAACTGCTCGAAACACACATACAAGAATTTGCGGCCTTCGACACAGTTAACCATGACATCCTCATCATGATACTGAAAGGACTGGGAATAACCAGCAGAACACCCTACTGTGGATCATAACCTTAACAAATGGAGACCATAAGGATGAAACCTTTCAAATCCAACCTAAGAGAATCCACATGCGGATCATCCTTTTCCCCGTTATTCTTCAACATCTACCTATCTCTACTAATCAAGATCATCAAAAGACAGTCTTACTTGCTACAACTACGATGACGATATATAAACAGTCTTCAAAATACAAGACACAAGAGAAGAAAACACAACATTAGAGAACCTTTGTGATCTATACAAATGGATGAACTCCAACTACCTCAAACTCAATCCAGGCAAAACAGAAATGATGATCATCACAAAGAATGGAGGCGACAACCACTACATACCTTGGCCAAGGGAACTCGGTACAACCCTAGCCCCATCGTCGACTGTAAAAAAAAAACCTGGGTGCCCTGATGAACAAACTTACTCTAGAGCCACAAGTAAACACTCTACTCAAGAAATGCTTATTTCTCCTTCGAGTGAGCATCCTACCATTCCTGTCATTCACCAACAAAACATTTACTGTCATCACTCACATGTCCAGAGTAGATTACACCAATAACCTGTACCTGGCTATGCCTGAACTTCTAATAAAAAAACTACAATGCATACAGAATGCGGCGGCCAGATTACTCCACCCAGAAGAAAACACATCACACCAGCGCTAAAAACACTACATTGGCTACCAGTAAAACAGCAAATCAATTTCAACTCTATGTGCATCACGCACAGAGCAAACCACAACCAAGGAGCAGAGTTCCTGAGAGAGAAATTAAGCCTACATCCCCCAACAAGGACACTCGGATCAAACGACGACATCCGTTTGGAACCAAAACCCTACAACAAGAGAAAACTGAAGTTCTTCTTTCTCTCACCTAGCACCAAAAACCTGGAACGACTTTCCAAATAACATGCATTACACAAGAAATCACCAACTATTCAGAAAACTCTTCAAATCCTGGCTCTTCACAGCATTACTAGATGAACACCTACAGGGGAGCACACACATAGTTGAAACAACGAGTGAAGAAACTGATCCCAAACCCCACTAAGCAATCAACTATGAACAGAATCTAAGGAGGACACCCTATGGCATACCAAACTCGCCAATAGATGGATCGCTATGACAGGACGAAACAAAAAAAAACTAAATATACAGCTAGACCAGGACGGAATTACGAGGTAGTAGGGGACTGCTAATCTACAGCACCAATCAATACCCGAGGCGGGACTAGACACCCCACCCCACCAAGTTCAAATACATCATTCTTAAAGGATGCTCAACACTAGCAATCTCCCACTATAAATGTACTCTCAAATATTGGGATAACAAGCCATCTGTGTCTGTTATAATACTAAACCCACTGTATTATATTCGGTAACCTGCTGCTTTATAAAAACCTAGGCCTCCCTCCCACTATACAGGACTCTCAAATCTAGGTGTAGCCTCCATCTCTGTATATTATATTTGAAACCTATTATATTGTGAAACCTAAGCCATTCGCCCATTATCCAGGACACTCAAATGTAAGCATTGAGCCAAATTTGAAAATGTTGAGTTGCGAGATATCTAACCCCCTAACCAAAAAAGCTCTAGTTTCAGCATACTTCACTCACACAAAAAAACCACATAACCACCTCTTGCACAGCAAATGGCACACACTTCAACACACTGCACCGACAAACACATTAGCCGCACCAACAGCACACGATGACTGACATTGATCCGATACTCGCACCCAAGCTCACTGCACAGTGAAAACTGAACTGAAGCCGCCAACAGGACACCACTTCACTCGCTATCCTACTCCATCTTCACCCTACTAACCCATCCCGCCTTCTCGTTTGCAGATCCACCTGAGGACCAATTCTGATTGGTGACGGTGCAAATACCTTTATAGGGTGTTAGGGTGAATTCTCAGAAATTTGCTAATTCCCCTTTACATTAGAGACCACCTAGCACTTTTGCTGGACTTTAGAACTTTCCATTTTCATCCTGGAAAGCGCGAGACCTTTTTTCCCCCACTCTCTTGATATATGATATGATATGGCATTTGTAACGCGCCTATACACAAGTGTTTCAAGGCGCGACGAGGCAGGGAGGGGGGAACAAGGGGAAGACAGACAACGATCCTACTAGGCCAGGTGTCATTCAGACCGCGCAAGTGCAGGGGTAGGGGGAAGGGAAAAAGTGCAAGGGCAAGGGGGTGGGGGGTGCAGTACAAATAAGTAGAATAGAAATAATATAATAAATAAATAGGGCCAGCTGGTGGCAAGTGCAAGGTAAGTGCAGACAAGTGCTGGGGGGGGGGGGGGCTGTAGTGATACAGAGACAGTCCCGCAGTGCAGGGGTTGCCAAGGAGGCAGTGCAAGTGAAGAGTGCCTGGGCCCAGGACCGAGGTCGGTGCGAGTGGCCCAGTTGCAGAATCAGTGCAGTTTTGGTGAAGAATTTAGCAGGGGAGAGGGAGAGAGAAAGCAGAAGTGAAGAGTAAGGTTTTGAGGTGCTTCCGGAACCGGAGATGGTTCTCCTCAAGTTTCAGGGAGGCAGGAAGGCTGTTCCAGAGGGAGGCCCCTGCCGCGGAGAGAGATCTACCCCCAGCTCGTTGCTTCAAGAAGCGGCTGACCCTGAGGGAGTTGGAGACGGATGAGCGTAGGGCTCGGGAAGGAAGATATTTAGGAAGAGAGAGTTGAAGGTATTTAGGCCCCAGGCCCCAGAAGGCCTTGTGGACAATGCAGAGGGTTTTGAACTTAATCCTCGCAGCCACTGGGAGCCAGTGTAGAGATTTCAGTCCTGGAGAGATACGGTCCCTGGGCTTGAGGCCAAGGACAAGTCTCGCAGTTCTGTATGAGTTGCAGAGGGCAGAGAGTGGGGGCAGGCAGATTAAGATAGAGGCTGTTACAGTAGTCCAGCTTCGAGAGAACCAGGGCTCGGGAGACAGTGAGCTTCTGGGGGAAGGAGAGGAAGGGAAGAATACCTCTGAGGAGGTGCAGCTGGTAATGTGACTTCTTATAGACGTCAGATATATGAGGAGAGAAGGAGAGTGTGGAGTCGAAGATGACCCCGAGGTTTTTTGCCTTGCAGGTAGGAGCAGGAAGAGGGCCAAGAGAGGCCGGCCAGAGAGCTGCAGGGAAGGAGGGAGTGGGTGTGCCGATGAGTAGGATTCTCAGTCTTACTAGCATTAAGGCAGAGGTCATTGGCAGCACACCATTCCTGGATAGCAGACAGACGGTCAGAGATGAGGGAGGGAGAGGAGGAGGCCGAGGGTAGCCTGAAAATGAGCTGGGTATCGTCCGCATAGCACTGAAAGTTGGGGCAGAGGGCGGCGATGCATTTCTATTTGATTTGAAAACGGTTTCTTTTGGTTTTGGAGTCTGACAGTGCAGCGTCACAGAGAAATCCTTTGGATTTCTGCTAAGGTTTAAATACCTTCTCTATGATAACTACTGTTTCCAAGAGTAGTAAAGTGAAATTGACTCGACTTACATTTTCCTCTTTATAGACCCAGCACACACTATCTTACAATAAGGTGCTGGAGGGGTTACTTAGTATCCCCATTGTCTAACTTCTCGTTTAACATTTTTATGTTACCCTTTCTACAATTAATGGCTGGTGGCAGTGGTTTACCTTTTCCTACCATTGTGTGTTTTTACCGCGGGTTGCATTCAAAGCTACAGTATAGCACCCATGGGTGCACATTTTGTCAAAACGGCCAGTCTTCATTTTTGCCATTTCTTGTTGGAAAGGTCGTTCTTGAGATTTACTGAGCGCACCAAACCAGATTTGTTTGTTTTGTCTTGTCTTTGGCGGGGTTCACTGGTGAAGCCCGCCTCTGGCTCCAGTGTGTCTGGCAGGGTAGGAAGTGAGGGAGGTTCCCGAAACTCCCTGGGCTTAGTCTCCTTGGTTACAGGAATGCACCCAAAAGGTGATTAGCTGGCTGGTTGTTCTAGGACAGCCACCCTGCTGTGTGAGTGACAGCTGGGCTGCGAAAGAATGGGAGAAACTTGCATAAAAAGGTAAGGTCTTTTGCAATGAAATCAGAGTCGACCACTGGACGAACAACCCGAAGAGAGAAACTGGAATAGAAACGTGCTGCACCTCCTGGACCGTTGGTTTCCCAGTGAAGCCCTGCTGCAGTGCTGAAGCTCCATATTTCAAATCGACTAGAGAAGCCCGGAACAGACTACTTCTTCCCTTGAGTTGGTGGGACCAACTGACCCAAGACGAACTTGACTGGCACCCCTCTCCCTGTTGGCTGTACTTCTTCGCTGCTGCAACCAAGTGCCAGGGGACAGGACCACCAGAATTAATGGCATCGTTTTTAAGCCAGACCCAAGCTCCAGGAAGATCCTTCGGACTCCCTCGAAGTTGGACGAACCAAGCCTGAGCCACCTCAACAGAGTGCTGGACCCCAGAAGCAAGGGGAGCCCAGAAGGTGTCCTAGAACCGCAGTGGTGCTATTTGAGGGTACCAGAAACCGCAAAGTGCCACTGATCTGAATTGTGCACATTGCTGCCACCAACCTTCAAACCGTAGTGCAGGAGTCCCCAGAGGTCCTCCTTGTCCCCATGACTGAGGCCCAGTAACAACGGGATCTGCAGCACTACAAAAGGAACAGAAGCCAGCTGGATACTTTCTTCAGACTCTAGGTCCTGAGTAACTAGGGGTTCTTACCTCTGGTGTGTAGCTTGCTTGCTCTCACTGGAGACTTGCATTTGATTTGCTGCCCTTTGAAGAGTTGCTTGCAGTTTTGCCTTTCACAAGCCCCCCCAGTTTGTGGCTCAACAGTGATTCTTTTTTAAAACAAAACTCTAACATTGTTGTTGGGGAGAATTCTCAGAAATGTGCCAATTCCCTCTACCTTAGAGACCCCATCAACTTACCTGGAGAGAGCAAGACCCTTTGTCCCCCTCTCTCAAGTATTTTAATGCGATTTCTGAACTCTGTTTCCTTTGGTTGTAGAATCTGACAAACTCCATAGGCATCTTTTACATTGTGGCACACAGCACCTTCACTGCAGTGACACAGGGAAGTCTTAGATTTTCGAAAGGTTTAAATACCTTCTCTTGCATAAACTACTGTTTCCCAGAGCAGTAAAGTGAAATTGACTTTACGTACAATTGTAACTTTCTAGACCCAGCACACACTATCTTACAATAGGGTGCTTGAGGGGTTAGTTAGTATCCCCTTTGTCTAACTTCTCATGTAACCATTTTATGTTACCCTTTCCTCACTGAATGGCTGGTGGCAGTGGTTTAGTTTTTACTACCGTGGTGTGCATTTACCGCGGGCTGCGTTCGCAGCTGCAGTAAAGCACACAAGGGTGCTGTTTTGTCAAAATGGCCCCAGTCTTCTTTTTTCGCCATTTCTTTGTGGGAAGGACCTTCTAGAGATTTACTCTGAGCGCCAAACCAGGTTTGGTCCCTTTGTTAGTTTTGCCTTTGGCGGGATTCAGAAGTGAAGCCCGCCTCTGGCTCCAGAGTGTCTGGGGTGGGCAGGAAGTGAGGGAGGTGCCCGAAACCACCTGTGCTTAGTCTCCTAGGAGACCCTAATGCACTCTGTGATGATTGGCTGGCTGACTGTCCAGCAAGGACAGCCACCCTGCTGGATGACTGACAGCTAAGCTGGAATGAAAGGGAGATAATTGTATAAAAAGGTGAGTCTTCTGGCTTGGAAGGCAGAGTCGACCCCTGAACGAAAGAACCGAATAAGAACTTGAAGAGGACACGTGCTGCAACTCCTGGACCGTTGGTTTGTCCGGTGAAGCCCTGCTGCAGAGCCGAAAAGCCAAGTTTGCATCGACCGAGAAGCCCCTGCAAGGACGACTTCTCCCCTTGAGTTGGTGGGACCAATACAACTCCAAAGTAAGCCACCTGGACATCCATCTCGGAGCTGGATGAATTTCCACAGAGTTGCTGCTGGAAACCGTAGAGCCAGGGAGAGGAACACCAGTTTGTGAGCGTTGCTTTTAAGTTGGCCAAGAGCTCCAGGAAGATCCTTCGGACTCCCAAGAAGCAGGACTGACCTAGCACGAGCCCCCTCAACATAGTGAGGGACCCCAGAAGCAAGGAAAGTCCATCTATCACGACAGCCAGGAACCACGGTATTGCTATTTGTGGTGGACGCGAGGAGCTGAAACACTGAACAGCCACTGAAATTGAAGTTTGCCGGTTGCAAGTTTTGACCATCCCAGTGCATGAGTCCCCCCGACATCCTCCCTCTTGTCCCCACAGCTGAGGCCCAGCAACAGTGAGATCTGCACAGGAACAGGAGTCATCTGCTGCATCTTTTCTTCATTTTTAAGGTACTGTACAAAGTCTAAGAACTTACCTCTTGCCGTAGAGTTGCTTGCATCTTCTACTACTCACAAATCTACAGCTTGTGGCCCTACATTCAGCCCTCTAGATAAGCTGTGTATCGTGCCTTTTTACGCATGCAATTATGGGCAATACAGATTTCATTTCCTACTGCGTACAGTGTACGCTTTGTTTATTCATTTTAAATAAAACATACTTTCCACCACTAGATGGCACTCTAGTATTTTTCTCATCAGCAGCAATGCAAGCGCAAGACAGGACAATAAGGCGCATAAGCATCCTCACGCACATGAGTAGAAACACAGATGCACTTCTGTGAAAGTTGATTTTGTAAAATATTTTAGTTTGTTTCTGCTTCTCAAGTCAAGGGTCACAGTTCCTTCAACCCTGCACCAGACTGCCACACTCCACGCACAGGAGCTCTCTGCCTGTGACAGCTGCACTCACTATGCATCAGACTGCCCTGCTCTGTAGAGAGGAGCTCCCTGCAATATGCCCTGCATACAGCCCGTGGGCAGGAGCACCTTGCACTATGTAGCGCCTATGCCGCACGGATATGCGCTCTTGCATTAGACGGCTCTCCACGGGCCTGAGCGTTGTGAATTAGACTGCTCTGTCAGACTGTTCTGCTCTATAAACAGGTGTGCTTGCATTAGACCTCTGTGACTGAGCTTTGTGCTCTAGTCTGCCTTGCTCTGTAGACAGGAGCTCTCTCAACTATCTAGCAGATACAACCCATGGACAGGAGCTCATACATTAGACTGCTCTTTGTGGGCCTGAGCATTGTGCATTAGACGGCTCCATTAGACTGCATCCCTTTAGAGACAGAAAAACTCTACACCATGTAGTGCCATTGGACAGGAACTACTGCGTTAGACTACTCCATTTAGTCCTGTGCATTCAACTTCCCTGCTCTAAAGCAGGAGCTCCCTGCATTATGAAGCGCCTACACCCCATGGGCTGGAGTTCTTGCACTAGGCTTCTCTATATGGACTGGAGCGCTGGGCCTTAGACCGTTCTGTTCTATAGACAGGAGCTCTCTTCACTAGACTGCCCCTGCTCTGTACCCAGGAGCTCTCTCCATTAGACTGCACATTATACGGGCAACAATCCACACCCACAATTCTTTTAAAATGCAACACAATAACATTTCCTGCTAACGTGCTGCATTTGAAAATATTTTTTCTTTTGAATTTGGCGCAAGGTTGTTTAGACATGGCTGCAAAGTCAGCCACGTCCAAACGTCCATCACTCAAAATCGACGTCGCCAGAAAGTCTTCTGCACCAAAATGGGCGTGCCCAACTGGCCGCTGCGCCAGAGCAGTCGTGGCAAACCAGCCTGCGCCGAATTGACGGCGCCAAAAAGGGGTGTACCATAGCAAGCAAGCAAGCAACACAAAGCATGCACCCTTACCTACCCTAAGCAATGTCTATCACGTTGCATGTAACTCTTTGTCTCCGACTAATTTACGCTTTCTTTGTGTCCCCTTCATATTTGGCACCCTATCCACCCCCACCCCAACCTTGCAACCATTGAAGTTATTAGCGCCTCCAAAATGTTGTTGCTGTATTTCAGTTTCATTCAAAAGACTTCACTCTGGGCAACGTCCACATGCTGGCACTGCCCATCCGTTCCCACCCACGGTTTATCACAGAGACATACTGGTAATGTACTTGAAAGCAATAGCTGACATTTCCTAAATTTGCGGCTTGACTTGAAAATCAAACTTCGTAGACTTCTTAGAATACGTTTACTATCCTTTATGTTTGTTTAAGATGGCTACGGTTCCTCAAATGGATTTTATGATTTGGTGATAGGGTGACAACATTTTCAAGATATAAAACCTAGGGCAGGCCACCAACATAAAAGTAGCACTACAATTTGACAGTAGCTGTCATGATAGAACTTTAGCAGTTGGGTGAGGAATACAACACTTTCCCCTGATTTGTAGTGACAAGCATGTTAAAAACAAAGAAACTTTTGCTTTGATTGCTATAAAACCAATTCTCAAGCAGCCTCTGTGGCACAATCAGTTAATTCATGTGACAGGTGTTCGAGCTCACCATGGGATGTAAGAGACCTAGTTTAAGTGTTCATTTTAATGTAAAACTACCAAGCTGTTCTAATGTTTATTTAATTTTGAACTGTTATGTGGACTTGTTGGTAAATGAGCATTGTGCATCGAGATGTGAAGATCTACTCTTCCAGCAGTGACAGCTGGGATGCTGACAGTGGTCACCCCCACGAAAACCAGTATAGGGCTCTTAAACAATGAAAACAAGCTTGTGGGGCAGATGGCCCAATTCCGGGACGTCTGGTCACCCTACTTGGGGGTGAGCACACCACAGCTGTGTATGTGTTGGATACGTTTTAGTCTTGCAGAGGAGAAAACAACAAGTTACTCTCTTACCTGGTAACGTTCTTTCGATGGGATGGTCAGACGACGTATTCCATATCTTTGACAGTAATCACCACAGCTGTGCTGCTTCCGAAAATTTTCGGTGTCTGCGTTCTACGTCAATGACGTCGATGTGCCACCCCCGAGGACCTCCTCCGACGGCCGACATCACCCGATGTGATAAGTAGGACGCACAACGCCCGTAGACTCCGTTGTAGTTTTTTCCCCCAGAACGCGTGCCACCAGACTTCTGCCAGTCAGACACACAAGGCCATGCGGAAACGTAATCGCATAAGAAATTCTGCAGTGGGGAAGGTAGGGAGGGAGCGATATGGAATACGTTGTCGGACCATCCCATCGAAAGAACGTTACCAGGTAAGAGAGTAACGTGTTCTTCGAGGGGATTGGGTCCTCCGACGTATTCCATATCTTTGACAGACTCCCAAAGCAGTACCAAAACAAGGAGGTGGGAAAAGAATTTAGAACACAAATTTAGCATGCCCAATCAAATTGCGGAATAAAGGACCGCCTTGCCAAAGGCCAGATCCTGTCCTCGGATGGAATCGAGGTAGTAGTGATGTACAAAAGTATGTACAGAAGCCCAGGTGGCTGCATCACAGATGTTACAAATAGGAACACCCCTCTGTAGGGCAGTAGATGCAGCCATACCCCTGGGTAGAATGGGCCCGCAAGCCAGCCGGTGGGTCCTTACCCGCCAAGCGGTAACACTCAGATAGCCAAAATAATCCAACGAGAGGGTTTCGTCACAGCTTGTCCCAAACGCTTTCCAGCGTAACCAATGAAGAATTGATTGTGCACTCTGACCCGGGACATGCGTGAAATATAAAAGCTCAACGCTCTCCTAGGATCAAGCCTATGGAGCCGCTCCTCTTCCTTACCAGGATGCGGAGGGGGATAGAATGCCGGAAGAACAACCTTCTGCCCCAAATGAAATTCCGAAACCACCTTCTGAAGAAAGGAAGGACGAACTCGAAGGACAACCCTGTCCTTATGAAACAGTGAAGGGTGGCTTAACTGAAAGTGCCTGTAACTCACTCTGCGAGCGGAAGTAACCGCAACCAAAAACACAGTTTTAAGAGTTAACAGTCTCAAAGGGCAAGAATGCAAAGGCTCAAACGGAGCACCCATAAGAAACTTGAGAATAAGGTTCAAATCCCAACCGGGCACCAGAAAAGGTGACGGAGGGAACACAGTGAGCCCTTTAAAAAACTGAGAAATTTAGGAAAGTTAAAATAGAACATTCTTCAGACGAGCGCTTAAATATGGACAGCGCCGCCAGGTAACCTTTAATGGTACCCACTTGCGAGCCCCTGTGGGCCAAAGAAAGCAAAAAAGACAGAACCATGGGAATGTCACTTTCAAAAGGATCCACATTCTCAACTCTGCACCAGTCGCAGAATTAACGACAACGGTACAGAGACTTTGTTGCCGGCCGTCTGGCCGAGAGCAACACCTCCAACACGTCTTCAGGGAGGTCCCAATCCTTATAGCTCAACCTTTCAGAAACCAAACGTGAAGGTTGAGGGATCTGACCTGTGGATGGAGAACCTGACCCCCCTCCCGTGAGAGCAGATCGTCTCGGTAGGGAAGACGACGTGGCGGGCAGATGGACAAGTCGAGAAGGTCCGGGTACCACGTCCTCCGGGCCCACGCCGGAGCAATGAGGAACATCTGGGAACCGAACCTCCGTAATATCCGCAGTACTTGCGGGATGACGAGGACTGGAGGAAATGCGTACAGCAGTGGGAATGACCACTCCACCACGAATGCGTCTCCTAAGGCTCCTTTTGGAGGAAATTCCCGCAAGCAGAACCTCTCGCACTTCCGGTTGACACTGGAGGCGAAGAGATCCACTTGAGGGGTCCCCCGAAGGGCAAAGATCTCCAGGAGAATCTCCTGAGCCAGCTCCCACTCGTGAGAGATCGTGCTCTGCCTGCTCAGAGCGTCCGCCGTCTCGTTGTCGTCTCCAGCCAGATGAACAGCCAAGATCGAAACTTCCTGCTGGATGGCCCAGAACTCGAGCTGCATCGCCTCCCTGCACAGAGGAAGTGACCCTGCCCCCCCCCCCTTTTTGTTGAGGTAGTGCATGGCCACCGTGTTGTCCGTCAGGATCAAGACACTTTCCTCGCACAGTCGGCAGAAAAGCCTTCAGGGCTAGCCTGACGGCCCTCAGCTCCAACAGAGTGATATGGAGTCTGGACTCCGACTGAGACCAACGACCACTGACTGTCAACTCGTTGGCATGAGCTCCCCATCCCGTGAGGGATGCATCCGTCACGATCGTCACCTCCGGCCAGGGAAGCCAAAACGGAGCCCCCTTCATCAGATTGCCTTCGACGGCCCACCACAGAAGGTCCTGGGCGCCCGAGGGCAGCACCTGAACAGGGTCCAACATCCTGCCGGAAGATTGCGACCACTGCATCTTGAGTGCCCACTGCAAAGATCTCATCCGCAGACGAGCCTCTGGCACCATAAGAATGCAGGATGCCATGAGGCCAAGCAACCTCAATAACTCGAACGCCGGGAGCGTCTTGGCAAGTTGAAACTAGTGCACCATCTGCTGAATGTGTCCCTCACCTGGGGAGGAAAACACAGCCCCAGGGATGTGTCTAGCACTGCGCCGATGTACTGGAGCCGATGTACTGGAGCCGATGTACTGGAGCCGATGTACTGGAGCCGATGTACTGGAGCCGATGTACTGGAGCCGCTGTGTTGGCGTCAAATGGGACTTCTTTAAATTGAGGGAGAAGCCCCGCTTGTGAAGGGAGTGGCAGGTGACGGACAGATGATCCAGGACTTGCTCAGGAGAGCTCCCCCTGATCAACCAATCGTCCAGGTAGGGGTAGACGTGAATCCCCCCCCCTTTCCTGAGATGCGCTGCCACCACCACCATGAGCTTGGTGAAAACCCTCGGGCGGAGGTCAATCCGAACGGCAGGACCCGAAACTGAAAGTGCGAGTCGCCAACCGCGAACCTCAGGTACTTCTTGTGCTTGGGATGGATCGGCACATGAAAGTAAGCGTCCTTGAGGTCGAGAGACACCAACCAGTCCTGAAGTTGAAGGGCCTTCCTCCAGCAGGGCTTGAATGTACTGCGCAAGGAGCGGATCCGGACTCTTCAAAGAGAGGTTCGCAGGTGGATTGTCGCGAGGCCTCTGCCGAAAGGGAAGACAGTAGCCGTGGGTTATGATCTCCAGAACCCACACATCTGAGGAATGGCACGCCACTCTACAAGATGCTGCGCCAGCCTTCCCCCAACCGGCGAACCATGGGACATGGCCTCATCACTGAGTGGTAGCGGCTGCGGTGTTGCCTGAGGGCAAAGAGGCAACTGCACGAGTGGCTTTGGCACCTCGAGTACCCCGTTTTCCACCTCTGGTACTCCTACGGTGGCCTCTTTGATTGACAGCGCCTCTCGCTTTACTGAAGGATGAGTAATAACGAAAGGAACCTCCCCTCCATTGTTGTCCCCTAGGACGAAAAGGCGGAGGTTGTCGACTTCGCTGCAGCTTTGGAGCCTTGCTGCCAAAAAGATTTTCACCATCAAAGGGCATGTTGAGGAGCCGGGACTGTACATCAGGAGCGAACCTCGACTTCCGCAACCACGCAAACCTGCGTATTACGGTGCTCACCGCCATGAACCGGCTGACACAATCTGCCATGTCCAAACCAGACTGAACGGCCTCACACATGGCATCCTTGCCATCCTGGACCATAGCAAGGAAACAATCCCATTCGTCCCCTTCGGGAATATGTTTAGCCGCTAATGCAACACAGTTCCACAGAGTGTGTGTGAGAAACGAGACAAGGCACATACGGAGTTGGCCGCCTGAAGCGCCATACCCCCTGAAGAAAACACTTTCTTCGCCCAGCCATCAAAACGTTTGCCGTCCCTATCCGGAGGGATGGTAGGATACGACGCCTGCTTTGCCTGGGCTGTATCCGCCTGCACCACCAAACTCTCCAGAGTTGGGTACCTGGACAAGTAGTAGGGGTCGCTAATGGCTGGAGGGTATTTTCACGACAAAGACTTGCCCACTGCCGGGAGACTCTCCGAAGCAGTCCAAGCCACCGACACCCTTCTCTGCAGAGCCATATGAAAAGGCAGTACCAGGTCAGTGGGGGGACCAAGATCGAGGATGTCCGTAAGATCATCCTGAACAAACTCCCCTGGGGGAGCCGACCATCCCAAGTACTCGGTGACCCGAGACATAAGGTGCCGGTACGAAGAACCGGCATGATTGCCAGGCGGAGGCCTACAAAACTCCACCTCCGGAGAGGTGTCCAGTCCACTGGCATCATCCAGTGACTGCCTCAGGTCTTCAAATTGGTTATGACCCGAGAGAAGCTCATCTGGCACTGTAACCGGAACCAAGCCCTCATCAGAGCCCTCATTAACCTCTGAAATGTACTCCAGGCGGTGAGAGGACACCTGGGGACCAAAGCTATGCCTGTCCTTAGCCAGAGCCTTTCTAGGGGCTTCCCCCGTGCCACGGAGCCCCTCCGACACTACCGCCTCGAAAGGCGTCGAGGGCGCCGAACGAATCGGCGTCGACGTAGCGTGAATCGGCGGCGTCAGCCGCAGCGCCGCCAACGTCGACACAGGCCTCGAAGCCAGAGCTCCGAGCGGGTCCTTCGACGACCTAGGCGCCGACAGTGTTGATGACCCCCTCAGAGGCGGAGCTTCGAGAGATGCTGTCGACGACCTCGGCCTACAGGCGTCGACGTCTTCCTCGAAGACTGCACAGGATCACGCGGTCTCGAGCGCGTCGAGGACCGGGACCTGGAACGGGCATGGCGAGAACGGTTAACCTTGTCCAAGCGGGACCTCTGCAGCGAACCGTGCCGACCACCCGAGCCCGAAGGGGTGCGAGCGGTGTCTCTCGACCGATCACGACCGACCCCACTCAGAGGCGCGGACAGACCGGTGCCCTGCGATTCGAGAATCTCTAACTTCTTCCCGAAGGAAGCCCATTCCTCCGGTGTCGCTTGTATGGTGGGATACGCGATCCACCGACCGGCTGAGTCCTCGGAAGAGGACGGGGAAGGCGACCGATGCAGGCGCTTCTGGGAATGCCTCGAAGAGGCAGAGGAGTGGCGAGACAGACTCCTGGAAGGAGACCCACTGGACCTCCGACGATGACGCGGAGAGTCGCCTCTCGATTCATCTGTCGAAAGCCCCGCAGACCTCGACTTCCGGGGCTTAGAAACCCGACCTACCGACAACAACTTCTTGCGCTCCCGCAAGGCCTTGGCCGTGAGCGATTGGCAGTCGACACAGTCCGTGTCCTTGGCGTCCCCGAGGCACTATTGGCAGGCGTCGTGCGGGTCCGTTATCGACATCTTGGACCCACAGTCCCCGCATTTTTTGAAGCCCGGTTGCGGAGTTGAAGACGAGGTAGACAAACGGGCTTTTTCACAAAACCGAACAGGTTCAAAGAACCGACAAGATAACAAACTCCAAAGAGTCGAGGCGTACCGAGATTCACGAAGTGAACACGTTCACGGAAAAAACGGAAGTGAGGCTACGGGCGTCGTGCGTCCTACTTATCACATCGGGTGACGTCGGCCGGAGGAGGTCCTCGGGGACGGCGCATCGACGTAGGACGCAGAAAATTTTCCAAAGCAGCACAGCTGTGGTGATTACTGTCAAAGATATGGAATACATCGGAGGACCCAATCCCCTCGAACAAATGTTTACTCTTGAAATTGCATTTGCTCTCCAATTTGAAAAAGCATGCGTAAAATACTCCCACCTCAAAATCTCATCTGGAGCACTGCCTACATTGATCCATCTTTTTCATCAAAGACTTCTGAAACATTGTGTAAAGACGTTTCCACTTACCGTCAAAGAAGTGCCGCAGCCCATAAAGACTCTTGCATATTGACTTCGTATTTGCCTGCTTAAGAAATATTTGTAGCATCTTGCTTACTCTAATCAGCTTTTCCCATTTTGCTTGCTCTCAACTAATTCTGAATGCCAACATTGATACATTAAATGTTAACAGCCCCTAGAAATTGAAGTCACCTGTTGGTGTAGGTCTCTGCTGTATGCTATCCCAAATGGGTATTTACTGATTCTGAACAAGAGTGTATAATTTTGAAGTATATTTGTGTGGTGTTTTATAGTGCTCCCTTCTGAAGAAGGCTTACATTAACTGACTGGTAAATAAAATAATTGTTTTATCAAGAAATCCTGTGTGTAGGTGTTTGCTTGAATAATGGTCCCTGAATCTCTGGGCAACTCCCTCACATTGACCCCTGAGATAAGCCTGGCTACTCGGCCACACTACCAACCTGTGTAGTACAGACTTATACCAAAGGTTGGGTTACTACTGCCAGGTCAGGGTTACTGTAGTGCACCCTAAGGGTACTGCATACAATCTTGCCTAACATTGGTGGGAAGCGGTGAGGATATATTGTAGAGTTGTTACACTAAGATTTGCTTTGCTTTTGTTCAACTGAACCTTCACAAGGCGGAGTTCCACTAGAATAGCAATTGTAGAAACATGCCAAATATGGATAACTTCAGTCAGGAAGCCGTGGTCATTTTGACAGAACAATTGAAAGAAATGTGTAAAGTCATGAGTCTCCTTGTTAAAGGAAAGAAAAATGAACTTTTTGCAAGATTGTAGAATCAAAGTCTGGATAGCAGGCCTGTTATAACTACTAACCTAGGAAATGTGGATAATATAGAGGATGATAATTCAGAGTTTAACTCTAATGTTTTAGAAGAGTCAGAAGAAGTAGAGGAGTCACATGAGGAGAGCCCCTCTTGTCCTCAACCAGCCCTTCCACCTCAACCTTTAACCACTGAGACTGTACCAGGTCCAGTACTGAGTCCAGAGTTTGCATCTCTTGAGAATGAGACTTGAGATAGAGTTCAAAAGACTACAAATCCAAGCTGAAGCCAAACATCAAGTTAAGGGAATTGGAAATGCAGCATGCTCTTGAGATGAAGAAATTGTCAGTTGAAAGTCTTTCTATCCCTGAGTCTTCTAGGTCTTCCAGTCCAAAGAGACCTTGCATGCCTAAAGAAGCAGTGAGTATGTATGATGCAAAACTTGATATTTTGGATTGTCGGGTGCTTTTGAGTATAACTATGGGATTCAGGGTTACACTGGGAATCGGCTGATTCCTTGGCTTCTGTCTAGGCTCTCCCAGGTTGCAACTCCAGCAAGCTTATTGGGTCTTTGAGTGATCTGATTCAAAGTCTTTTAAGTCTTGTGTTCCTACTTGGCCATTTCCAGTGCCTCATCAGCGGCCTTGCCAAATAGGTTTGAGTCTTCCACTAGTTTGTTGATTAACGACGCCTGTGTCTCTGGTTTGAAGCCAGAGTTTTTAAACAAGGCGTGGTGTTTCAAAAGGGTCCCCTGGGCCAAGGTTAGCCTTCCCGTCTCAGCAGCAACAGGGTTCTTGAGGATGTTGTGCTTTATTTGCTTACCCTCCCAGACAATTGTAAGCAGACGAGAATGCACTGGTTCAGGGACCTCCTCTAGGCCCTCCTGCAGCAGGTTCCATTGGACATCAATAGCTGCTCAACAGTGGTGGTTTTGGCTAATCGGGTAGAATATGTGCCACAGTAGTGATTCTCTTTCCAAGAGCACACCAATTTTTACATTCATTGTCTGGAGGCGCCTCGCCTGTGGACGAGGGAACCCTTGCCCTTTTCCTTGTCGTAACCACAAGAGAATCTGCAGTGGCATGACCCCTAATATAGAGGGGATCAGAAGGTGAGGGGCAAAAAATGTTTCCACCCGAGAGTTTACAGCCCTGGTTTGAGAGGATGTTAATAAGGAAGGGGCGATGCGCCTCTTGATGGAAAGGGATAGCCTGGCGGCTTATCCCTTAATATGTCCTCCACGAAATTGGAACACTGCCGCCTCTTGTGTGGCCATCTGGAAGTGTGCTGCTGCCTTTTTCAAAATGGCGTTAAACTCCATCTGGTCATCTACACGCGATGCCCGACGAGGAGGGGGTGAGGTGTCCATACATATGGTATCAGGGTCCGGGTTTGGGTAGGGGACAGCCAAGGTGCGTCATCCACATGCTGGTCCCCCACCCCCAAATCCTCCGTCTGATCAATGGTACCCACAAAGGGATCATCCTCCTGCAAATAAGGGTCAAGGGGCTCTTCTTGATCTGTAAGGTCAAAGACCTCCTCATGAAGAGGGCAAGACGTCGTCTTAAATTTTGTCACTGCAGGATAAAGGTAGTCTTCACTAGACGTTTTAGGGGTGACCCTCTCAGAGAAGTCCACAAATTTAGCAAACCTGTCCATACACCCTTCACATTTTTCTCTGGTGCATGGAGATGAGCCAGAGGGGCCCAGGGATTGGTTAATTGGCATTGCTATCTGGAAGCAAAGCGCTCAACTTCCATATTCTCTACAGGCGGGGTGCACAAGCATCTCTGCACCTCCATCCAGACCTGGGACCGGCCGACACCCACAGTCCCTTCCATACGTGATGCCCACCCACATTCAAAACAGTGTCCAAGTTCAGGCCCGGCCATCTCAGTCAAACCTGCCGGTATGCGGGCAAGCAGGTGTGTATGAATCCGTCCAAATCTGGCCCAGATAGCATTCCCAATCCAGTCAATACGCAGCATCGATTAACCAACGCTACTCCATCCAGAGGTGGCAGTGGTCGGTTTTCACAGTCTTATCCAGCTGCTCACGCAGGTTATCGCCGAAAGCCCCGTCCAAGCGTGGCACATGCCAATGCTTGAAACTACGTCCAGGCGCGGTACCTGCCATCATTCACAACTACATCCGGGCCCGGCCCACGCCAATGTCCACAACTTCGTTGAAGTGTGGCAAATGCGAACATTCACACAACTCTATTGAAATATGGTACCTGGTAGAGTTTATGGAGTGGGTGAAGTTATTGGATGGAGTTAGCCTGGGATGCTAATTTCTGTCCTCAAGGGGTGCCGCTTGTGTCCTATTCTACCTAGCGCTGTCTCTCTTGTTATTGTAGGAATTTGCCTTAGTCGGTTCTGGGTGTTGTCAATGTCATCCTAAATTCTGTTATCTTGTTTTGTGTTTACTGTTTGATTGTTTAGTTTTTTCAATTTGAATCTGTGGGTTTGAAGAGCCAGGTTTTCAGTAGTTTTCTGAATTGTAGGTTGTCTTTGGTGTTTTTTTTCTTTCGGGGTGTTCCAGCTTTTTCCGGCTAGGTGGGAGAAGCAGGAGCCCCCAGTTTTTTCTTGAGGTATGGTTTTTGTTAAAGGCGGATTTCATTCCTTGATCTGAGAAGTCTTGTTGGCTTGTAGATTGTTATTTTCTTTTCTTGGAATTCAGCACCCTGTCCGCTGATTGCCCTGTGTGTTATGCACATTGTTCTGAAGGTGATGTGATGTTTGACTGGGAGCCAATGTAGTATTTTTAGTGCTGGAGTGATGTGGTCTCTTCTGGATAGTTTGAGGAGGAGTCCAGCTGCTGCATTTTGGATGCATTGTAGTTTCTTCAGGAGGTACTCTGGCATCCCGAGATAGAGGCTGTTTGCATAGTCGATTCTTGACATGAGGGCGACGATTGTGAATATTTTGTGGGTGAAGGAGAGGAAAGGTTAGATTCTTCTTGGTGTGTGAATGAGGAAAAAGCATTTCCAGACTATTGCATTTATTTGTGGTTCTTGGGAGACATCTTGATGGCCTTATGAGTTTTGGTGCTGGGGCCTTTACTCAGACTGCCCGGATGCATGACGCGGTTGCGGGGACGGCTGCCGATCCCGCAAATCGGTGGATGCCGTCTAGGAACTCTACGTACCCGTTGGCGCCTTGGTATGCTTCGACTGATCTGCCGAGGTGGTAACAGGGGTTGTGTGTTTGGTCCTATCAGTATCGTGTGCATCCCTGTCGCTGGGGTGTACCCCCCCCCCCCAATCACAGGACTATCGTCGTGCCTGGTGGGGCCTGGGACGGATGTCGTGGAGTGCAAGCGCTCCGATCTGAGGTCAATGGCAGCCGGACCAGAGCCATGGCCGTCGCTTAGCTCTTCATAACCTTCGGTGGCGGGGGAAGCTACCCTCGGCCGGCAACATTGCATAGGCCACCCACCGCTTCACTCGACATTCCTTGATCTTGGGATGCAGAAGTTGCCAGTACTTACACAACGCCTCGTGACTGAGGAGAAGACTTGTTGCACTGTCGTCTTTCCAGGGGCATTTCCCCTTACAGAAAGGGCAAAGTTTAAATTGTGTCTTGTCCATAGCTCAGGTGTGTGAAAGTGATGGCAAAACCAAAAGGGCAAAGAGAGGGGAGAAGGAAAGACGTTCTTGAAAAGAATAGAAACCCCGGCCCTACTCTCCCTACTGTATAGGATAGTGTTACAGGCACGCACATGTCGACGTCTCCTTTCGATCCTCGAAAGACAAGATGCAATACTCTGCGGTTACCACTAGATGTCGGACTGTATGCACAGCATGTGATTCTAAGCAGATTAACAAGCATCAGAACTACGTTTATGACTTTACGCATTACTCACAGGCTGGCAAATCAGCTGCAGTAATGCAAAGGTGGGTCACTATTCTGCTAGAATGGTGGCTCCTCCTTTCGCCATTTCTCGTTTGCTTGTTTCTTGGGTTTTCTTCTGCCGTCCCAGGCAGGGAAAGATCCTGGTTGAAGTATGGTCTTCAGCATGAGTCCTTTGTGTTCCCGCAGAGGCTCCAGAGTGTCTGAAGGAAGAAAGCGAGGGAGGAGTCCAAAACTCTGCAGTCCTTTGTCTGAAAGGAAGCAGTTCCTAATGAGGAGCTTGTTGTCCAGATTGGACAGCCAGCCGCTCCCTTCTGTAAACTGCAGGGAGAGTTCACAGAGGTTATGCTGTAGTTCCCAATAGATACTCTGATCCTGAAAGCAGCTGACAAGTGGACCACTGGAACCAAAATGAAGAAGCGACGGCAGTAACCATTTCCAGTGACCGGAGAGACTTGTGTAACCAGAGCCTAATAAAACCTTCCTTCCAAGCAACCTGGGGGCCCCGAATGAGACGACTTACCCAGAGGCTGGTGAGATCCACTAGTCCTGGGAAGACCTGCAAAACGAGCCATCTGTCAACGTGCTGTGACCCTGCTATGCTGCAAAAAGCCTAAACCAGAGGACCTAGAGTCCAAGTGCTGCGCATGGTCTTCCGAAGTCTGATTTCGTCTGAAACTCTTAGACTCATGCTAGACCTCCCGAGACACGATTTGAACCCCTGAAGTCTCCCAGAGTGCAAGACAGAGTGAAGATAATCTGATCGGCGATATTCGTTCATCTGGCTCCTGTAAAAAGGTGCCAAATCCACAGAGCCGCGGAAATCGGAGACAAATCCATTGTTAGAAACCTCCAGCGTTAATGACTGCTGCCAGTTATCCTTCAGTGCCCATTTCTTCCGTCTCCAGACCAAGAAACGGATTCTACGCTGCTGCATCCGAAGGCATCCACCCAAAAGCTCTTCTTTTCTCCTAAGGTACTGTGTTGGCTTGGGTAATATTTACCTCAAGTCTTGTGTCGACCCTGTGTGGCTGAGTGGACTATGTGTGTGTTTGGGAGTTTGCCCATACCGTTTGCCAAGGCCGAACGCTGGAACGCCTATATGGAGTATTCTGTGAAGTCCCTGAACTCCTAACTAACTCACTTACATGTGCGAAGAGAAATCCTCTGGAACTGTCTTTCCTGCAACTGAATTCTATCCTGGCCTGCCTATAGCTGGCTCCTAGATCACCAGCGTCCCTCTTCTCCCTCTGAGAACTCATGCTCTAGAATATGGAAGGACTTTAAAAGATAAGTGTTAGGGAGAATTCTCATAAAAGTGCTAATTCCCTTCACCTTCGAGACCCCCAGCAACTTTGTTAGATTTTGAGGACTTGATTTTTTAACCTGGAAAGTGTGAGCCTTTTTTTTCCCCACTCATGTATTTTGATGTGTTTTACATTTGCGTTCTCGGATAATGGAGTTTTAGATAACTCCATGGGCATCTTTTCAAGTGTGTTACACAGCACCCTCAGTGCAGTGACACAGGGATGTCTTTTAGACTTCCCAAAGGTTTAAATACCTTCTCTGGGATAAACTGTTTCCCAGAGAATGTGAAGTGAAATTGACTTTGCTAGTCTTTTCCAAATTCATAGACCCAGCACACACCATCTCACAATGGAGTGCTGGAAAGGGTTACATAGTCTCCCCCATGTCTAAACACTAATGTAGCAGTCAAATGCTACCCTTTCCTACTGAAAAGGCTGGTGGCAGCGGTTTTACAACTACCATGATTTTTCCCGACCGCGAACACCGATAGCTAAAAATCACGGGAGCCATGTTTTTCAAGATGGCGCCTTAAGCCCCTTTGTTTAAACGGGTCCCAGTCTTTTTCGCCATTTTTTTTTTTGGTAAGGTCATTCTAGTGTTCGTCTCTGAGAGCCAAACCATGTTTGGTCCCTTTGTTCGTATGCCTTTGGCAGGCTTCAGGACTGAAGTCCGCCCTTGGCGTATGAGTGTCTGGGGTGGGCAGGAAGTGAGGGAGGTGCCCGAAATTCCCTGTGCTTAGTCTCCTAGGAGACCCAAATGCACTCTGGCGTGATTGGCTGGCTGACTGTCCGGCAAGGACAGCCACGCTGCTGAGTGAGTGACAGCTAGGCTAGAATGAAAGGGAGTAAACTGTTTAAAAGGCGAGTCTTTGGACTGGAAGGCAGAGTGAACCACTGGAACGAAAGAACCGAAGACAAGCTAGAAGAGGATGGCTGCTGCAACTCCAGGACCGTTGGTTTGCCTGGTGAAGCCCTGCTGCAGGTCCGAATTGCCAAACTCCATTCGACAGAGAAGCTCCTTCAAGGACGCCTTCTTCTCAGAAGACAAGTGGATACCATTCTCAAGGCTGGTTAGGTTTAACCAGGAAGAGGGACACCAGTTCGTGTTCTTGAATCTACAGCTACTGGAACTGAAGCAACTCCATTTTGTTTGCTTTCTTCAACGATCCTGTGCATTGCAGGAGTCCCGAGACGTCCTCCCTCTTGTCCCCACGACTGAGGCTCAGGAACAGCGAGATCTGCAGGAACTGCCAGGAACCACGACTTCAGCAACATTTGTTTTCTTCATACAAAGGTACTGTGCCAACTCAATTGAGAGAACACCACTCTCGGAGAAAGTTTGTGAAACTTTCCCAACTTGCAGGCCTAATCAGCTTGTGACCCCACAAAAGATTACTTTTCGCCTAAACTACTTCTGACAAAATTTGCAAAGACTTTACTGTTTGATACCAGAACTGTTCTTTCCTATCCAGAACACTAGCCCATTGACTTTGGCCTGGCCTATTGACTTGAATTGAACTATTCTGGTGAACTGAAACTATGTTCACTGCCTAGAAAGTATATATAATCTATTCTACATACTTTTATTCTTTTTTGCTCACTGCTAAGTAACGGAACTGCCTTTTTCAGGGGAGCTCAAACTGTCTCAAAAACGTAGTTTCGTATTGAAGTGTATTGGTCTATAATATTAACTTTTCTTCTAGTGAAATGTTTTATAAATGATTGTGTAAATAAATTAAGTATTTTATCAAGAACCCTTGAGAATAATTGTCTACTTGAACCACTGTGATTGAAAGTCCTTTGTGTAACTACTTGTACTCTTAACATTCACTCTTAAGATAAGCCTGACTGCTCAGCTCGCTACCAACAAACTGTGTGGTACAGACTTATACCAAAGGTTGGTATTGCTTACACCTGTAGTCCTAATTGTGTGGTGGTGGTCCCAGAGGGTACTGCATGCAATTCTGCCTAACAATAAGGTTTCTGTCTTGTAACTATAACAAGTGTGAAAGGTACTTACTTGCTAATCAAGTTAGTGTTGTAACTGTATCTCTATGATAGAATAAGTTACAAAGTGTCCTTGAGTTACTTACCTTTATGTTGCCGGTTGATCCTTTAAAGTATATAAGTTGCTTCTTGCTTTGAAATAGGGTTTCACTCTTCTTAAAAGTAATAGTGTTGATACTGTTTTATTATTCATTACTGAATGAGTGTAAAAGCTTACCAATAGGGTGTACTTACCTTAAATAATTCTTAAAGTGTACCAATGTGTTTCGCTTCCTTGATCTGCTTTAGTGCATTTCTAAAACATTCTTGGAGCTTATACTTGTCTTTAAGTTGCTTGTAGTCCTTACTTACCTTGAACTACTCATCGTCTTTCTCAAAAGACTGATGGTGTTCGTACTTACCCGTGAATTGCATTCTATACTTATGAAAAGTACCATTGGTTCAAATGTGTATTTCTGTATGAGAAATAGTGTAAATGTTTAGATACCAATAGGTTTAATTTACCTTAAATAGATGCTGCCATTCTTAAAAGTGTAATTGGGTTGTGCTTTCCCCGAATTGCTGTAGTGCACTTCTAAAATAGTAACTCTGTTCATACTTGGGCCTGAGCAGCTTAAGGCCCTTCTAGAAATTATACAAGTTACTTTACTAGCTCTAAAATGTGTTCTCAAAAGTAATACTGGTGGTGTAAATGTATCCATTCATAATAGAAGAAAGTAACATATGTTGCAAGATATACAGTGTTGGTCTAATCAAGTGATTCTGTAACTGAAGAACACAGGGAAGTATGATCAATGGGGTCTGATGTCCTTGAATTACTCACCGTCAAAGTAGCCAACCTGGTCTTATTCCCTCCCAAGAATAGTGAATTGCCATTCTGAACATATAGGATTATGTTTCACTCACCTTGATTGCTGAATGCTATTCTAAATAAGGTTATACTTTGGTTTGCATGCCATAAGTATTGAGTTGGTTTTTAGAATGGTGTTTATCTAATCTGTAACAGCACTACTTTCCCAAAGATTTATCTTTGCCAACATGTATTTATAATAAACCATAATTTTTACAATAGGCCCTCTTTCCCGCCTAAGATAAGTCTGGCTGCTCTGTCTACGCTACCAAATGTTAACAGGTGGTACAGCCTTATGATAAAAGTGGGGCTTCTGTACTGCCTCAGATATGGTTTTGTGAAGCCCTTAGTTGGACTGTCCCAACAAGAAACAAATGCAGTGTGGGTATTCATGGACTATGTATGAAAGAAACATTGCCTCTAGAGAAATCTTTTCTAACACAAAGCAGCAACCCATCCAACAATTTTAACAGTGACCTAGGAATAGTTGTGGGACCAACCTAAAACAGTTAAGAGTCTGGGCAACAAAGCCAATTTGGCCACTTCAATCTTATATTTACCTTTTCCAAAAAAACTGGAATTGCATCAACTACTACAGCAGATGACCTGGGAAGTGCTTCCATCATATATGTTAAGGCTCTACAGGCATGATTCATCTGAAGAAAGAAAAAAGAAAAAATAAGTTCACTTCCAAACCTTGACATATAACACCACCACATATTTTTACTTCAGTGTACTTACTATGTCAAAATTGTGTTCCATCTGTAGCAACGTGATCTGTAAATTTCAAAAGGCAAAAAGTTACATGTTTAACACAAGAAAAATGAATACCATTTATCGATGAACACATTAAATATGAACAAGTTCACTTTAAAGACAACAGGAATATCAGTGGCACGCCATGAAGTCCATTGTGGCAGGCAAATAAAAGGTCCATATCACTGTTTTACTCTTAATTTCAAAATGAAAAACGGCATCCATTTAGAATTTTTTGTAAAGAAAGTATTGTCCTAAAGGGCAAGACACAAGGTGCAACGTCAAAATTCAATTAACTGCAAAATCTGAAAGTGCTAAATACTACCATTAGCCCATAGATCTGATGCATTTTCAGGCATACCCACTGTATGTCAGGATCTGGAAAGTGCTGTAGGACATTGATTATTAGAACTCAACAGCAGTATATCGTAGGGAAGGAACCAGAGTCCCCCAGAACCCCAAGTGCTTCAGAGTTAGGCAAGACATTTTCAAGACACTATAATGGACTGGAGGGGTTAAGGGGGAGGGGGGGCACTGGGAAGGCTCTCATGCAAGCATAATTACATACACAGACATAGGCAAGCACTGAAGAAGGTAGTTATGGTCTATATAAGGCCCAATTAGCTATTAGTTGGATAGATTTGTAATGGCAGATCCCAGGCATGGTAAAAGCTTAGTTAGTGCTGTAGAGGAGTCAAACTCCCCTCCTCCCCAGAAGGAATGCAGCCTGTGGGATCTAAATAGACCACAGGTGCTTAAGTCTGCAGTGTTCATCACTATGGCCAGTACAAACTGACTCACCAGGTGTCCACTGTCTGTCAAGGGTCCATGCAGGTTAAAAATAAGACTTGCATGTTTTGTGAAGCAAAGTGCATTTAGAGATAGACATTATAAGTCTGAACTGTGGAGGAAACTACAGGACCCAGATAATGTTGGCAGGTTTAGTGGAATATGGATAGAATGAATGAAAAATGTTTATACATGGATAACAGTGTTTCGTTTCCCTTGGGCTAGGCCTCAAGGTTTGTAAAAGTCTGCAGAGCTGCAGTATGTTTTTGCATAGCTAGCAAAATGTAGAACAGCATGCCCTGACAAAACCACTAACAACTAAGAAAGAAGGCTTTGAAGCATCCCCATTATGGAAAAAGGACGGTTTGGGCTGAAGTCATGATCCAGCTCCAGTGACTTCACCATGGCAAATTGAACCTATATAAATCCTTGCTTGAAACCACTTTGGCAGGAAGGAAGAGGATAAGGGACAGGAGAACATTCAGGCAGCAGAGTCCTTTGCTACCATCCTCATTTGTAAGATTAAACTGGTTATCCTTACAAGATCGCTGTTGGCCTTATTTATCCCAAACGGGGTGTATGGATTCTGGTGTGGGCGTTATTAGGGACACCCTTACAATATTTACACCATCACATATGGTAAATCAGAGTCTCTGAAAGGCAGCCATCGATGTGTATGTGGTTAGATGAAAGGCAATGATGTAAAATAGTATTAGTAAGCTAATGATATAGCATTAAACCAGTCCCTTTATTATGAAGTATAATAATCTTGCCTATATTGTTCTACATGGATCTAATAAAGTGAATCCATTCATTCATTTTGTCATTTGTATAGCGCCTTTCACCATAATTAAGGTACCCATGCACTGTTGGTTGAATGCCATGGAGGGACTGGAGTCCAAATTTGGGGAAATTGGGAGGTACTATTCTGGATGTGCACATTTCAGCCATTAAAGATATGCGAGGGTGGCCAAGACCCAGCCTGTCACCCATGCCTGAATTGTGTGTGTGTGTGGATGGGTGCTCGGAAGATATACTATGAACTAAACGGGGTTGAACTGTGTTTAAGGAGACAGAATTATATGGGAAGCCTAAAATTCTAACTTTTGTCGTTCTAGGTGTTAGGAGAGATTGTATGTAGTAACCCATTGGGAGACTACACCAGCCTTGTCCTCTTAGAAATAGGGAACCCAACGTTTGGTATAGGTCTGTACTACACAAGTTGGTCAGCAGCCAGACTTCTCTCAAGAGGGGGCAATGTGAGCTGTAGAGGTGCAACAGAGATTCAGTGACAAGTATTCAAACAGCACTTATACTCAAGGTTTCTTAAATTAATGCATTATTTTTATAACAGTTTTAAAATAAGCCTTCTTTAGAAAGGGCAATATGCAACAATAAAATACACTCCTTCAGTTTAGTAAGTAGATAGCCTTTTGGGTGTCACACACACACACTTCCTACACCCTGAGGTGACTTCAATTGCTAGGACACTGTGGATATTGATATATCACGTTTACACAAATGCAATATAGAGGTTGTTGGAAAAGGTTAGGAAAGGAAACAAAGGTTAACAAGTTCTCTGAACAGGTAAGTTCTTTACAATCCCCAATGAAATATATGTTAACCCTTTACCAGTGTAACATATGTATGTCTTTTCAAGGGACAAACACAGTCAGAGGGTAAGAAGAGTCTGCAGGTAGCCAGGACAGCCAATGTCAATGGAACAAAGTCTAGGGGAGCTGAGGCACTTCTTGAAGATAGCACAAAAGTCTTGCACAATGTTAGAGAGTTTGTAGAAAATAATCACTGTTGGGCCACAAGCTGGGAGGCTTGTGAAAAGCAAAGATGCAAGCAACTCTGCAAAAGCAAGTCTCCAGTGAGAGCAAGCAAGCTACACGCAACAAGAGACAAGTACCCCTAGTTATACAGTACCTTAGGTCCGAAGAAAAGGGTCCAGCTGGCTTCTGTTCCTGGGGCAGTCCTGCAGATCCTGTGTACCTGGGCCTCAGTCATGGGGACAAGAGGGAGGACATCTGGGGGACTCCTGCACTGCAGTCTGAAGGTCAGCGGCAGCAATGGGCTTACTCTAGATCAGCGGCACTTTTCGGGTCCTCCAAGGACAGCCAGCCAGCCAGCCTGCCTGCCTGCCTGCCAGCTTTGGGTGCATTCTTGTAACCAAGGAGACTAAGCACAGGGAGTTTTGGGAACCTCCCTTGCTTCCTGCCCTGCCACAAACGCTGTAACCAGAGGCGGGTTTCAGCACTGAAGCACGCCAAAGACCAAATGAACAAATGGACCAAACCTGTTTCGGCACGCAGAGTAAAACCCAAGAAAGACCCCACAAACAAGAAATGGCAAAAAAAGAAGACCAGGACATTTTGACAAAATGGGCTCCCATGTGTGCAATACTGCAGCTGAGGATTCAGCCTGTGGTACAAACGCACAATGGTAGAAAGATTAAACCACTGCCACCAGCCACTAATTGTAGTGAGGGTAAAATAAAAATGTTATATGAGAAAGTAGACAAAAGGGGAAAGTAGCCCCCAACCCCCCAATCACTCCACATAAAATGGTGGTGTGCTGGGTCTACAAAGAGAAAGAGCTACATAAAGACAATTTCACTTTACTACTCTTGGAAACGGTAGTTTATCCAAGAGCTGGTATTTGAACCTTAAGGGAAATCCAAAGGACTTCTTTTTGATACTGCACTGACGGTGATGTGTGTCACAATACAAACTGTGATGCTTATGAAGTTTGCCAGTCTCCAAAACCAAAAGAAAGAGTCCAAATCAGATAAAAAGACAAGAGCGTGAGAAAAAGGTCTCACTCCAGGATCAAATTTAAAAGTCCTAAAGTCCAGCAAAAGATCTGGGGGTCTCTAAGGTAGAAGGGAATAAGCACAGAAATCAGAATTCTCCCTTAAAACATTTTTTTTTTAAAAAGTAGCTTCATTCTTATGATACAATTGGTTAGGATTGGTTATTTGTAACGCGCTTAATCGCCGGAGGTTTCTAAGGGCGGAAACGGGGATCGAACCTATGTTGCTCTGCGTTGTCTTGCTTCCAAGGCGAGCACATTGCCCCTGAGCTATTCTCCCTGTTGTGCAACAGTGTTTGCGTTCTATGTGAATGCAGGGTGTGTGGAATGAGCCTGTGCCTCCCACTAGGTTACAAAGTGTGGTGTGCAGCAGGAGAAAAATAGGTTAGCTGTACAAGCAACCATTTCTGCATCCTGGGTTTCATCTATGTACCTTACACAATTGGGCTTAATGCAAGCTTTGGCTGACCAACACGAAAAGGCCAAAAGCAAGGTATGGCTACCTTGCACAACTATGCCAAATGTGAGATATGGCCGACTAATACAAATGGGCTAGAAGCAAGGCCAGGCTACCTTATTCTGTTAGGACAGTTTTTCTAAAGTCCAACTAAGGGCTTGGTAAAACCATTCAACTGAGACATTATAAAACTCCACACTTAGTAAAAGGCTGTGCACCAACTGAGTATATGCAGCGTAGACAGAGCAGCCAGGCTCATCTTAGCAGGTAGAGATGGCTGTAGAATCAGTATAAAGAAATTGTAGTACACATATGGTCCAAAGAAACACTAAAACACTGTATTCTAATAAAGGGTTTATTTAAATTCAAGTAGGCCCAAATACATATTGGGGTAAATACGCACCATCACAGATCATATAAATACATTATAAACACACACCACCATGCTTTAAAGTACACAAACCAAAGCATGACCTTATTTAGAAAACGAACAGTATTTCTAGGTATGTTAGACCTCATCAAGCACATTTAATATAGGGCACACCGATTCAAGGGGAATAAAAACCATTAGTTACTTTTAGATTACTTTCTGGAATACAATAGTATATATCCATTGACAGCACAGAAGTCACATAATCAAACACACCTGTTACAAGGATACTTTTCTGAATAGTGGAACACAGATTCAAGGAACAGTTGAGTGTTTGGTGAAAGCTGAGGACTCATTGCTACTTTGTTGCACTGCTACACTTCTGTACAACGCCTGTACAACGCCCGTACAAAGATTGTACAACGATTGTACAACGCTGCATGATTCGGGTATCCTCTTTCCCTTTCCATTACATCATCATAAAATTGCCCAGCAGGAGCAGAGCGGCGTAGAGTGAGTCAGAAAGTGTTTGGTGTTTGGAGGTTGGCCGGTCTGGCTACTCTTGCATCCTCTCTCTTTGGCTCCTGTTCCTTGAACATTGACTCTCTCAGATTTATTCCAGTAAGGCACACTTGCTTGTATAACCTTATTTGGTGGATTGTGGCAACGGGACAATTGCGTTTACTGACATGCAGTGTGAGACTGTGAGCCTGATTCCTTTGAGCTCTCTGCTTCTAGCCTGAGTCCTGCCAAAACAATTGTGTTATCCACCTGTGCCGTAAGGAATCTTTGTAAGTAGTGGTTCAGAGTGACTGCGGGCTGAACGCCTTTGAGCTCTCTGGTTTCGGATTTTCCATTTTAACTGTGCTGGTACTCCATTTTTGATTCTCCTTACAGGTCCTGCAGTGTCCAGTACTAAGATTTGATTTCGTGATAGTTACTTGCCCACAGTGACAGTGGCAGATTTACTTCCTGCAACCTGGATTCTATGAAAGCGCAACCAATTGAAGGTCCCCTCAAGGACCATGCAAATTTCCCACATCAAACTATTTCTTCAGACATTCCATCTACTGCAGCCTTTTCCCTTTCTTTAACTCAAGCCAATCCAGAGAATCTAATAGAACATGTGGGCTCCAATCTAGGATGTGTCCATTTTAGCTCTTGTTTCCTCCGAATTCGCAAAGGGAATTCACCTTTCCTTGGGTGGCCCAATTACTGTGTCTGTGCGTGGGTCCCCATACTGTACACAATGCAATGATGAGGTGAAACTGTACAAACCTATTTCACTTACGCCCTCAGTTCAACGATCAGGAGGAGGATAGGTTGGCCATTATCTATCAAGGATCACCTCCACCGGCGGATGTCTGCGTCACCAGGGCTAGAACTCTCAGCCTATTCATCCCCAGTGTTGGACGTTCGATCTTCGGATACCAAGAACAAACATATGGCGTCATCTCCCTATTTATGGATTCAGGAGGAGTCCATAATTGATGCCTTTTGTTTTCCTGTTTTGAACGTTTATTGGATACTATGGATAGGGGGCATGCAATGACTATGTATGAACTAAGAGGTTTCATCATCTGTGAAAGAACTACTTGTCAAAATTAACTTTTTAGAAGGTTTCATCATGGCAATGAATGTTCCAAGGGTATTCGACAAAAACGCATCATCGAATGGTGTGCATAACAGTCTGTTGCTGATCAAACTGTGGTATCTGGCACCAAAAGTAACAGGAGAGGTCCAGCTTTGGGTGAGGCAATCACTGATCAGATCTTAGCTATTGTTCCTACTTCACCAGTTACAGTAACTTTGGAGCTCAATTCTGCTCAATCTACGCTAACCAATACAAATGGGTTATCTTCCTGTGAGCCTATGATTCGAGAAGCACTAACAGTACGAACCTGTGGTTGGCCGTAGAAAGACGAAGAAAGTTAAGCTACTCAACTCAGTCAAAGCAGGCTTTTTACAGAAACAAAGGTTTATTAAAATTCTTGAGATCCTTAAAAGCTCAGACTGAAACTTTCTCGGAGCAAGAGGACCATCACGTGACTTCTCAAAGGAGGGGGGTGTATCTGAGATGGGGATGCTCAAACATGGGCATCCTAATCCACCAGTGGGTTTACCCACTATAGATTCAGTGGCAGCGAATAAGAATCACTGACAACTGCTTAACTTAAACCCAAGAAAATGGATGTCAAGGGAGATGTACTTATCTATTCTTTATCCAAATACTCCCATGCCTCGGATGTACCTGTGATCGAGAGTCGCCAGATCGGGGACGTGGAAACGTCCTTACCACCTAGGGCATTAAGTGAGGTTAGCCATGTGCCCCCGGTGTCTTAGTATCTTGTGCTGCTTCTAATCTCGGCCCGACAGTTTGTTCTTTTGTGCCTTTTGTGGAGCCAATTGCCGTTGCAAACACAGCTCCTTTGAATTTACTGACTATGGAGGAAAAAAGTAAGTCCTTGTTCTTGGGAGGGTAGTCTGCTGCCAGTGCCCGACAGACCCCTGAGGGGTCCACTGGGAGAGTGCAGGGGACGGGGTCATCTTTTCGACTGCTTGAACGTAATGAGACCATTGAGGCAGCAGAGACAGTCTGCCTCCCAGCCAGCCCCCCTTGAAGATCCTTTGAGTAAAGTTTGTTTGAGCCGAACACCTTTAAGGTCAAGGACCTTTATCCCCTAAACAGGCAATACATCTTGGCACTCTTTAGCCAAATACCTAGCCTCAAACTCCTGTCATCAAAAGATATTGGCAGAATTGTCTTCACAGACTTTGGTCGAGTCAATAAGGTGAACATGGGGTTTTATTCAAAACCAGTCTACAACCTGGTTATGGCTGAAGTAGAAGGTTTAGGTAATATGGGTTATTTTCTCTGAAATGATTGGCCAGAGGAGATTTTAGCAAAGCCTACCCCAGCGATCAAGGGTGGATTTGGTTCTAACCGGCGCGAACCCTCAAAGATAAATGTTCAATTTAATGCTGCGCAATTGAGTAAGGAGGTTGCCCAATTGCCAACAATGCGCCAGGTGACCTACGATTGGTCCCACATTATCAACTGATTACATCAGCACAACCCAACACAACGTCATTATCGCAGAATTTCTCCAGTAACACTTGCCTCATGGTACACATGTGGGTTCACCCATTTGAGCAGTGTTAGGGAGAACTCTCATAAATGTGCTAATTCCCTTCACCTTAGAGACCCCCAGCAACGTTGCTGGATTTTGAGGACTTGATTTCTTTACCTGGAAAGAGGGTGAGCCTTTTTTCCCCACTCATGTATTTTGATGTGTGTTTTACTCTTGTGTTCTTTGATTATGGAGTTTTAAGATGACTCCATAGGCATCTTTCATGTGTGTTACATAGCACCCTCAGTGCAGTGACACGGGGATGTCTTTTTAGACTTCCCAAAGGATTAAATACCTTCTCTGGGATAAACTACTGTTTCCCAGAGAAGAACAAGTTTCTTACCTGGTAACGTTCTTTCGATGGGATGTTCCTCCGACGTATTCCTTATCTTAGATAATTCGTCTCCAGCTTGCTGGCCTCGGAAATTTTTTCTCTGTAGAGGGCGCTGCGCGTCGACTTCCGCCGAGTTGGTGTCCCTCGACAGCCACCGTATCCGTGCAGACGTCACCATGCCCATAAATAGCAACGCGTGGCGTCTGTTGCTGAGTTCCGTTTTGTAGCATAAGATAAGTCTTGCATGAATTGGCCATTGACTTTGAAGGAGCGTGAGCTACAACCACAAGGGAAGTATTACTGCGGGGATGGATGGGAGGGACAATAAGAATACGTCGGAGGAACATCCCATCGAAAGAACGTTACCAGGTAAGAAGTAACTTGTTCTTCGAAGGGATTGTGTCCTCCGACGTATTCCTCATTTTAGATAGACTCCCATAGCAGTGGCATGTAATTGGAGGTGGGAGTAAGAATGTCATGTATCCCTTTTAGGAATGAACCGAATGTAATACGGCTTTGCCAAATCTGGTCTCTTGACTAGCGGAGGAATCCAGGTGTAAAATCTTGTGAATGTATGTGCGGACGACCATGTGGCAGCCGCACATATGTCTTGGACCGGTACCCCTCTTTGGAGGGCCGAAGAGGATGCGATACCCCTGGTTGAATGAGCCCTCAGATTTTGAGGAGGCTCTTTCCCTGCCAGTTTGTAACATTCCAGAATGGCCAAAATAATCCACCTGGAAATGGTCTGTTTTGTTATGGTAGTCCCAACTTGTGATCAGAGTAGCCTACAAACAGTTGGTCTGCTTGCCTAATCCTAGCCAGTCTGCTGATGTAAAAGCTTAGAGCTCGCCTTGGGTCCAGCCTATGTAGCCTTTCTTCTGCTTTCCCCGGATGGGGAGGATAGAACGAAGGCAAGGTAATTTTCTGAGTGATGTAAAATTTAGAAACCACCTTTGGGAGGAAATTAGGTAATTCGCTCACCCTCCTAGCAGATGTTAGTGCTACTAATAGGACAGTTTTAAGAGTGAGAAGTCTCAGCGAACAAGAGTGGAGTGGTTCGAAGGGAGTACCCATTAGGAAATTTAAGACTAAATTTAAGTCCCATAAGGGAACTTGGAATGGTCTTGGAGGATAAACATTAGTTAATCCCTTGAGAAATTGTATTACCAAGGGTAGGTTGAAATACGATGGTTCCTCCGCAGTGCGTTTGAAGATTGATAGCCAACAGAGTGCCAACTTGAAGGCCTGAGTTTGCCAAGTAGAGTAGAAAGATAACACTGTTGGTGTACCGCATGAAAAAGGGTCGATATTGTCCACTCTACACCAGCTGTAAAATGTGTTCCAAAGGCAGCGGCATAAAGACTTTGTTGCTGGCCTTCTGGCCGAAAGCAACACCTCCATGACATCATCAGGAAGGTCCCAATCCTTGTACCTCAACCTTTCAGAAGCCAGGCGTGAAGGTTGAGGGTTCTTATGTCTGGATGGAGAACCTGACCTCCCTTCTGCGAGAGAAGATTCTCTTTGAGTGGAAGACGGATTGGAGGGCAGATGGACATATCCAGAAGGTCTGTGTACCACGTTCTCCTGGCCCAGTCCGGGGCAATTAGGATCATGGTTTTCCGGAATCTACTCAACCTCCTGATCATTTGAGGAATAACAGGGACTGGTGGAAACGCGTAAAGGAGTGGAAACTCCCAGTCCACTACGAACGCATCTCCCAGAGCTCCTCTCGGGGGACATTCCCTTGAACAGAACAGATCGCACTTCCTGTTGGTACTGGTGGCGAACAGATCCACCTGAGGTGTTCCCCAAAGGGCGAAGATCTCTTGAAGGACTTCCTGAGCTAGCTCCCACTTGTGGGACACTGCTGTGCCTGCCCAGAGCGTCCACTGTCAAGTTCTTCTCTCCGGCTAGGTGGACTGCCGATAGAGAGATTCATTCCTGAATTGCCCTAAACCATAGCTGCATTGCCTCTCTGCACAGTGGCAGTGACCCTACGCCGCCTCTTTTGTTGAGGTAGTGCATGGCCACCGTGTTGTCCGTCATTATCAGGACATTTCTCCCCTGTACTGATGGCAGGAAAGCTTTCAGCGCTAGTCTGATCGCTCTCAGCTCTAATAGGTTGATGTGTAGTCTGGACTCCGATGGAGACCAACGACCGCTGATGGTCAAGTCGTTGGCATGGGCTCCCCATCCCGTGAGTGAGGCGTCTGACTACTGTTATCTCCAGCCATGGTTGCCAAAACAGTTCTCCTTTCAAGATGTTCTCTGGATAGGCCCACCATTGAAGGTCGTGGGCTACCTTGTCCGGAATCCGGAGGAGATCTGTCATTCTTCCTGAGTATTGTGAGCACTGGGTTCTTAGTGCCCACTGGAGAGATATCATTCTCAGGCGAGCCTCTGGCACAAGGAAGATGCAGGATGCCATGATGCCTAGCAATCTCAAAAAGTCGAGGGCTGGGAGATGTTGGGCATTTTGAAACTTGTTGACCATCTGCAGAATATCTTGAGCCCTCACCTCTGGTGGCGAGGCTTTTCCCAGGAAGTGTCCAGGACCGCTCCGATGAACTGGAGTCTCTGTGATGGTATCATCTGTGACTTGTTTAAATTGAGGGAGAAGCCCAGTTTGTGAAGGAAGTGGCAGACAATCTAGCTGGATCTGAGCTTGTTCCGAAGATACAGCTCTGATCAGCCAATCGTCCAGGTAGGGGTAGACGTGGATCCCTTCCCTGCTTAGACTTGCAGCCACTACCGACATTAGCTTGGTGAAGACCCTCGGGGCGGAGGTCAGCCCAAATGGCAGAACTCGAAATTGATAGTGAGAGCCGCCAATTGCGAACCTCAGGTATTTCCTGTGTTTGAGATAGATTGGCACATGGAAATAAGCATCCTGAAGGTCCAGAGATACCAGCCAGTCCTGGATCTGGAGGGCCTGAAGGATCTGAGAGGGAGTTACCATCTTGAACTTGTCCTTCCTGAGGAACTTGCTCAATTCTCGTAAGTCCAAGATGGGTCTCAGTCCTCCGTCCTTCGGTATGAGAAAGTAGGGGGGGGGGGGGGGGGGGGGGGGGGGGAGTACCAGCCCTTGTTCCTCTCCGCTACAGGTACCAGTTCTATAGCACCTTTCTCTAGCAGGTCTACAATTTCCTGCAAGAGGAGCGGATCTGGAACTTTTAGAGAGCTGTGCCTCGGTGGATGAATGAGGGATGCGTAGAAAGGGTAGGCAGTAACCGTGGGCAACTGTCTCCAATGCCCAAGCATCTGACGTTCTAGCCTGCCATTCTGTCAGATGGTGAGTTAACCTGCCCCCTACAGGTGTTTTGTGTGGAAAGGCCTCAGAGTGGTTTGGGGACGGCTGATGCAGATGCCAAAGGTAAAGAGGCACCTGCTGCTGCTGCGGTCTTAGTACTTTTGACCCGTCCACCTCGGGTGGCTCTCCTTTGGGGTTTATAGTGATAAAGTGGAAAACAAAAAGGTCGAAAGTCCAAATGTTGAAAAAAAAAGTCGAAAAAAGTCAAATTTTTTTAAATTACTTTTTTATAAATATATAATTATAAAAAGAAGAATTTGACTTTTTTTTCCCGACATTTTTGTCTTTCGACTTTTTATTTTCGACATTTTGACCAACCACCCTCCTTTGGCCTCTTTGAGCCGGCTGTCCTCTGCCTTTCCCGAATGCAGAATAATAGCGAAAGGACTTTCCTCTTCCAGAGGTTCCTGAGGGGCAAAAAGGAGTTTGGCGAATTGCCGCTCCTAAAGATTTTGCCACTGCTTTAGATGTTTGCAACTTTTGCAGACTGTCATCAGCCTTTTTACCGAATAAAGAAGAGCCGTCAAAGGGCATATTCAAAAGTCTGGCCTGTACATCTAGAACAAAGCTAGACTTTCGTAACCACGCATGCCTGCGGATTGTAGTACTTGCCGCCATGGCCCTGCTGATACTGTCAGCGGAATCAATGCCAGTTTGAAGTGATTCGCACATGGCATCTTTGCCATCATTAATGATGTTAAGTAAGGCTTCCCTTTCATCTCCTTCCGCTATGCAGTCAGCCGCAGATGAAGCACACTCCCACTCCCGAGCGTACAAGTGGCGTTGATGGACTTTAACACCATACTACAAGCAGAAAAGACTTTTTGCCATAGAATCGTACCTTTTGTCATCTCGGTCCTGTGGGACAGTAGGATAAGCGGATCTGCTGCTTGATGAAGTTGCCGCTTGAACCACCAGGCTCTCTGTAGTCGGGTGTTTTGATAAATATTCAGGGTCAGCCGCAGCTACCCTATACTTGGCTGACAATTTTTTATTGACTGCATGGAGAACCTCAGGAGTTTCCCAAATGGATGAAATTTTCCTTAGTAAAGCTGTATGGAAAGTGACCACAGGATCCTCCTGTGGACCTTTATCTAGTATGTCTGTAAGGTCATCCTGTTGAAAAACAGGTGAAGGCGCAGGCCAACCCATGAATTCAAAAATTCTTGCCATCAGGGTTCTATAGGGGGTTTCGGCATGTTCCCCTGGGTCTGGTTTGACAAATTCCACTTCTGGGGAAGTGTCCAACCCACTTGCCTCATGTAAAGATTCCTGTAGGTCTTTCAACCTTCTTTCCTCAGAGGTAAAATCCTCTGAAACATGTGGTGTGGTCCTCTGCAGCCCGAAGGGTCTTTCTTGATCAGAATCCTCCCCTTCTTCATAGATTGAAGATAATCTGGGGTACTCTGACCTCGGAAATGGTGTAAAACCCATTTCTAAAGCAGACGGAGACAAACTTGTCATTATTGGCCGAGAAAAAGTCGATGTCGTTGACGCCAATGTGAAAGGCTTCGAAGCACCGAAAAAACTGGAAGAGGCCTTGAGGAACTCAAGAGGATCGGGATCCTGCTGGAGGATGTTGACGACGTTCTCAGCGTTGTGCTGGAGACTCTGGGTATAACCGCTGGCTGTGAAGTAGCCGTGGTTTTCTCTTTTATCGGCGTCGATTCGATCGACCGATGCGTCGAAGAACCCTTAGACAACAGCGTCGATGGTGCCGATCCATGAGTCGCAGGGACTTTCGACGACGGCGAAGATCATGCCTTTTTACCCGATGGCCCGTGGCACTGTCGGTGGACTCTTTCGCCGGGTGCAACGACTCGCGTTGTTTCGATTTTTGTTTTTTTTCCACCCAGGGCATCACCCTCAGCTGTCTTCGAGGGAGTCGAGGCCGCTTTCTCGAACACGCTTAGCAACTTTTTCCTGAATTCCTCCCACTCAGCTTGTGGGACAGGAGAACCTTTCTGGGGAAACAGAAGATGACGAGGAAGGGGGATCTTCGACGTCTCTTTTTTCAGTGTCTAGATCGACGAGTGGTGGGAGCTACTTCGAGACCTAGAATGTGAATGCTTTCGACGGCAAGGAGACAAATGCCTCAACTCTGCCGAAGAAACTTTCGAGGAGGTTTTGACCGACTTACCTCTCTCGAGCTTCCCCTTGCGCTCCTTCAAGGCTTTCACCGTCATGGACATGCAGTCCTCACACTCCGAACAATGCTGCTCGACTCCCAAGCACCACAAACAGATCCTGTGAGGATCCGTTAGCGACATTTTCTTTCCGCAGTCTCGACATTTTTTTAAGCCGTACCGCGGAGTCGACGGTTCGGGTGAGGAAACCACTGAGTAAGAGTTGGTTTTATTGAGGAAATATAAGAGGTTATCTGACTGAACTGAGCAACGATTTTCTGAGGCCCCACGAAGCGCGGAAAAACGGAACTGAGCAACAGACGCCGCGCGAGGCTATTTATGAGCATGGTGACGTCGGCGCCGATACGGTGGCTGTTGAGGGACAGCGACTCGGCGGGCGTCGACGCGCTGCGCCCTCTACAGAGAAAAAATTTCCGAGGCCAGCAAGCTGGAGACGAATTATCTAAGATAGGAATACGTCAGAGGACACAATCCCTTCGAATGTAAGGTTACTACTAGTCTTTTTAAATTCCTAGACCCAGAACACTATCTTCCTATAGAGTGTTGGAACGGTTACCTTCTATCCCCTGTGTCTAGAAACTCATGTAGCAGTCAAATGCTACCCTTTTCTATCGAAATGGCTGGTGGCAGTGGTTTTAGAAAAAACTACCATGATTTTTCCCTACCGCGAACACCGGTAGCTAAAAATAGCGGGAATCATGTTTTTCAAGATGGCGCCTTAAACCCCTTTGTTTAAACAGGTCCTGGTCTTCCTTTCTTGCCATTTCTTTTTGAAAAGGTCCTTCTAGTGTTTGTTTCTGCGTGCCAAACCAGGTTTGGTCCATGCCTTTGGCGGGCTTCAGGACTGAAGACCGCCTCTGGCGTCTGAGTGTCTGGGTTGGGCAGGAAGTGGGGGAGGTGCCCAAAACTCCCTGTGCTTCGTCTCCTAGCAGACCCATATGCACTCTGGCGTGATTGGCTGGCTGACTGTCCGGCAAGGACAGCCACCCTGCTAGTTGAGTGGCAGCTAGGCTGGAATTAATGGGAGAAAGAAACTGTTTAAAAAAGGAGAGTCTCCTGGACTGGAAAGCAGAGTCGACCGCTGGAACGAAAGAACCGAAGACGAGCTGGAAGAGGACGGCTGTTGCAACTCTTGGACCGCTGGTTTGCCCGGTGAAGCCCTGCTGCAGGTCCGAATCGCCATAGCTCCTTTTGACAGACGCCCCTTCAAGGACGACTTCTTCCTTTGAGTTGGTGGGACCAATCAACTCGTAAGCCACCTGGATACCATTCTCGAAGCTGGTTAGGATTAACCAAGGGGAAGACACCAGCTTGTGTGCTTGAAGAATAGCTACACAAACTGAAGTGACTCCATTTAGTCAGTGTTTTCCGACAATCCCGTGCAGTGCAGGAGTCCCCCAGCATCCTCCTTGTCCCCACGACTGAGGCCCAGGAACAATGAGATCTGCAGGAACTGCCAGGAACTAACGTCTTCAGCTGCATCTTTTGCTTCATATTAAGGTACTGTGCCAACCCGATTGAGAGAACGCTTCTCTTGCGGTGAAGGTTTATGGAACTTTCCCAACTTGCAAGCCTAATCAGCTTGTGACCCAACATATGATTCTTTTTCGTACAAACTACTTTTGATAACTTTGGCAAAGACTTTACCGTTTAACTTCAAGAACTGCTCTTTCCCAACCAAGACACTAATCCATTGGCTTTGGCCTATGCCTATTGAACTGAAGTGAGTCCTCTAGTGAACTATAACTATTTGCACTGCCTAAGAAAGTATTTGTGATCTCTTCTGCTAACTTGTGCCTTTGCTTCCCATTCAGAGTGACTGAAATGCCCTTTGGCTCCTATTTCAGTGGAGCTTCAATTGTTCAGAAACTTATTGGTTTTGTGTTGAAGTATATTTATGTATAATATCAAGTTGCCTCCTTAAGTGAATGTTTTCTCAATGATTGTGTAATACATTAATAAGTGTTTTACCAAGAAACCTTGAGTATAAGTGCCTACTCGAACCACTGTGATTTTAATACCTCTAACTTCTTGTACTGCTCACATTTCCTCTTGAGATAAGCCTGGCTGCTCAGCTCGCTACCACAAAACTGTAATACAGACTTACACCAAAGGTTGGTTTTTGCTTACACCTGTGGTCCTAATTGTATGTGGTGGTCCCAGAGAGTACTGCATGCAATTCTGCCCAACTGGAAGATCCTCCTGACTCCCAGAAAGCAGGACTGACCGAGCCTGAACCACCTCAGAGTGCTGGACCCCAGATGCAAAGAAAGTCCATCTCGACAGCCAGAAATGGCAGTGTTGCTATTTGCCGTAGACGTGAGGAGCTGAAACACCGAAGTGCCACTTTTTTGAAGATTGCCAGTTGCGGTCGGGAACCGTCCCATTGCAGTGCAGGAGTCCCCAGACGTCCTCCCTCGTGTCCCCACGACTGAGGCCCAGGAACCCCACGATCTGCAGAGCTGTACAGGAACAGAAGCACTTTTTCTTCAACCTAAAGGTACTGTACAGTCTAAGAGAACGTACCTCTTGTTGTGTAACTGCACTTGTTCACTGTTGGTGAGACTTGTTGTGGTAACTCTGTAGAGTTGCTGACAGCTTCTTTACTTCACAAGCCTAAACAGCTTGTGGCCCTTTTATTTCTTCTTTTCCACCAAGACTTCTAAAACATTGTGCAATACTTTTACTCACCTGCAAGAAGTGCTTCAGCTCACCTAGACTTTTGCCCAATTGAATTTGGTTGGGCCTGGCTCCCTGAATGACTCTTCCCTCTGACATTGTGTTGGGTCTTCCTTCTAGGAAGGGGTTAACTAACTTCACATTGGGGGTTACCAAAAGTACTTACCTGCTTAAGAATAATTGTGTGATCTATTTTTCTGTTCCGATAATCTTTTTCTTTGACAAACTCTTAAGCAAGATTCTAAATGCAAACAGTGGTATATTAATGGCCACATAGTCCTAGTTACTAAGGCACCCTAGGGTGTAGGAAGTGTGTCTGTGCCATCCCAAAAGGGTACTTACTGATTTAGAAATATTAAGAGCGTGTATTTTGGAGTGTATTTGTATGTTACTATTACATAGCCCCCTTCTGAAGAACGCTTACTCTGACTGTTAAATTAATAATTGTTTAATCAAGAAACCTTGTGTTTAAGTGTTTATTTGAAGACTTGTCACTGTGAATTTCTGTAACTCCCCCACAGCTCACACTGACCCCTCTTGAGATAAGCCTGGCTGCTCAACATGCTCCCAACCTGTGCAGTACAGACTTATACCAAAGGTTGGGTTACTACTGCCAGGAGGCCAGGGTTGTTGTAGTGCACCCAAAGGGTACTGCATACAATCTTGCCTAACATGGACTATGCTGAATCTTTTTGTTGACATATGTCCTTGATCATTCCCCAATTACTTCCAGTCCTAACTTACTGCTCTAATACTGGCCTCCAACCTTTCCAGTGGTAGCTGCCCCATAGCCCTAAGACATGGGGCCAACAGAGGTGCGTGATGAGAAGAGAGTGTTGCAAGGTAATATTAGGACAATTATTCAATCTGCGATTGATGTACAACATAAAAATTGCCAAACGTAAACTTGTCTACAGAAATTGGATAAGGGGTCATCCAACACTTCTGCTTCAAGCAGATGTAGAAGTGATGCTCTAAGCACTGTCATCCTGTCAGATGGCTAACTTTTGGAGTGTAATTCGGGGGGGGGTGCAGCAGCGTTCGTTGCTACACCACTCTCTCTGGTCAGGTGTGGGAGGAGATTTTTACGGAGTTGTATGCTTTAGATGGTCTCCAAGAGCGGGGCACAACCTCAAAGATGGTTACCCTGTGGGGGCTCCAGGTATGGGCATTGTTGGACATTGATTTAGAGGGTATCTTGTTGGCTATAAGAAAGGCTATGTCTTCAAAAGCTCCAGGCCCAGATGGTACAACCAATCTAACCCTCAAATCTGAACTGTAATTATGGGCTTCAGTCCCATTACAGCTGTATCGTAATGTGGTATGGTTAAATGTGTGTCCAGCGACGTGGAGAGAAGCAACTATTGTTATATACAAAAAGTGGGATAGGACTAACGCAGGCAATCATCATCCCATTTCCCTCCTGAACTGCTCATACATACAACATGTTCTCAGGGTTTCTACTGTGTGCATTGGAGAAGTGGGCGATTTGGGCAAATATGCTGGACTGCAATCAGTCACGTTTTTGCAGGGGCACAAATACAGCCCTTAATGGGCTGATCCTTCAATTGCTAAAAATTGAGGCGTTTCAGACTAAACTTACTATTAATCTTGCCTTTCTCGATATTACAAAAGCCTTCAACTGTGTGGAACACGAGTTATGGGGAATGCTTCCGTTGTGGGGCTGCCCGGAGGACCTTATAATGATGTTGGAATTTCTACATCAAGATCCCAGGATTAAGGTCAGACTTGACAACCAAGGTTGCTACTCAAGGTGGATCTCTGTTGCACGTGGCTTAAGACAAGGATGTGTTCTTAACCCTTTTCTTTTTAATTTGTATATTTTGGGCATTGGGGGTGCATTGGTAGGCTCACGGGTAATCCCTCCTTCCCCGAGATTGGGTGATATCATCATACAATATCTTCTTTATGAAGATTACCTAGTTTTAGTTGATTATATGCCTACAGGACTGCAGAGGTCCTGGTTGAGAGCCCCTACATTTTTCAAACAATTGGATTTGGAGATCAGTGTCCCAAAATCAAAAAATGTGATCTTCAACGGTAAAGAAAAGTGTCACTGGGAGAGCAAATGTTATATGGCATATTAGAAGTGCAAGGTTACAGGTTGTACCAGAGTTCAAATACCTGGGAGTTATTATTGGCTCCAGGCAGTTCAAGTTGTTGGTGTCAAACGCACAGAGATTGAATTCTATCACAGCGGTAAGTCAACTGCGTATATTAGATAAGAAATACAGGCATTTATCTTTGAACCTGCCCTAAAATTATACAATCAGGCGATTGTCCCAAAGTTGACTTCAGGGGTGGAAATTGAGGTGGTTAATTTAGACATGGATAAGGAAGGTTTTTTATGCAAAAGCCTTTTGAAGCTTCTGGGCGGTAACCACCTATGAGGCACATTTTGGGCATTTCATCTCTAGGCTCCAAGGTAGATCGGAAAATAATTGTGCTTCTGCGCTGTGCAATGTTCCCTCCTGTTTAAGAAACAACTTTTTGCTCACCATGGGGAATTGTGCAGTCTTTGAGCATTGGGTGAACTCTGTCCTCCTGTTGGTCGACAAGCCCATTGAATGTTAAGAAGGTGCACCTTGAGGCGTATTGGATTATTAAAAAGGGAGACGCTTAGGTCTTCAAAGATATCTTAACATTTTGAAATGGACAAACTGTATAAGGCTCCACAGCAATGTCTGATTAGACATGCTTCCCATTTCCTCAGAACGCTCTGGCTGTGGATTAAATTGAATCTCCTGCTAACCAATGATGTGATAGGGAGTCGCTCTGGGGTGCTTCAAGCCGACCGCATATGCCGTTGCTGTGGGTTTGGGAGTTGAAACATCCATTTGTTGATTGCCTAACAGATCTCTGAAGAGAGTTAAAGGATATGTCTAGCATTCGGCCGTTTTTATCTTGGTATGATTTGTGTAATGTGCTAAATAATCCAAATGACATACTGTCTATTAATGTTTTAAACTTTAGGTTACTTTTATCTCTAAATGATATTGATTTGATTTAGCTGTATGTTAACTATTGCGATGAACTAATTAAATGTGTGTAAAGTTTGATTTCAACTAAGTCACACAAATAAAATATTTTTTAAAAAAATCAAGGAACAGTATATACCTATAACTAACTATATGCATGATAAAAACACAGTTCTACTAGGTGACTAAGACCTTTTGATGTAATATACAATTACAGTTGTTTTTCAGCTCAGTGGAACAGTCTACGATAAGCAAGAACTCTTTACCCTAATTTAGGATGCACCAGGCAGACCAAGGTCAGGTACACCTAAAGAACACTTTCCAAGAATGGTACAAAGCTATTGTAGGCCGGTAAAACCTAAAGATTTAATACACTTCGTTTCTATTAAGATCAGTAGAATAGATTGAGATAAGCAATAACTAACTTAGTTTATGATGGCACACAGCTAACTCAAGGTAAGTTAGGGAGAATTCTCATTTCTGTTCCAATTCCCTTCAAACTTCGAGACCCCCCAGCTCTTTTGCTGGACTTAGGACTTTTTAATTTTAACCCTGGATTGAGACCTTTTTCTCCATCATGTGTTTTGACCAGATTTGGATTTTGTGTTTTACTGTTTTTGGAGTTGTTAGGCAGAATTGCATGCAGTACCCTCTGGGACCACCACATACAATTATGACCAAAGGTGTAAGCAAAAACCAACCTTTGGTACAAGTCTGTACTACACAGTTTTGTGGTAGCGAGCTGAGCAGCCAGGCTTATCTCAAGAGGGAATGCGAGCAGTACAAGAGGTTACACACAGGTCTTACAATCCCAGTGTTTCAAGTAGACACTTATACTCAAGGTTTCTTGGTAAAACACGTGTTAATTTATTACACAATCATTTAGAAAACATTCACTAGAAGTAGGCAACTTAATATTATACACAAACACACTCCAAAAGCAAACCAATACGTTTCTGAACAAATTGGGCTCCCCTGAATTAGGAGCAAAATGGCATTTCAGTTACTTCCAATGGGAGCAAAAAGGCACACGTTAGCAGAATAGATAAATACTTTTAGGCAGTGCAAATAGTTAAAGTTCACTTGAGGACTCAATTCAGTTCAATAGGCATAGGCCAAAGCCAATGGACTAGTGTCTTGAATAGGAAAGAGCAGTTCTTGAAGTAAAAGGTAAAGTCTTTGCAAAAGTTTTCAAAAGTAGTTTGTACGAAAAAGAATCCTGTTGTGTCACAAGATGATTAGGCCTGCAAGTTGGGACAGTTCCTCGACCTTTCATCGCGAGAGAAGCGTTCTCTCAATCGGGTTAGCAAAAGATGCAGCTGAAGACGTTGCGTCCTGGCAGTTCCTGCAGATCTCACTTTTCCCGAGCCTCAGTCGTGGGGACAAAAGGGAGGACGTCGGAGGACTCCTGCAATGCATGGGATCATCGGTAAACGCTGACAAAATGGAGTCACTTCAGTTCGAGTAGCTGTTCATCAAGCACACAAGCTGGTGTCCCCTCCCCCCCACTGTTTAATCCTAACCAGCTTCGAGAATGGTATCCAGGTGGCTTACCAGTTGATTGGTCCCACCAACTTAAAAGGGAGAAGTCGTCCTTGAAGGGGCTTCTCTGTCGAGGTGAACTTGGCAATTCGGACCTGCAGCAGGGCTTCACCGGACAAAAGAACGGTCCCAGAGTTGCAGCAGCCGTCCTCTTCCAGCTCGTCTTCGGTTCTTTCGTTCCAGTGGTCGACTGCTTTCCACTCCAGGAGACTTGCATTTTAAACCGTTTTCTCCCATTAATTCCAGTCTGGCTGCCACTCATCCAGCAGGGGGGGCTGTCCTTGCCGGACAGTCAGCCAGCCAATCACGCCAGAATGCATTTGGTTCTACTAGGAGACTAAGCACAGGGAGTTTAGGGCACCTCCCTCACTTCCTGCCCACCCTAGACACTCACACGCCACAGGTGGTCTTCAGTCCTGAAGCCCGCCAAAGGCATGGAAACAAAGGAACCAAACATGGTTTGGCGCGCAGAGACCAACACTAGAAGGACCGTTCCAAAAAGAAATGGCGAAAAAAGAAGACCGGGACCTGTTTAAACAAAGGGATTTAAGGCACCGTCTTGAAAAACATGGCGCCCGCAATTTTTGGCTACCGGTGTTCGCTGTCTGGAAAAATCATGGTAGTTTGTTCTAAAACCACTGCCACCAGCCATTTCGATAGAAAATGGTAGCATTTGACTGCTACATGAGTTTCTAAACACAGGGGATACTAGGTAACCCCTCCAGCACTCTATCGGAAGATAGGGTGTGCTGCGTCTAGGAATTTAAAAAGACTAGTAATGTCAATTTAACCTTACATTCTCTGGGAAACAGTAGTTTATCCCAGAGAAGGTACCTAAACCTTTGGGAAGTCTAAAAAGACATCCCTGTCACTGCACTGACGGTGCTGTGCAACACACATGAAAAGATGCCTATGGAGTGATCTTAAAACTCGATAATCAAAGAACACAAGAGTAGCCCCCTATCCTACATGCTCGTGTAACATTTTATGTTACCCTATTTTAAATTGCTGGTGGCAATGGTTTAATTGTTCCTACCATTGTGCTTTTCCATCGCGGGCGGAACCCTCAGCTGCATTACAGCACCCATGGGTGACCATTTTGTCAAAATGGCCAGTCTTCTTTTTTTGCCATTTTCTGTTTGTGAGGTCTTTCTTGGGTTTTACTCTGTGTTTAGAAAGATTTGAGCCCTTTGTCTTGCCTTTGTCGGGCTTCAGCCCTGAAGCCTGCTTCTGGCTCCAGTGTATCTGGAAGGGCAAGATGTGAGGGAGGTTCCCGAAATTCCCCTGTCCATTGTCTCTAGGAACGCCTGAATGCAACTGTCCTGATTGGCTGGCTGGCTGTCCGTTCAGGATAGTCACCTTGCTGTGTGATAGACAGCCTAGGCTGTGCATGAATGTGAGAAACCTGCTTGAAAGGCGAGGGGATTGGGACTAGAGGCAGAGTCAACCAATGGGATGAAGAAACCATGAACAAAGCTTGCTGCATCCTCCTGGACCTTTGAATTGCCCGGTGAAGCCTTGCTGAACTCCTTTTTCACCTTGACAGAGAAGCTCCTCCGGAACGACTACTCCTCTTTTGTTAGTGGGACCAACTAATCCAGAGACGAACTCCACTGTACCATCTTACCCCGACTGGCAGTACTACTTTGTTGCTGCAAGAACAGAATGCTGGGGTGGAATATCCGTAGTCAAGTGAAACGTCTGAAACGGTAACAAATCAGGCTAGAAGCTCCAGGAGTCGCCTAAGGACCCTCAAGAAGCAGGACGAACAGATCCCGAATCCCCTCAGAGTGCAGGATCCAAGGAGTGAAGGAAGCCCAACCGGTATCCAAGATCCGCGACGGTGCTCTTTGCTAAGCGTTGAAACCATGACGTGCCACTGAACCGAAAAGAGCCCGTAGCTGCCGAAGACCCCCCCGTCCTCACAAAGTATCACTGCAAGAGCCCTCCAGATGTCCTCCCTCTTGTCCCCAAGACTGAGGCTCAGGAACAAGGTTCTGCACTGCTGTAGCAAGACAGAATCCAGCTGGACCACTCTTCATCAAACCAGAGGTAGTGTTTAGGCTTTGGGTACTTAAGTTATTTTCTTTTAGATGTGCTTTTCTCAGTTGGGAATTGCAGTGGCTTACCCTTAGAGGTGATTCCAACTCTCTTTCCACAAGCTTAACAGCTTGTGACCCTACAAGTGATTTTTTTCTACAAACCCTCTAACTTTGTGCAAGACTTTGATTTAAGTAGTATGTCAGATCCATAGACTATGCTCCAATTGGCTTTGGCTGTCCTGGCTCCCTGAAAACTCCTATGCTCCATTGACACTGTTTGTCCCTCATCGGTGGTAGTTTAGTGCAAACTGTTACTGCTGGGAAAGGCCCGACTAGATTTCATTGGAAGATTTGGTTGTCCTCACATACTGAGAACCTGTTTAACCTTTTTCCTTCCCTAAACTGTTCCTTTCCTTTCTGCAACCTCAGAATCTGCAAGTAAATAGGCAATATATAAATGCCATTACTGTTCCTTGTGATTGAAGTCACCTTAGGGTGTAGGAAGTGTGTAAGAAGCATATCCAAAGATTATCCACCAACTGGTTTTGATTCCGGAAAGTCCTTTAAAATATATTTACATTGCTAGATGAATTGCCCTTTTAAAGGATGCTCATTTAAAAATGGATGTTAAATAATGATTTATAAACAGAAACCTTGAGTGTAAGTGTTACTTGGCTACTTGTATTTCCGGAATTCATTGGTACAGCTCTACAGCTCACATATACACATCTTGAGATAGTCCTGGCTGTTAGTCACGCTATCAACTGACCTAAACTAAAAGGTGATTTACCCAATATCAAGCAGGCGAGTGTTGTGTAGTCTCACACAGTGGGACTGCATCAATTCTTACGTAACAATAAAGCCTATATACTTTTAAAAAGGAGCCATCAGCAACTTAAAGGTAGGTATACACCCAAGAATCTGTTTTAGAATCTGTATGAAACAGACAAGGGAAAGCAAAACCCAATGTTACACTTTATGAAGGACTCCATGTTACTCTAGGTAGGTAAAAGCCAAGGCAGACGTATTCTTAAGGCTATAGAGCAACTTGGGGGAAGCAAGACCCAATTGGGGAACTTACACACCTATTCTCTAAAAGAAATAGTCATTAGAGCCAACAGCATTACTTTTGGGAAAGAGGCACAACCAATTCGAGGTGATTAAGGGATACATTACTCACCGTAATCGTATTTCTGATGCTTGCATCTGCATCGATTCACATGCAGTGCATAGGCCGACATCTAGTGGAAGCTGCGGAGCATTACAGTTTGTTTTTTCGAAACTCGAAAAGTGACGTCGAATAGAGCGTGCCAGTAATACTATCCCTAGTGTGACGTCACCTGTACTCATGATCCCTCACGCGTGTAGGACCCTCAGATTGTATTTTTTCTGACATGAGGTAGCATGAGGAGTAGCGTGGGTACAGAGTATCCAAGCAGATAAGACCACAAGCATCCATGCGCCTTCTCTCAGCGGGGAGGAACGGCGGGCTCATGTGAATCTAAGCAGATACAAGCATCAGAAATACGATTACGGTGAGTAATGTACCCCTTCTGATGTTTGTGAAATCGGCTTAGATCACATGCTGTGCATAGATTAGCGAGCTGTGTTAGAAAGAGGTGGGATGTGAGAAGGGTAATGAGCAAACAAATGTCTTCGAACTTGTGTATCTGTCTTGGAATGAGTGTCAATGCAATAGTGCTGAGTAAAGGTGTGAACAGAGCTCCATGTAGCTGCTTTGCAAATACCGTCTAGCGGGATTGTGAGGAGGTCAAAGAGGCAATGGAGATAAAAGACGACACCATTCTAACTTTCAGACCCAGACCCCAAAAGGTTATATCAGCAGGACAAAACAAAACTACATGTCCCATAAACCACCACGAGAAATGGAGACAAGGTGGGGGAAAGGACAAAATGAACAAAGGGAAGCGGTATAGGTACAGCCCAGTCATGCGGTATAGTGACCGGTACACACACAGAAGTACAGGTTGGGATGGACAAACAGTGCATGGAACGGGGTGGAGGGGAGAAGAAAAAGTGGCTGTGGGAAGTGGGCAGGAAAGGCGGGTGGAAGCTGAATGAAGGGGAGGAGCAGAGCAGGAGTTAAAAGATGCCCTGGGAAACTCACCAGGTGTCTCATTACACCAGCAGCACTGGCCGGAGACCATAGAGGAGTGGGAGGAATCCCCAGGTGATGTACATTGGACGTACTAGGAGGCTGCAGGAGAAGCATTGCGGAGATCCTTATCAAGAGGCAGACTCTCCGCCAGGCAAGGCTCGAGGAGCGGCAGCGCAGAAACACACACCCGAGGCGGATTCACTGACAAGGGAAACCTGCCCGTAAGCCATTCAAAGGACAGTGCTTCCGTGGGTTTACCTTCTCTGTTTTTGAAACCCCATTTTGGACAGCTGGCAAAGGAACGGAAAGCTAGCGTCCGAGAAAAGGGAATTTATATGAGCTGTTTATTATTCTTTCAAAGAGGTGAGAAGCCTAAGAGGACATTCCTACGAACTCTGAATTGATTAACCCTTTACAGCGCAAGCCGGTTGAGCCAAAAATAAGCATGTTTTGTTTAGACTGAGGGGCTGGGGGAAAGGTTAAAACAGCAATAAATCTTAACTTGTTAACCCTACATCCGACTACTGTACAGGGACATTTGCAAGGACTGGCAGAGTGCCTCCTGTGCCTCTTGTAGGGTGAGCCCTGGGAGTAAAAGGCAAAGTGTTATCTGATAGAGAATAGCGCAGTTGGATACAACTGACTATCCACCTAGAGATAGCGATCTCGGAAATGCTGTCGCCTTCTTTGCCTGGTGCGATGGAGACAAATAACTGATCAGTTTTCCGTAGCGGTCTGGTCTTGTCTAAGTAGTAGAGGACTGCTCTCCTCACATCTAGTGTGTTGAGTTTTATCTCAGCCGAGCTTTTGGGTTCCTGGAAGAAAACCGGTAGCTCGATAGACCGGTTTACATGAAATTTAGGGGAGAACCTAGGGTGGGTTTGCAAAACCAGTTTATCCTTATGAATAGAAAAGAATGGATCCTGCACTGACAGAGCTTGTATTTCACTTACTCTTCTCATGGAAGTGATAGCCAGTAAGAAGGCAGTTTTTTTTTTTTTATTATTATTTATTTGTGTATATTCAAAAGAATTTTACAAAAAGAACCGAAGCAGTAAATTGCCCGATAACTAGCCAGGGTGGGACCCTGTGGCTGTTGTCATTTTCATTGTGTGTTCCAATATTTTCACGGTTGCCAGGAGCCAGGTTATTCTGTCTCCGCTGATCAGTCTATTCCACCAGGTGTCGTCGTCCCACCCTCGATCCTCCACAATTAGATGATTCAAGTAAGCCCCTCTCAGGTTCTGGTTTTTCGGGCATGACAGAAGCAAATGTCTGATGGATTTGGTTTTATTTTCACATAAGCGACAAGCGCTCGTATCAGATAAACCTCTGATCTTGCGAATTTCGTTTGTGGCCACCAAGTTCATCCTTATCCTTAGAAGGGCATTCCGAGCCCCCCTATTGGGGAATTTTTGAAGGTACTTCATTGGCTCGTTGAGCTTACGGAATGTTGGAGGCAAGTGCTGGAAAAGTTTGATGTTTGAAGCAGACTCCTGGGTTTGAATCCAGTCAAGCTCTTTCAATTTTTTGAACACTCTAGTTGGATGTGAGGTAAGGTCGGCTTCCGAGCAGACGACTGAGTTGAGTAAAGCCAAGTTTGCTTCCTTCCATACTGCCAGCATTTGCACCTTGCCAGAGTTTAACTCCTTATTTAGGAGACCGAAAATATCATCACTCCCATCTATGATGCATTTTCGGTACAGTCTTAGGGAACTGTCAACTGTTGTCTTTAGAGACACTAGGCTCAGTTCTCTCCGGATAGCAGCTATGGACGTTGATTTTGGAAGGGACAGGACCCCTTTCCAAAACACACTTTCCAGTTTCTGCCAGATTTTACTTGGAATCAGAGGCATGGCTTCGGCTCCGTAAGTGATGGAGGGGATGACTTTCTTTCTGTAGAATTCGATCACAGGGATACAAGAAAATTTACCGAATTTTGTGTCAATCGCCTTTCCTTGAGATGTCAACTTCTTTATTCTAAGTTGAAGGTTTGCCTGCGTTGAACTTTCTTGTTTGGTGCTGTCTATCAGGACTCCAAGGTATTTGTATACTGTGACTTTCTCGATCATGTAGTCTTCCAGATACCATTTGAAGTTGTCTGCGTTTTTTTTCTGGCCGGACTCCAGGGACAAGATTTTGGTTTTTTCTTTGTTTATTTTTAAGTTGTTCTCAGACAAGTAACGCAGGAGGTTTGATAATTGCCTCTGGAGGCCAATCTGGGTCTGGTCGAGTAGGATGAGGTCGTCAGCATACAATAGGTGGCTTATTTTTGCTGTGGACAGGGAAGGCGGAAAAGTCCTTGACGGATCTTCTGAGATGCCATAATCACCAATATAGGCCAGAAACAGTGCTGGAGCTAGGGGGCAGCCTTGTTTCACCCCTCGACCCGTCTGGATTTCAGATGACAAGTTGCCCATTTGTGACAATCGGACCCTGAGGGTGGTTTCTGAGTGGAGAGCCTTGATTGGTTGCAGAATCTCCTGAGGGCACCCCCAGCCTTCGAGTTTGTACCAGAGGTGCTGCCTGTCAACCAAGTCAAAGGCTTGGGAGAGATCGACAAAGGCCACAAAGATCCTTGGTTTGCCCTCCAAGACCTTGCTTTTCAGTACACTGATGGTAAGTATGTTAGCCGCTGTTCCCACATTTCTTTTAAAGCCCGTTTGAAACCTGTCATTACAAGGGGCCGACTTTGACCAGGCATCAAATCTTTTTAAAAGAAGGCTCCCGTAGACTTTCCCAATGCAATCCAAAAGGGCTATAGGGCGGTAATTTAGTGGATCGGTGATGTCACCTTTCTTGTAAATTGGGACGATAACCGTCCTCGTCCATGATGGAGGGAGCGATTTCTGGGCGGCACACTGCGCGAAGATAGCCCGGATAAGTGGTGCCCATTCGTCTGCGTTTTTTTTCAAGTCTAAGTTCGAAATTCCATCCGGGCCCGTCGCTCTGGAGTTCTTCAGGTTTTTAATTTGATCTCCGATTTCTGCCAGGTCGTCCAATTTCACCCAATTTTCGTTTTTCGAAACAGGCAGGCCTGTGGAGAGTGGAGCTTGAAAGAGGGACGAGAAGTGACTGATCCATTTTGCTTCCGCTGTGGCGTTGATGGTCCTGTTGTTTAGAGAAGGTGTTAAAGTTTTTAGCAGAGACCAGAAATCTTTTGCTTTATTTCCGCAAAGTGTTTTTAGCATGGATTCAGCGTCCTGCTGGTACAAGTTGTGGCAGTGGTTTTTTACCAAGTTTGTGTAGGCCTTTATTTCTGACTTTAGTTGGTCTTGATTTTGTAGGAGGGACCCAAGCCGCCGTTTCAGTCTGCGCAGTTCACGCCTCTTTGCAACCAGTATTGCATCACAGGAATGTCTTGGGGCAGTAAGTGATGGGGCCGACATTTTTGATTTGGCCCTATATTGTAGAAGAAGAGGTACGTAGTCCAAAGAATCTTTTCCGCCAGAACGTAGCCCCAAAGCATATTTTGCAGACAAATCTGAGACTGATTTCGTTGTCAGGTTCAAGCGATTGCCTCGTGAATTTGAGTCAACCCTTACCACATACGGTGCCGGTGGATTAAAATGGGATTGCAGAGACATGGTGAGCTGGTTATGGTCGCTCGCTTTAGTTTTGCGAACCTCAGAGTCTTTTACCTTCGAAAGAAGGTAGCGCGTGGCAAAAATGTAGTCAATAGTGGCGTGGTGAACACCTTGCTCCCAAGTGGGTGAACGGTCAGCGTTGGGGAAAACTGAGTCCAAATTTTCTATTTTTCTTGATGCTATCAGTGTTGACCACAGGCTCCCTCTTTTTGTGGCGGGATTCAAAGAAGATTTGCCCAACTTTGTGCGGTGGTCCGAGCAGTGGGCGTTTAGGTCACCGCAAATGATGATCGAAGGGACCTGATTGGAAGCTTGGATTTCATCTACTAGATTTTCCATTGTCGCTAAGTATGACTGTTGGTTTATGGCTGCTGGGTTCCAGTAGGTGTTGATAATTGCGGTTTGGGAGGGCCCGCAATTTGGTTGATCCGCCCAGTCAAATAGTACTGCCAGGATTGAAAGGTTGGAAAGGAGGGTGGCCTTGATCTTCAGACCCCTCCCCTGCCGGTAGGCGATGAGAAGACCCAATGTCAGGCGGCCCATTAATCCTTTATTTGCTGGTGCCAAAATGACGTAGCCGTCCATAGCAGGCGATTTCTCGAGCCATGTCTCTTGTAGGCAAATGATATCAAAAGCAGCCAGGTTTGCGTCGCTCGGCATGGTTAGGTGCAAATGACCACGGGTGTTCCAAGAGCAGAGACGGAGGGGGGGTGGAGTTGGGTCGGCAGTCGAAGTGACCGAAAGCCCTCTTTGCCGACCTGCGCATTGCTATTTTTTCTTGAGTGTGAGAGCCTTTGGGACCCAGGCCCACAAACTCTGAGGTTTGTCTTTTGGCTGATTGATGCTGTCCAAGAGGTCTTTGTTAGCTGAACAATGTGTGGCGTTACTCGGAACAGTGGAAGTATCGGGTATAGATGTCACCTTTATGACTTTCGAATTAGCCGAGTAAGGCCCCTTGCAGTCAAAGGTTCTCTTTATACCCAGCGGTTCAGATTTTCGGTTTGAAGACTCGTTGATGGAAGCTGGGAGCTTCTGAATGTGGCTTTCAGAAACTTGCTTGGGATCGGAGTGACTTTTCCTTTCACTCCAGTTTTCGTTGTCCCGACCTTTGACGTTTCGTCTCAAATTGCACCCTCGGTCTCCTGACTGGTGAGAGTGAGATTTCTGATTTTGGTTTTCCAAAATGAAACCAAGGAATGCCAAGTCCTCTTCAGCTCGAACGATTTCCTTTTTTGCACTCGTTGAGGCAAGGTAAATATAGGCTTTAGCTAGGAAGTTTGAGTGGTAAGGGTCCACTAACTGTAGGTCAGACGACTTAATTCCACGTAGTGCTGGTACGAGGCTGAACAATGCAAGTAATCCTCTTCTATTTAGGATTATGTCGTCTTTGTTTTCGGGATGCTGGACCAGCTTAATAGGAGACGCTCTTACGTGTAAATTGGCTTTTCGGTATTGTTCGGTTTGTGAGGAAAAGTGGGAATTTGGGTGTTTCCCTCTGTCATTTGATTTTCCACTCGAATGTTTGGAGCTTTGTGACGTGGAATGCCAGACGCAAACCGAAGCGCCAACCTTTTCTCGCGCTTGTTGTATGCCGGGGATCCGCCTTGTGCGCTCTTGGACCCCGGGGGACACAAATGACAACTCGAAAGTTAGGGGAACTAGGGAGCTTGTGTCTGGACCCCTGATGTATTTTCTTCCTGCGATCTTCCAGGGAGCTGAACTTTGGGGATGATTCGTCTTCTGATGAATCTTCAATAGTGTTCAAGTCAGCCAAAGCACCCTGAACCACTGGCAAAGCCGCAGCGCGAAGCCCCCGTGCTTTCCTTCCTTCCTTCAGTTGTTGCTGGGCTTGAGGGTCATCAAGATGCTGAGAGAGGTTCATCATGTCCACCTCTGCCAGAAATTCCTCCGTTGAACGGGGAGAGGCTTTGTTCAAGTTGTGTAACCGGTGGTAGAACCGAAATTTGAGCCGTACTTTGAGTTGCCTCTGTTCTCAGGAATGGAGTAAAGATCCGCGAGGTAGCTTGTTTATCTTTTTTGTTTATTTTTTGGACCACACCTCTTTGTGGGTGGAGGTCTGGTCTCGTTGGGGAGAACATCGAATATGCACATTCATCTGTTCCCCCCGGAGAATGTTGGAGGAGGCAGTGACGGTGGTTCATCTGTGATGTCAATTACTTCTTCCGGTGTTAATCTATTTACAACCGCAGTAGTAGGCCTTTGAATAGCCGAGGTGGAGGCTATGGTAGGAGGTTGTACCAGCCTATTTTGACCACCCGCCCCGACTTCCATCTGATTTTCTGAGTGAACTTCCGCGAAAGCCTTGTTTCCTTTAACTACGTCCGATTTTAGGCTTGACAATTTGCCATCGAGGGCGGTGATGTAGCCTTCTAAAAAGGTTAATTTTGAATACATCTTTGCTTGAATCGAGGTATGATCTTTTAAGGACTCATTTATCCCCTCGTAGAGTTTAATAAATGGATTTAGCGCTATGGTGACCGCTGACATAATTGGTAGAATGTCCCTCTTGTTTTGCGAAGGAGAGTCAGTTTGGTACACTGGTTGATGCGTGGGGCCTTTCGGGTTTGGAGTTGTTGTTTGACTCATTTAAAAGTCTTCTTACTACAGGAGAGGATGCTAGCACTAAGGATCCACGTCTGATTCTGTCCGAGTGAGTCGGTTTATTTTGAAGGTCGGCCAACAGGCTGTCCTGGTACAGACGGGATTGCTGCCGGCAGATGCTTGGCATGGCGCTTGCGGTGTAGTTTCAAGTATCCGAGCCTTTGAAGGTGCCACCACCCTTTGGTCTAAGGCTGTTGAAGGGTGAATGGAATGGGGCCGGCTTGAGCGTCCCGGCAGATCTTTGTTGGTCTGCTTGTTTGAATGAGTAGAACCATGTACCGTGCCGAGTGTATTTGTTTGGTTGACCAGGACTGGTTTTCCCGTGAGGACCAAAGGAGACTTTTCACTATAATTTGTCGGTGTAGTTTGGGCGACTGCGCCCTTGTCACTTGGTTCAGCTGATAAGACTTCGCCAGGCAGGTCAGGAAACGGTTCCTTCGGGGATTGGGCCCGCGGCAGCCGAGTTGGAGAGATTTGAGCCGTTTGCGGCTTTGAGGCGTCTTTCATCTTTGGCAGCTGATCTGGCGCCGGGGACCTTTTCCTTGTTTTTTCTGGGGGTTGACACGTTTTAACTGCTTCCAAGATTTCCTCATCGGTGAGGTCCACTTGTCTGCTCCGCGAATCCGGAGCGAAGGCGTGGAAAAAGTCTGTAACTAGACTTGCCACTGAGGGCTTTATGGACTCAGGATTCCATGGTTTTTTAACGGGGTGGCCGCTAGGTTTAGTTTTGTTCGACGCTAGACTTGGAAAGATTTTTTTTGTGTTTTTTGCTTCAGCAGGCCTTTTCTTCTGAGAAGACGAGGTTTTCTAGAATCAGGTGCCTCTACCTCCTTCCAGTGACTTTTTTTGGATTTAAAGTTTCTGTGCAGGAGGAAGGGCTCATATCCGCAAGCGGAAGTAAAATGGGATCGAGTTGTTTGACAATTTGAGTTCCCTCACCCCTCTGGTCCGCCGGAAGGCGGGGGCAGGTTTCCTCCAGGAGAATAGGGGCTGGCGAGTCCGAGCCCAAGTGGACTTGTGCCTCAATTTGTATCAGAGAGTTGGCGACAGTAATTTGAGGACTTTGTTCAGTTCTCAGTTCTCTGTTTGCCCTCTGACCCACGAGGAGGGGCGATGGTGGCGTTTGCTTTGCCGGGGGAAGAAGTCCCCTCCCCCCACTACTCTCCGCACTCGATGCTTCAGCGGGATCCGCCTCCTTGGCGTCTTCAAGCACCTCCCCCTGAATGGGGTCCGATTTGCGGGCGGCTGAAGGGCACTTTGCAGGCTCCCCCCCCCCCGCTCACGGGCCTCGGTCCTCCCTCTGGAGGTACCCCAGGCTCGGAGCTGTGAGGGAGGAATCCACGGCTGCAGAAGTGAAAACGGGAGTCGCGGCGCCACCGGACCGGGAGGTGAATGGGGAGCTGCGGCGCGCTGTGTCTCATCGCGCTGAATTTCTGTGTCAGCCTGACTTCCTCGCGCCATTGTGGCGGGGATTTTTCTTGCGGCTGGATCTTTGTTTTCTTTACTTTTGGCCCGCCGCCAAGGGGGGGCTTGAGATTGTAGTTGGCAGTGTGAAGAATCCGAGGTTAAGAGGCTCATGACGCCTCGAGGGTGAAGGTGCTGTTTTTGGGCAATTTGGGGCCGAGCGCTTCTAAGCAAACAGCCCTCCTCAAGATCCATAGAGTCTGGCACGGTAGCAGAGGCAATGTCCAAAAGTGGCGAAGTTTCAGAGACGGCCGCCATGGCAGCCATGCACAGACTGCGGAATGAAGGGTTCTTGTAGGTACAGGAGGGTAGTAGCACCACCCACAGCAACCGTAGAAACAGTAGAGAGACTGCCAGAGACTGCACACTCGCAGCCACACTCCGCGGTCCGCTCCGCGGAATGAAGGGTTCTTGTAGGTACAGGAGGGTAGTAGCACCACCCACAGCAACCGTAGAAACAGTAGAGAGACTGCCGGAGACTGCACACTCGCAGCCACACTCCGCGGTCCGCTCCGCGGAATGAATCGTTCTTGTAGGTACAGGAGGGTAGTTGCACCACCCACAGCAACCGTAGAAACAGTAGAGAGACTGCACACTCGCAGCCACACTCCAGCAGTTTTAGAAGTCAGGTGTTTTAGACTAGATTTGTGCATTGGCTCATGGGGGGGGGGGGGGGGGGGGAGTCCCATGAGCTTAGCAAGTACCACATTAAGATCCCAATCTGGCGGCGGATTAGAAATTGGGGGGTAAAGTCTCTTTACTCCCTCCATGAATGTTTTCATAACTGGTATCTTCCACCATCAGAGTTTACTCTGTGGTGGTGTAAGCTGACAGGGATGCCAGATGGACCCTTAAGGAGGTAAATAATAAAACCCTGCGTCTAACAAATGGAGCATATAGGTTAGAATGTGAGAAGGAGTACATTCTAAGGGGGTGATATTCCTTGACTGGCACCAGATAACGAAGCGCTTCGATTTGTGAAAGTAACAGTGTCTAGTGTTGGGCTTTCTAGCTTCTTTCAAGATGTCCATGCATCTTTGTGGAAGGTTGTGGTGGCCAAACTATGAATTCAGGAGCATGCTGCCAAGTTCATCAAGTTGGGCTGCAGATGTTAGCCTCTCGTGCTGGGAGAGTAGGTTGTACCGACATAGGTGTTTGATGGGGTCGTACACTGACAGTTTGTGCAGGTGTGGATACCACGTTTGTCTCGCCCACATAGGAGCAACTAGGATGAGCGTCATCGGTTCCCTGTGGATCTTGTTCACCACTTTCCTTATCAGAGGGGTTGGTAGAAAAGCATAGGCAACTATCCCTGACCAATTCATCCACAGGGCGTTACCCTTGGAGCCTGGCTGAGGGTACCTGGATGCAAAGTTTGGGCATTGCCTGTATTCGCTTGTGACGAATAGGTCTATAGTGGGGAAACCCCACTGAGAGGTCTCCTACGACCTCTTCGTGTAGTTGCCACACATGTTCCTCTGGGAGGGGAGCTCTGCTCAGAGCGTATGTTAGCGAGTTGAGTTCCCCCCAGAACATGTTGGGATGACAGATAAATCTTTCATTTGAGTGCCCATTTCCAAATTTGCTGGGCAAGCTTGGACAGATTTTGAGAACGAGTACCCCCCTGTTTGTTTAAGTAAAACATTGCAGTCATGCTGTCTGTTAGGATCTGCACAGACTGGTTAGATAGGAGGGGTTTGAAAGCCCAAAGCGCTTTGAAGACTACCTTAAGTTCCAGCAGATTGATGTGGTTCTGAGCCATCGTGTGAGACCAGAGACCCTGAGCTCTGTGGTGAAGGTAGTGAGCTCACCACCCTGCTAAGGAGGTGTCTTTTGTGACAATGGCCTGTATCTCTGGATCGTAGAAGGGTTTCCCCTTGGTAAGATTCTCCCTTGTCCACCAGCAAAGACTCTGTACTAGTGTTGGCGAAACAACCACTAGATCGTCCCACTGACCACTTGCCAGAGACCACTGTTTCGACAACCATTCCTGCATGGGTCGCATGCGCGCATGGGGAACTCGGTAAATGCAAGACGCCATTATGCCTAGCAAATGCATAGCTTTCCGCACCCTTATTTGATGACCGGCCTGATATCGAGCAATTTGTAGCAACAGATTTCGAATTCTTGCCTCTGATGGAAAGGCTAACCCCTCTTGGGTATTTAGGACAGCTCCTAGGAACTGTTTTGAGGTGCTTGGCACCAGGCTTGACTTTCTCGTTAATTGAGAAGCCCAATTGGAAGAGGAGGTTGATGGGTCTTTGGATGTTTAGTCTGCAAATTAGGGGGGACTCCCCTGTAATGAGCCAGTCGTCCAGCTAGGGGTACACTGGAATTGCCTGCCTGCGTAGGTGCGCTGCCACCACCACCAGTACCTTGGTGAATACCCTTGGAGCCGAGGCTATTCCAAACGGAAGCACCTTGAATTGTTAGTGTTGGTTGGCTATCTTGAAACGCAAGAATCTTTTGTGCGCTGGGAACATTGAAATATGAAAATAGGCATCTTTCATATCCAATGTTGCCATGTAATCCCCCCTTTTCAGTAGAGGGATTATCTCTTGTAGTGTAGTCATGCAGAATTTTTGTGGCTTGACATACTTGTTTACAGGGTGCAAATCTAATACTGGGCGCATTGTTAGTTTTTTTTTTTTGGCTCAAGGAAGTAGGTTGACTAAATAACCCCGTTTACCTGGTTGACCCGGACGACTTCTATGGCGTCCTTTGCTAGCAGAACGGAGATCTCCTCAAGGAGGATCTTTTGATGTTCCAGCGAGTGTACTCTCTGTCGCGGAGGATGGTCTTGGGGGCAACATCACCCGTCAAAGTGATCCCCTCCCATGCGTGGGTGAAGGAGGAAATGCGCCCCCCTACTGGGGATGCATGGGAGGGGAACTGAAGCGGAACGTCTCTGCTTGTTGGGTGGCGTACCACCTCTGGCGGGACTGCCTCTACCCCATTTGCGACCCCTGTGCTGCCCTCTGGGATAGCCCTGTGAGGATTGGGAGCTACCCCATGAAGTTCCCTGGTTTTGGTAATAATTGGAACCCCTTTGGTAATTTTGGCCCCGAAAGTGGCAAAAATTGTTGTTACCCCTCTGTCCAGAGGGTTTGTTGGCGAGTTGGCCAAGAGATTTCAGGTCTCGTACTCCTCTCTTGCCATTTTCAAAAAGCTTCCTCAACTGCCTTGCCGAAAAGTACATTCGGCTCCACAGGCATATCTATGGGTTTCAGGTTTGAAACCGGTCTAAGCCAAGCGTGACGCTTGATAAGTGCCCTCAGCGATTAACCTCCCAGCATTATCCGCTGCGTCAAAGTTAGTCTTTAACATGCAGCCTGACACAGATCTCCCTTCTGCTGCCACCCGAGCCAACTGGCTCTTTAAGGGGTCGGGTGCGGAGGAAACCAAGGCAGACACTTCCTCCCACTGATGGCAATTGTAGCTTGCCAAAAGGGTGGCACTGTTGGCAATTCTTGTCTGATAGGCCACAATTGAGGCAACTTACCTTGCCAGGCCATAGAGACATTTGCTCTCCTTATCAGGAGGTGCTTCTGAGGAAGCAAGTGGGGTGCCCACCCTCTTCCTGGTGGTTATCACGACCAGGGAATCTGGTTTTAATTGACCCCTAATGTACAGGGGATCACAGGGCGCAGCACGAAACAATTTCTCGAGCTGCGGATTAACCGCTCGAGTGAGATTCTGGGTTTGCAGTGAGGGATCAATCCTGCGCTAGATGGACTTTAGCAATGGGATAGCCTGAGTAATAGCTTTCTTATCCCCTAGTATTTCCTCAGCGAAATCCCAGTCTTCCTGAACACCCTGTGTGTCAATACTGAAGTGGGCAGCCGCCTTAACCAGCACCTAATTAAGGAGAGGTTGGTTGTATACAGGCGAGTCATGCACCAGAGGGTCTTTAGGAACCAGGGAGTCAATGTTTTAAGCTTCAGCTTCATCATCCTTCTCCTGGTCTTCGTCATCCACATAATAAGGATCACCCGCCTGGTCCTCAACATATGGACGCTCTGTCTCGTCACAATAGGAATCAGGGTGGTAAGACTCCACCAAGAAGGGGTCTGTGACCAAGCCCTGGAAAGGGGCGTCTGAGCGGTGTTTCTTAGTAGGGGGTTGAGAGGACACAGGTGTTACCTTGGACACAAAAGGGGCAGAGGTGGGAGGGGTGTTAGAGAAACTACCAAAGTAGTTAGGGTCCTTTTCATAAGTGTTAGCAATGAATGTTAACCTTGTCATGACCCTGTCAATGTCTGCTAAGCTCCACTCTTTAGAGCTAGGAATAGTTACTGGTTCCAGAGTGATGCCCATATCCTCAGCAGTGGGAGGAATGAGTTTTGTCTTTTGGGTAGGTTCCAAAACCTTGGACTTCCCGGTTAACTTTGGTGCCTTATGCTTCTCCCTATGATCATGGGGATCCGGAGATGCCTTTTTCTGTTGCTCATCCCCTCCCCCTGGCTAGAGGAGTGTTGACCAGACTTTTTAGGGGCCCGATGCATTGCCTCTACTTTCGGAGGCGGGATTCGAAGGACGTTGAATCTTGGGTCTACGGTCAGACGCATGGTGTCTAGCCTCTTGAGGGTGCCGGGCAGTATCGTCATCCGACGACCGGGCCTCGGAGACCGTTGATCGGGCGACACCTTTCTCAACCGAAGACGGTTGGGCGTTGCCATGAGGTGAACGGGAACGCCCAGAGGACAAAGATTCATTGGACCGCTCTCGTGGTGTCGTCCGGTGCCGATCACTCGACACGCGTGTACAGCCACGGCTGGGGCTGATTTATTTAGTGGTGGAAGAGTAGCGCTTTTGCCGCCGGTGCAGTCGCCACAACGTGGCCGCCGGCCAGTCCTTCAGGGTCAGGGGCCTGAGCGCGAGTGTCCGAAGTCACCAGTCTGCCCTCACCATCCGATTCGGTGGCGTTGGTGCCATCGCTGAATGTCCCTTCTATGTCCATGGCCTCTAGTTGCCTGGCGTAGTGGGCCCAGCGCTTAGTTGAGCAGTCCTTAAGGGACTTCGGCTTGAAGAGCTTGCAGGCTCGACAGGTAGCCTCAGAGTGGTCTCGTGGAAGAGACAGATTGCACGTAAAGTGCTTATCCACCCAGGGAAACGTCCTATTGCATTTAGGGCAGAATTTGAATGGAGTACTCGCCATAAGGTACAATATGGCAGTGGGGCGAATATATAAAAGGGGGAATAGAGAACCTATATGACCACCCCCACTCTCCCTACTGATCGGGCCAAGACCAGAGGCTTTCCAAGGCCCGGAGTCCGTTGTGGCAGTCCTCGGCGGTCGATTTCACCGATCTTTACCGGCATTTGTCTTCGGCGTACGGTGGAAGGGGGAAAGGGAGAAGTATTAACATTAATTGAACTATAAAACGGCTCAGTGCCAAAGGAACTCCGCAACATGCATTCGACTAGTATGGCGGAAAAAACAATCGCAGGGTCCTATACGCGCGTGAGGGATAATGGGATGTCACACTAGGGATAGTATTACTGGCACGCCCTATTCGACATCCCTTTTTGAGGTTCGAAAGACAAACTAATACTCTGCAGCTTCCACTAGATGTCGGCCTATGCACAGCATGTGATCTAAGCAGATTTCACAAACAAACATCAGAAATTAACCTTATACATACTTTCCAGAACGGCACAACACACATTCAAGGTAAGTAAGAACTTTAGCAACTTTCCACTCGGATGAACAAGTTACTCTTACCTGGTAACGTTCTTTCGATGGGATGGTCCGACGATGTATTCCATATCTATGACAGTAATCACCGCAGCACAGCTGCAGTGATTACTGTCATAGATATGGAATACATCGGAGGACCCAATCCCCTCGAATTACAGTTACCAATTAACTTCTTTCACAAGTAACTTTTAAACACTGGTTCTACTTTTCATGACTGCATCCTTTTCTTATCCAGTCCCTTGCCTATTCTATGCAGGAGTTCTCTAAGAGGCAGAACAGAGACCCTAGTGTTCTAGGTGCCAGCTGTATGCATGGCGAGAGGGTTCAGTTGCAGGCAAAAGTCTGAGTTACTGAGGAAGACTGTTCAAACAAGCAAGTAGTGCACTTTAAAGTTAGTAAAGAACCAGGGACTTCCGAGAAGACATCCTAGGAGGATGCCAGCAGTGGGCGTAGGTGAATTGGCTGAGAGGACTCCCAATCACAAAAAACGCTTAAAAACCACAGGCTTAAATTAAGTAAATACACCAGCCAACACAGTACCTCAGCACAGAAAAGTTGCAACAGGAAGACTTCATGATCTGCAGCAAAAAACCTGGTTGATGGATTATTGTGTCATGAAGACTAAATACAGGACTTTGGAAGGGATTGTGCAGCAGCGATCAACACAGAAGGCTCCAGGCAAGAGTTTCTTTGTGGCTGGATGGGGCTCTGGTTTTGGCACCCTTTTCAGGCGCCAGAAGAAGACTGAAGATCAGTGGTCTTATTCTTGTCACTTGCAACGTCCAGTACTCTGTTGAGGGGACTTTTCAGACTCAATTCACGTCTCAGGAGGTCCAGCAGACTGCCACCAAAATTTCAGCTCCATTCGGAATTCAGAAGACTCTGCACCGCAAACTGGCTCTAGGTCCCAGGGAATTGGGGTATTGCAGTCCGCAAGGTCGCAGCACGGCGTGGGTTGGCTCAAAATGTAGGTCTTCTTGAGTATAGTAGATTTCACCAGGCTCTGGGTCGGAGTCATAGTTATCGGGATCCCCAGGTCAATTGGAAGGAAGGGTAATAGCAGGTTGTGGTTACACAGCAGGCTCTCTGGTCGCTGGAAATCACTACAGCCTTTTTTTCTTAATCTTCCTCTTTGGTTTCAGCTCCAGTGGAGAACTTGTCAGCAGCTTACAGGTTCAGAGCATTTATCAGGAACTACAGCATAAGCTATTCCTTCTCTCCCCACAGTTTACAGCAAGAGGCAGTCTGGCTATCCAATCAGGATAGCCAACCCCCCCCCCCCCCACTGAGAGTGGTTCCCCTTCAGGAAAGGGGAAAGACAAAGGGCTGTGGAGTCTTGGACTGCCCTCGCTTCCTGCCTTTACAGACACTATGGAGGCTGGGTGGGTAATCCACAGGATTCCAGCCAAAAATGACAAACATCTGCAGGGGTCTTTCACCCGCCCTACAACGGTAGGTGAAGGCCGCAGAAACAGCAAGCACACAAGAAATGGCAAAAAAGGAGCCCAGATTTTAGAAAAATTGTGCCACTTCTGTGCATTACCAAGGCTGAATAAACAGCCTGTGAGTAATGAAGACTAAAAGCCATAAAGGTTAGACCACTGCCACCAGCAATGCATTTAAAACTCCCAATAAGAGTTAATACTCTTGCACTTATATAATCACTCGAGCACCAAAGAAAATAATAAGAATTACCTGTATATTCATAAGATGTACTCCCAAAAGTAACAGCCTGCCTGGAGACGTCGGAAGCAGCTGTGCTAGAAAAGTTTTGGTCGAGAGCAGTGCGGCTTGACATGGTGGCTTGTTGTGCTAGGTGCACTCTAGTAAAGGAGGACTGAGGACAGCACAGCCATCGGAGGACTGAGAATTCACACATTGCTGAGGGGAAGAGTGAGCCGGTGGTGACCCCACCCTCCTCCTTCCAAAGTTTTGGGACCGCTGAGACCCAGATACCTGGAACGCGACACGGGACCCAGACCGAGTGTTTACAGCATCTGCACATCTCGGAGTGGCCTGTGAAGCCTTTCTTCTTTAACTGGGCCAGGTGGGTTAGGTTCGCCTAGACGTGGCCGGCTTTATAGTCTCTTGCTGATTAACAAGCCTTCCAGAACCACGCTTAAGTGGTGAAACGTCAGCGTGCGTCATTTAGAGATTCCTTCACCCACAACCTCTTTGGCACCCCCCCATGCTTCTACTCATTGGGAGTTAGCCTTTTTAGGGGAGCAGAGGTAAGAGCATCCCCAATTCGATCTAAAGCAATCCCCCATTGAGGGAGTGGACCGGTTGCTTGAATACCAAACTCAAAGCGCTGATCCAGCTAAGCTAACAAACATTGCCTCCTGCCATGCTCCATGGTGATCATGAAGACCCGGGCACAAGTCAAACGGTCCCGTTGTAAGACCACTGTGGCTAGAAAAAGGGCTTGCAGCCAGGTGGAGAAGAAGAACAAGTCACTTAGCTTATCTGGTAACATTCTTTCGAGGGGATGTTCCTCTGACGTATTCCACATCTATGACATGTAATCACCACAGCTGTGCTGCTTTGGAAATTTTTTCGGCGTAGGCGATGACGTTGATGCGTTGTCGGTCGAGGGTCAACGTCACTGGATGTTATATATAGGAAGCACGGCACCCGTAGCCTCAGTTGTAATTTTTTCCAGAATGTGTGGCACCAATCTCCTGCCAGTATGACTGTAGAAAACCTTGAGGAAACGTAAGCTGCAATCACATAAGAAATTCTGAAGAGGGGTAGGCTGGGAGGGTTCGATGTGGAATACGTGGGAGGAACATCCCATCGAAAGAACGTTACCAGATGAGGTAAGTAACTTGTTCTTCGAGTGGAGTGTGTCCTCTGACGTATTCCACATATATGACAGACTCCCAAAGCAGTACCAACGTATGGAGGTGGGACAAGAATTTACAATTTTAGAATGCCCAATCAAATGTCTGAATAGAGGACTGCCTTAACAAAGGGCAAATCCTGCTTATGGATGGAGTCCAGGGAATAGTGTCTCACAAAAGTATGGACAGAGGCCCATGTGGTTGCTTCACAAATATTTTGCGAATAGGAACACCACTCTGCATAGCAGTGGAAGCAGCCACACCCCTAGTAAAGTGAACCCGTAAGCCTACTGGAGGGTCCTTTCCTGCCATACGATAACACTCAAGAGATCGTCAAAATGAACCATCTGGACAAGGTCTGTTTGGAAACAGCCTGATCCAACTGTCTACCAGCATAACCAACGAAGAGCTGATTGTCCACTCTGACCCGGGACATCCTTGAGGGATAGAAACTCGAAGCTCTCCTAGGATCCAACCTATGGAGCCTCTCCTCTTCATTACCAGGATGTCGAGGAGGATAAAACACCGGAAGAATTACCTTCTGGCTCAAATGAAATTCTGACACATCCTTCGTAAGAAAAGAAGGCCGTACCCTAAGGACAACCCTGTCCTTATGGAACACAATAAAGGGTGGCTTGGCGGAAAGTGCCTGCAACTCACTCACTCTGCGTGCGGAAGTAACCGCAACTAAAAATACAGTTTTAAAGGACAACAGTCACAACGGACAAGAATGTAAGGGCTCAAACGGAGCTCCCATCAGGAACTTTAGAACCAAATTCAAATCCCATCCCGGCACCTGGAAAGGTGATGTGGAAACACATTAGTTAGCCCTTTTAGAAACTGAGAAATCAAAGGAATCTTAAAATAAGAACACTCCTCAGACAAGCGCTTAAATATTGACAGCACCGCCATGTAACCCTTAATGGTACCCACTTGCAAGCCCTTGTGGGCCAATGAAAGCAAAAAAAAAAAAAAAATAGAATGGAACATTGGAAAGGATCCACATTATGTACCCTGCACCAGTCGAACTTTCTCCAACAGCAACTGTACAGGGACGTTGTTGCAGGCCTTCTGGCCGAAAGCACAACCTCCATCACGTCTTCAGGGAGGTCCCAATCTTTATACCTCAACCTTTCAGATACCAACCATGAAGGCTGAGAGACTTGACCTCTGGATGGAGAACCCGACCCCCCCGTCCCATGAGAGCAGATCGTCTCAGTAGGGAAGACGGCGTGGAGGGCAGATGGACATGTCTAGAAGGTCTGGGTACCACTCTCTTCCGGCCCATGCCGGAGCAATGAGGATCATTCGGGAACCGAACCTCCGCATCACTTGCGGAATGACGGTGACTGGAGGAAACACGTACAGCAGTGGAAAGGACCACTCCACTACAAACGCGTCCCCTAAGGCTCCTCTTAGAGGAAATTCCCGCGAGCAGAATCTCTCGCACTTCCAGTTGACACTGGTGGTGAAGAGATCCACTTGTGGGGTTAACCAAAGGGCGAAGATCTCCAAAAGGACTTCCTGAGCCAGCTCCCACTCGGGAGAGATCGTGCTCTGCCTGCTCAGAACGTCCGCCGTCGCGTTTGTCCCCGGCCAGATGAACTGCCGAGATCGAAATTTCCTGCTGGATGGCCCAGAACCAGAGCTGCATCGCCTCCCCGCAAAACGGGAATGACCCTGCATCTCCTTTTTTGTTGAGGTAGTGCATAGCCACTGTATTGTCCGTCATAATCAGGACATTCTCCCCCTGCACAGATGGCAGAAAAGACTTCAGGGCTAGCCTGACGGCCCTCAGCTCTAACAGATTGATGTGAAGTCTGGACCCGGAGACCAACGACTGCTGACTGTCAACTCGTTGGCATGAGCTCCCCAACCCGTGAGGTATGAGTCTGTCCAAATCGTCACCTCCGGCCATGGTTGCCAAAATGGAGCCCCATTCAGATTGCCTTCCATGGCCCACCACAGAAGATCCTGGCCGACCGAGGTCGGAATCTGAACGGGATCCGACATCCTGCGGAGAACTGCGACCACTGCATCTTGAGAGCCCAATGGAGAGATCTCATCCGCAGCCTGGCCTCCGGCACCAGTAAAATGCAGGATGCCATGAGGCCGAGCAACCTCAAGAACGCAAATGCCGCGAGACTTTGGGCATGTTGAAACTTGTCCACCATCTGCAGAATGTGATAAGCCCTCACTTGGGGAGGCAAACACTGTCCCAGGGATGTGTCAAGCACTGCTCCGATGTACTGGAGCTGCTGGGTAGGCATCAAATGAGACTTCTTTAAATTGAGGGAGAGGCAGGTGACGGACAGATCCAGGGATTTCTCGGGAGATCACACCCTGATCAACCAATCATCCAGGTAGGGGTAGACGTGAATCCCCTCTTTCCTGAGAGACGCCGGCACCACAACTAGTTTGGTGAAGACCTTCGGGCGGAGGTCAATCCGAAAGGCAGGACCCGAAACTGAAAATGTGAGCCGCCAACTGCGAACCTCAGGTACTTCCTGTGCTTGGGATGAATCGGCACATGAAAGTAAGCATCCTTGAGGTCGAGAGACACCAACCAATCCTGTAGTTGAAGGGCCTGGAGGACTTTAGAAAGAGTTACCATCTTGAACTTGTCCTTCCTGAGGAGCTTGTTCAAACCACGCAAGTCCATGATGGGTCTCAATCCTCTTTTTTTTCAGAATCAAAAAATATGGGGAATACCATCCCTTGTTCCTCTCCGCTACAGGCACCAGTTCTATGGCACCTTTCTCCAGCAGAGATAGGATTTCCTGCGCAAGGAGCGGATATGGACGCTTCAAAGAGAGCTTCCCCGGTGGATTGTCGTGAGGCCTCTGCCGGAAGGGAAGACAGTAGCCGTGGGCTATGATCTCCAGAACCCACACATCTTAAGTAATGGCACGCCATTTTCCAGGATGCTGCGCAAGTCTTCCCCCAACCGGCGACCATGGGGCATGGCCTCTTGACTGAGCGGAAGCGGCTGCAGAAGTGCCTGAGGGCAAGGAGGCAACTGCCCGAGCGACATTGGCACCTTGACTACCTTGCTTTCCACCTCTGGTAATCCTACGGTGACCCCTTTGACTGGCAGCCCCTCTCGATCTACCAAAGTTAGAGTAGTACCGAAAGGAACCTCCCCTCCATTGCTGTTCCCTAGGACGAAAATGCAGAGGTTGACGAACTGCAGTGCCCAAAGACTTTGCTGCAGCTTTTGATGTCTGCAACCTCAAGGCTCTCGTCAGCCTTGCTGCCAAACAGATGGACACCATCAAAGGGCATGTTAAGAAGCCGGGATTGCACATCAGGAGCAAACCCCCGACATTTGCAACCACACAAACGTGTGTATCACGGTGCTCGCAGCCATGGACCGGCTGACAGTCTGCCACGTCCAAACCCGACTGAACGGATTCACACATGGCATCCTTGCCACCTTGCACGAGGGCGAGAAAACCATGCCGTTCTTCCCCTTCGGGAATATGCTTAGCTGCCAACGATGCACAGTTCCACAGAGTGTGAGTGAATCTCGGCAAGGCACAAACGGAGTTGGCTGCCTTCAAAGCCATACCCCCAGATGGAAAATACCTTCTTCGCCCAACCATCAAAGCGATTGTCGTCCTCATCAGGAGGGATGGTAGGGTACGCCGCCTGCTTTGCTGGGGCCGTAGCCACCTGCACCACCAAACTCTCCGGAGTAGGGTGTGATGACAAGTTGCAGGGGTCAGTAGTGGCTGGGCGGTATTTTTTCGCAAGCGACTTACTAACTGCCGGGAGACTCTCCGGAGCAGTCCAAGACGCCGCCACCCTCCTCTGCAAAGCCATGTGCAATGGCAACACCGGGTCGGTGGGTGGAACTTGGTCCAGGATGTCCGCGAGATCATCCTGATCAAAATTAACAGGTGGAGCAGACCACCCCAAGTATTCGGTCACCCTTGACATAAGACGCCTATACGAAGATTCGGCATGCGACCCTGGCTCAGACCTGCCAAACTCCACCTCCGGAGAGGTGTCAAGACCACTGGCATCATGCAAGGACTGACTGAGTTCTTCCATCTGCCTGTGCGCAGACAAGTCATCCGGGACATCAGGAGGCACAACAATCTCATCAGACCCTTCGTCCACCTCCAAAATATAATCCAGGGGTTGGAACAAATCCAATCTGGGAGGAGGACCAGAGTAGGGCCTTCCTCGGAGGTTCCACACCCCTCCGGGGCACCTCTGGCAGTTCCTCCACAAACGGCGTCGATCGAGGTGCCGACGGGGTCGACAACCTCTTTGACGGCGGACCCCCGAGAGAGCCCTACGACCGACATGGTGCTGATGGTGTCGACGCCTTCACAGGATCCGCCGGTCTCGGTGTCGAGGACCGGGACCCTGGCATGGTTATGGCGATCTTCCTTGTCCGAACGAGACCTCGACGGCTCTCAATGATCGCGCCAACCACCCGAGCCCGAGGGTGTGCGAGCAGTGGACCAAGATTGTCCCCTGCCGGCTTTTTTCAAAGGCATGGACGGAACAGTGCCATGCAATTTTGAAAATCACCATCTGCTGGTGGAATGCGTCCCATTCTGCCAGCGATGAAAACTTGGTAGGACAAGTCAACCGTCTTGCGGAATCCTCTGACGAGGACAGCGACCGATGACGGCGCTTCCTAGAATGCCTCGAAGAGGCAGAGAAATTGCAGGAACCACTCCGGGACCAAGACCCCCCCTGGACTTTCGGCAACACGGAGAATCACCACTCGAAGTCGGTCGAAAGGCCAGCAGATTTCGACTTATGGGGCTTAGACACCCTACCTACCTTTAAACAACTTCTTACGTTCCCGCAAGACCTTAGAAGTCAGGGACTGGCAGTCATCGCAATCGTCGGTGGCGTGGCTCTCGCCGAGGAACCAGAGGCAGATGTGGTGCAGGTCCGTGATGGACATCTTCGACCCGCAGTCCCGACCCTTCTTAAAGCCCGACATCGGGGTCGCAGAAGAAGACAAAGACATTGTTATCCAAAAGTAAGATCGAGCGTGCAGAGATTTCAAAGCAAACACGTTTGAGGAAAAAATGGAACTGAGGCTACGGGCACCATGCGTCCTATGTATAACATCCGGTGACGTTGACCCTCGACGGAGGCCCTCGAGGGACAACGTATCAACGTCATCAACGCAGGATGCCTAAACATTTTCCAAAGCAGCACAGCTGTGGCGATTACCCGTCATAGATGTTGAATACGTCGGAGGACACAATCCCCTCGAAAGGTACAATTAAGGGAGCACCACGGGCGCAAGAGACAATCGCCTCCTTGTGAATGATATGACTCAACCCAAAACGTCTTGCTTCTTAAACTCCTCCAACTCCTGGGGGAGAAGTTTCATTGGCACCAAATGTTATGGACTTAACAATGTTTGCATGCGAAGAGGTCGAACAAGTCTCTAACTTCAACCTCTCTAACATTAACAACTTTGGAGCATTGGATAACAGATTGCTGTTGAAACTTTGCCATTTCCATCAGCTAAAAAGGAACTATATTGGCCCCGTATTTACCTCGGCCAACATAGAAAAGAGTATCTCTCGGCTACGCCCATCTTGGAGGGTTTGGTATCCAGCTCGGAGAACACAACAGTGTCTGAGAAGGGGATAGTAGATGATCGAAGCTATGCATCACAGGAACTGTTAATGAGTAGGAGGGATCTCTCTCCTGGCCTCTCTGAAAATTACAGTGGACACTCGCACGGTATTGTATACCAAAATGTCACAGGATCAGTCGGCCACCATGGACTTAATTTCCAAAGTAGCGGATGTCATTGTGGAAAACGACTATGTTAAAAGTCCCAAGTAGAGCAACCCAATGCAGCGACATGCCAGAGAAGGCACGGTGGGGAAAAGTCACTGCCAACCTTGTACACCATAAAGACCAAGGCACGGAGGACACTGAAGTTCATGCCTTGTAGCATGAAGTAGTATCAATTGACTGAAAATAATGATTCACAGAGGATAACTGCAGAAAATGAGGAAGGTGTATTGGAGGACCTTTGCAATGAAATGTCTTTACTGAGCAGCTCTCCTAAGAACTCTATGTCTGGCAGAAAGCGGTCCCTGTCAAAACGCTGTGCATGTCCCTTGCACCAGGTGGAAAACATTAGGCGTCTGATGGAAAAAATGAAAACTGGTCCTAAGGACCACTTAAGCAGACTTTAGGGGCCACACACAGTCACCTTTTCAAATACCTTGGGGGTTGGCACGCATAGAAAGGTGGATCTGAGGTGCCCCCTAGACAAATTGGTCATTGTACAGCAGTCATATACTGGATGTAACCTGGTAGAGGTGACTCCAGCTCAAAACAGGCCTCAGAGGGAAGGCCCCTCGGCCGTGGTTGGAGTGCAATTCAAGTGCAGTGACACCAGAGGGTATTCACCGCCTCAGAGGACAAAAGCGAGTAAGGTACCACTGGACCATACCATCTGCAGCAACCGGGGAGAAACCTTGGAGCCCGGCACACGGAGCACTACTAAGACGGTGTAGTGGGGCAATTGACTAGAGAGCATGATCAGGCTCTGCCCTGCTACATCCATCAGAAGAAACAAAATTAGAATATAAGGACACATTTGAAACTGCAATTTAAATTCTCCTGGAAATACAGCTTGCACAAAGAATACTTAGTTTTGCTACACAAGTAGGAGACATGTATAGCATTAACCTGCACAATTACTGTGTTTTAAATGAGAATAGATTAGGTGACAGGATGGCGTGCACCCAAGAAAGGGGCTCGCTACACAAGTAGGGCAGAACTGTAGGCAGGATCAGGTTGCGGCTACCCCTTGGTAAGAGATCATGTGACAGTATGCACCAGGACTCGGTAGACAGCAAAATAAATGTGTCCAGCAGAGGAAAAACACGTGACAAGCAGCAGCCATTTTAAAACAGCACCAAATACAGCAGAGAATTAAACTCTGCAGCTTTTAGAAAAGGCACAAGTTAAACATGCTATTTGAACAAATACATTTAAGTGGAATGCTGTGGTTGCTGGACATAGATGCTTCCAAGGAATCTGAAAACCCAAGGCTTCGTAGAGGAAGGTTACATGGCAGAACAAGATACCATTGTGTGCATCCAGCTGTCAAGGTAAATGAAGTTGCAATAACAAGGCTGACCATTTCAAGTCTATGGGACGGATGAACATACCAGAAGTTTGTAAGTAGTTGACAGATTAATGGTTCTGCGGTCGGCTAGGCGTGAGAGAAATGCGATGCGACTGAAAAGACCAGTAATTACTGCGCACATGGTGAAAGCAGAATGATTCATAATAAGTTATTGTTATAAATGTGTCAAGACCAGGATGGCGTGGTTGCAAGAACAGGTCCTTGAGATTCAAGACCTCATGGCAGGGACAATATGGGCTGTTTCATTTAATTAATAACTAAGGCGATATCTCCTCCCAGCTACATAAAGCGTGTCATCATGCAGCCAGTTCATGGAGAGAGCGACTGCATGCTAACCGATGAGCACATGTCTTCACTGCAGAAGTAATTTAGAGCCTACTAATATTTAAACATGATGAGGAAGCACATTTTTATAGGATGTTTATGGGTGGGATCTTAGATAAGAATTGTCCAATCATTAGTTATGGACAAAGAATTTTATATGTAGCTTAGCAGAGGGAGCCAATGACCAGAAGCAATAGGTTTTCATAACCGACATCAAAATGCCTATAAAAACTGCTGTTTCCTGTTGAGTGGTGGAGAAATGCTTGAGTGAGAGCTCGGCTGTTAATCTCGTTTTCCCCAGTTTATATTGCAATTAAAACTGGGTAACCTTGCATTTGGCATACCACAATCACTCCGTGTTGTCCTTTATTTTGGAAAATACCAGTTAGAGGGTTATTTGGCATTTGACCTCAGGTTTTTAACTGTACAAACAAGGCAATGAGGTGTTCCTCTGCCGGTCTGGGTCCAATGGTTAAGATCGAATAACTCCATCCTAGGCCGGACAGTCCTTTTTTGAATAGGACACGTTTACTGGATTTATGGGGGAACATTCCCAGCCTGGCATCCATCACATCTAAAGACATTTGTGGGCTTGAACTTCCAAGGTGGGGCAGATTGGCCAATTGGGTTATCATAAAATGTAATTTACCTGCCAAAGCAGAATTACTTCACAAATGTTCTAAAGCCTTGGCTGATATGGATTTGAATCTAAAAGTTTGCTTGAACCCTGAAACTAACGATGGTCTGAGATCTGGCCTTACCCTGTCAAAAAGCACAAGTGCACAAAGTCAAAGAGCTGTGGGGTCTTAGTGGGGCCGAGGAAGTCTCCATGGGATATAACTGATACACGTGTACAATTTAGGGGATAGTAATGACATGAACAACAGAGGTCAAAGGTCCTTCCTCACCAAACCACGGGGTACTGAAATTATTCACAGTCTTGATGTATTCCTTTTGCAAAAAATCTGGTTGCGTGAGGACCTCTTAATGGATGGAAATCCATCATAACGATACATGCAGTGGGAGGGTAGCAAGGGCATCCTTCAGGTGGGATGTGTATTGTGGCACAAATGTACATGAATTTGGCTCCTTTCATGCCAGAGATCATGTCCCATTCAGTGGCGGCCGCAACTGTGGGTCCAAGCTCTTCCAACCTACTGTTACCTATTGTGAATATCTACTCGGACACGGGCAGAGAGGTTTATAAAGACAACATTTTTATAGTGCAATGTTTATTAAATACTTGGTACAAGAAATATTTGTCTGGCAGAGTAATAGTAGCTGGTGATCTAAACTCCCTGCGATTAATTGATGAATGTCTATTACTGTAGAAGCAGTGAGCAACCCTTCTGCCAACTGGTCTGGTAGGGAGGGCACATGGGCCAGGATGTTCTATGCTAATGACCTTTCCTGCCTCAACAGGACAGCGCAGGGAGAGGGCACCGTACTACATACATGAGAACATGGAACTAGCAAGTCATGTCTGGACTACGTCTTCACCGACAGGAAAACTAAAGACGAATGGACTAGTTTAGGATTAGTCCTACCTACCAGAGTGACCACACAGTCATGACAATGGAATAACAAGAGTATTGAAAAAATTAGCAAGCATATAAACAATATTACTACAGTGGACCACTGGCTTCGGGAGAATAAGTGGGATCTGTCACTATTTATGCGCTGGTTAAGCACGAGAGTCGAAATATTTTGCAATTCTTGTGAACCTATAAGTATCGCGAAAATGTCTGATCCAGAAGTAAAATTACCAACAACCACCCTACGGAAGTCAGAGCCATTGAAAACAACCCAGACAATTCTATATGGGTTGGGGGGGGGGGCGGTCGAGCTCCTAAAGAGCTCCGCCTCAACCATGTACATAAACTGGGTGGTGTATCACTAGGCTTCACTTAAATCAGCTTGCCCTGTATGCCCTTATTATTAGAAAAAGGGATAAAAGATTTTGGGGCATGGTCTGTAGATTTTTCAACAAATCCTCATTAATAGCTATGTGTCCGATAGACGATACATGAGGCATTTAGCAATCAGGAAAACGTTTTATGACTCGTCTGTAAAGTACGAGGTATAGAATAAATATATACCATGTTCCGAATTCAGTGAGGACTTTCGTGGGAGAATATTCTTCTGATTATAAAATCTATCGAAATTCTCATGCACCTGGTCCAGATACCATTGCCAACGTGGTAGTCAGTGGTCGAGGGAGCAGCAGCGGTTGGGAGCAATGCTTGTCTACTTTTTTTTATTGCATTTTACTGTTCCTATACTTTCATTTGAAAAAGAAACCATTCCGGAATGGTTCGTTTTAAAATAAAAGTGTAGGAATCAGTAGAAACGTGCACTTCAGTGCCCGGCACTGAATCTTCCCTTAAACTGCAGGTGCACTTGTTTGGGGGGTTTTATTGAACATGGGAGGGGGTGTGGTGAGGGGGTTTGTGGGAAGCGGGGGCCGTCGAGCAGGGAAAAAAGTTTCACAACTTTTCATATACTTCAGCCACTAGTAGTATTTAAATCTAACCTGCCCTTTTGGGCACACATTTTGGAACATTTGTTCTTGAAAATCTTGCACGAAGAGAACATCCCATGTTCACGGAGGAGGGCTATTCGGATCCCAGTTTTTAAAAAGGGCAATAGAACAGAACCGGATAACTACCGACTTCTGGCTGTGCTGGTTGCTAGTCACAACATTTTCGCAAATATCTTATTGAAGAAAGCCACTAAATGTTTGATTGAAACAGTTGGTCTATCCCCTTTTCAATTGGGATTTAGAAAGGATTTAACACCCTACATAACATCAGTGTGTTGCAATATCTGATTTCTGAATGTAAAAAATACCCAATGACAAACTGTACATGTGCTTCATTTATTACAGTAGACCGTTTGACATGCTAGCTCGACCAAAACTTTGGGCAAAGCTCCAAGGCTGGGGCATGGACGACTCGCTAGTACATTTCATCACTCTTCTATATGCTGAACATACTATGGCCATTTGCCTTAGTCACGAGGGGGCTATGACTACGGATGTCCCCTCCAATGTTGGTGTTAAACAGGGATGCCCATTGGCACCCTTGTTGTACAACCTGTACGTGAGTGCTGTGTGATGAGTTAGCGGTCAGAAAATTTCGCCTAAGCTGGACACTATTAAAGTGCCACACCTCAGCTACGCGGACGATACTATTCCATTAGATATAACTACAATTGGTCTCCAACGTTTTGATCCTTGCATTGGTAAACTACTCTTGGGAAAACAATCTTCAACTGAACATTTGAAAAACACAAATAATGATCTTAGGCCATAGGTGTAAACAAAATTACTTCAAATGATGTTTGAGTGATAGCCCATTGGAGGTAGTAGATAATTACACCTATCCAGGCTTCCAAATATCTAATGCCCCTTTGTGGGTTTTGTACTCCAATTCGGTGAGCTCTGAGGTCATAAAAAAGTGGCTGTGTACAATAACTTAATGCAGTTAATGGTGGGAATATAGAAGGCCAAGTAGCTTTGTTATGCAAGCTATATTGTATTGGTTGGCTGTCCTTCCGGGAAAAACTGACGACATCGTTGGACAAGCTAGAAGGGAGAATACTTAGATCAATACTAGAAGTCCCAATCAGTCCCGGTGCAAGCACTCCGATGTGAGCTGGGTGCTCACTCATTAAAAATGCAATGGAGTATACAACGGTGCAAATTGTATATTACAATTCAACAATCAACTGAGTTTGCTGAAACTATCAGAGGCCAACCAATTGGACAGTGTGGACTGTAAAAATGAATTTATAAAAGGGCTGAGGCATTTAACATTGGAGCACTTGGCCTCTATTAACATGCAATTGGACGATCTGATGGCACTCCCCAATTGGCTAAATCACATTGAAAAAGAAAATTAAACGCCTAGCAGAGTATAACCTTCTTAGACCAATTAGCAGATGAAGTACACAGAATATTGCAAGCAGGTACTCTGGGGTCTCACTACCAGTAGTTATCTGGTCAAACACCGTCCAAGACCTATCCCTAAAATGTATAACCTATCTTCGGTTGAGTATTTTACCTACTCTAGAACACACAGGGAGGTGGAAAAAGATAACCGATAAGCGATTGTGTAGACTGTGGTCTAAAAGTGGAGCCGGCACACGATGTGTTGACAAGATGCCCAAAAATGACCAAGTATCATGACAAGGGTTACCAGCAGTTTATTGCAATTCCTGTCCAGAGGGAGGGGGGCCAATTTTGGAGTACCATCTACGGCGCCAAATCAGTTGTAATCATGGCTGCTGTGTACAACAAATGGAAAACGGTCCATATTTGTATAAAAGACCTTGAAGCACCAATCACCCCTTATGGCAGCCCTCTGGTTACAAAGTGATTAGGAGTAGTGTGTTTTATTACGTAGTGACTGTTTTTTCCAGGTGCAATCACGTAAAAAGTGATTTTAAATCTTGGTTTTATAATCTTTTTAATGGAATCTTTTATGCATTGTATATAGACGATTCTATTCAATAACGTGCATCCATGTTTTGCAGTTGAAATGTCATAAATGTGTAAGGTTTATGTGAACCAAAATTTAAAAATAAGTTAAATAAAATAAATTTTTAAAAAAAGTTTTAAAAAAAGAATTGCTATTGTAACTAAATGTTGGCAGATAAGTATGATAAGGGATACATTGTATACCCCCAGCACTCCACATAAGGTGGGGTGTGCTGGCTGACCATATCAAATGTAAAGAGGGATGAAAATCCCCCTTTCCAATTTGGGAACTGTAGTTTACCCAAGAACATGAAAGGGAAATTAAAAGGGGAACCCATAGGGGTAACCTAGTCTAAGCCCAAAAGTTGTAGGAAATTAACTTCAATCATATACTATGGAGGGACCTAAAAAGGCCATCCATAAAAAGAAGAGGGGGAAACAAATATTCCCCTTCACCTAGGGACAAGGTAAAATAGTTACCTAGTCAAAGCAAAATATTCTGGGGTTGACACAGGTCAGGAAGATTTATCATTGAAATGAAAATCTTACCTACCATAGCCATATTTTGCATTTAGCCTAATTGTGTACCCTACACAATTAGGCTAAATGCAAGATATGGTTGGCTGCTACAAACGGGCTAACTGCAATTTCAGCATCTACACCTTGTATGGGACAGAAAGGTACTAAATATTTTGGGGGTAGAAAAATGCCCATAAAGGCACAATTAAATGGAAAAGACTTTTCCTAACTAGTCAAATCAATGCACAAAATGGATGCCAAAACTGGGTGGCCCAGAGAGAAAAGTAAACATTCTGCACAAAGCACCAAAAGGTGGCATTCTACTAGAGGCCAGTAGACTTACTTCAGGCAAATAATTTAAGAATCAATATGCTTTTTGTGAAATCATTTGCGGGTGGGAAGGTGGATGCAATAGGTGCACATTTGCTAACAGATTATGCTAATCAGCAACAAAGTGCCCAGGGATTTTACAATTCAGTGATTGGCCAGAGCACACTACACACTGGGGAGGCAAATTGATCAGTCCCCTGAATACCACGCAGTTGAGTAGAAAGTCCCTCATCAATTATGGACCCTCTAGACAAAAGTAATCTACAGTTCACTTCAGGAAATGAAGGCACCAATGAAACAATACAGTGGTTACCAAAATAAACAAAAAAGTGACACTTACTGTAGCAGTTTGCAAGCTCTTTTTTCTTTAGCCATTAGGCTTTTAATTAAGATGCATGATACATTTTGAAAATATTTGTATTTATTATGATTTGTTGTTTTATGTATACCAAATGACAAAATGTTGAAGAAAGACGTTAAAAGGAAAAAAAAGATAAAAAGTAAAGCAATACAATGACAAAAGAACTAGAAACTCTAAACGTTTGATCTAGGACAGCAGGCTGAAAGGCAAGGAACTGGAAGAAACACATACTAAGCAAACTCAAGCTTAAAAGAAACGCTCTGAACATTTGGAAAACCAAGCAAGACCATCGCAAACAAAATATCAGTTTATCAGACATAATTGATGGATCAATAGAAGATAGGAAAATGGGTTCATGAATACTGCTTAAGGATTCAGATTCAAAGAGTAATAGTATACATTTCCCTCCGGACTACGAAACATGTTCAACGACTCACTGTATGGAAAAATCCTGGAAACAAAACAAAAATAGTGTAAACTGTTTCTGGCAGCAGGGATGTGGACTGGGGCTAGACAGTCCTACCCCCCCCCTTCCTGCGCCACACACTCCGGTAGAACTAGCCTGCTAAAGCAGCAGATTTACCGGGAAAGTTCAGGACCTTAAGTGAAATTTCCCAAGCTAGTAAAGAAGGAATAAGGCTAAACTACAATATGGCCAAAACAACAAATGAAAATCTTGTGGCACAGCCATATTAGGGCACTAGCCACATTTAGTAGCCATACCCGGTAAACGCAAATGTGCACACTAGAAATAATGCAAACATTGTAAAAATATACTTCCTGCCACAAGTTTGTCTTTAGGAACATAAAAACTGAGCAGTAAAGGAAGTAAACCAGGTAATTCAGAAACAGTTGCCATTCAAAAAGCAATGGAAATACAATTACCATGACTCATACAAGAAGGCCCCTAACACGTTATAAGTCCTTCTTTGCAAAGGTGAGTAAGTCCAGTGCCCTTAAGACAAGTGCAAGGAAGAAACCTGTGTAGCTATTGAAGAGTCGTTGGAAGTGGATTAGTATGTTTTGGTGAAGTCAAAAGTTGGGTAAAACTTTAGTGATTAAAGCAGTGGTCCCTTTTGGCATCGGGAATTGGCCAGGCTAAGCAGCATTTCTGTGCTCAAATGAGACTGTACTTGATGCTGTACAGCTGGATGACCAAGGAACCTCAAGACAACAAACCCCATGACAAGAGACCCCAGGATACGATCAAAGCAGGCAGCAGCGAAGAACACTGCAGTCAGGTAGCGGCAGGTGACTTAAGTGGTGTAGATAAAGAAACTGCTCCTAGAACGCCCTTCGAGATGGAGTGCAGCAGTTGCAAGAGCATTGTTATTAGGCCACAAGTTGGAGGCCTGCAACTTTCCAAGGACAAACTCAGAACAGTGACCAAATACACAGCAGAGGCCCTGGGACAAAGCAGTCAGCCCACAGGGTGGTCCAGAGACACTTCCAAAGGCTCTAGATGGAAGGATCGGTGTGCAGGGGTCGAGACTTGTTGGTCCCACTAGCCCAAGGGTTGAAGCACCAGTGAGTGGTCGGAAATGTTCTCCCTGTTTGATTAACACCACGGTCTGACTTTTTGCAGAGAAGTGAAGCTTGCAGCTTCATTTCACTGGCCTTTTGCTCATTTGTTATGGGGAAACAGATTAGTCTTTGTTGGGTAAGAATTGATGCAGTCACACGGACTACACAATACGTATCTGCTTGGTATTAGTTAACCCACCTTTTGGTGTGGAATTGGATAAAATGAGAAGCGTGGAATTGTTATTATTAGAAATCATAGACTATCTGTAGAGAACCATTATCCATTATTAGACTCACTGTTAGAGAATCATTAGAATTACCATTGCCTACATTGTTACTCTTTGCTATGGAATCATTCCATTCTGTTTAGTTATCCATAGTACATTGCTGAAGTAGACGCTATCCAATATTGGAGTGTCACCTTTGTATGCATTTGCAATATGTTTTTAGAATGATACTGTATGCATATAGCGCTTGCCATGAGAAACATGCTGCCACTTTGCCATTTGAAATAGAATGACACTTGCACTTTCACATATTTGAAGTGCCATGTAGTGTTTTAGAGACAACATATACTCACCATGATTTTCATCTATGTTTGCATTAGATATAGCGCTTAGGCTGAGCGAGCAAATGCATTGCTTTTACCTCACACACACTGCCATATATTTGAAATGCCATGAAAAGCCATTCACACATTGTTATGCTTTGTAGAGACACATTTAGAGATATGTTTGGTATGTCATGTATGTATGCATGTTGAGTCACTTAGAATGAGTTGCTTTATAGTGCCTGGATTTGCGGTAAACGCTAGAGAGCATTAGGCTGGCATTTGGATCCATTCTGATAGAGCAGATGTTGCCTGCACGCACTGGGCTCAGTGCTGAGCATTGTTTTGTAAACATTGGCAGAGAGTACAGATAACATGGACCCTTGTCCTAGTAGAGACGGCCTTGGAAGCTTATCAGCTTGGCTAGTGTGCTTCGCGGAGAGAACCACGAGGGTTGGGGTCATGAAGGGAGTGACATGGAGAGATGGAGGGAGTGCTTTTGTATGAGAGGGACGGGGCCTAAGAGTGCATTTTGTAATATAGAGTGAAGCCTATATTGAAGAGAATGGGTATGAACAGGGAATAGATGATGTATTTCGCAACATACTCGGAAGGCCAAGGCAGAGAGATGAGGTCACGCTGACAGCACACGAAGTGACAGGACATGCCATGCAAGGAACACGCAAACACAGACAGGCAGGCATTTTGCTAAACGCTGAGGGAGAGACATTCTTAGACATGTGGTGCGTCATGGAAGACTATAACCAGGCGGGCTGGAGTTGTGGGAGACTGAAGAGTTGTTGGAGTCTGCACGAGAGGACTGCACGAGAGATCGAGAGTTGGCCAGAGAGATCGGGAGAGCCACAGAGAGAGAGAGTTGGCTGGAGATGGCGCAGCAGACTGATGGGCCTTGATGAGATCGATGCGGCAGAGAGAGAGCTTGAGAGAGCTTGGCAGTTGGCAGTCTTGAGGCCTGCCACTGACTGACTGAGGCCTGGCTGGAAAGACAGCAGAATAGGAAGTATGGGTTTGGCCTAGGCTTAAAGTGATAACAGACAGACACATACAGAGTTTTGGGAGAGGAGTGTGTGGATGGTGTGGATTGATGGTGTGGATTTACCCATGAAGGTGATGGATGCTAGCGCTTGCATTAGATTGCATTAGAACCACACACTTGCAGCACAGGCTTACATAGTTACTGCATGGTAGCTTTGCACCAGAAGTATAAAAGGTGCAAATTAGACATAGCATTAGAACTGCCTGCATTGTCATGCATTATGCTTAGCTGTGTGTATATAAATAAATGTATCCCATTGCAATCGATTCTTTGTGTCTTAATGTTATTTGTGTCCACGGCAGTAATCTAGGAGTAAGTAACCACAGTGCACATAGGGCCTGACACGAATGCAGTCAAGGGGTGGGAGGTATAGTGATCCACACCCCCAATAGGAGGTTGTCAGATTGTCAAAGATTGTCTGAAGACCGGAGGGGGGGGGGGGGCAACACGACGGTTAGGGGTTTGGTTATTTCAGCCTGACATTGGTATAGGTCTGTACTACAGAAGTTGGTAGTGTGACTGAGCAGCCAGGTTCATCTCAAGAGGAGTAAATGTGAGATGTAGAGCTGTACAAATGTAATCAGTAAATACAAGTAGCCAATTAACACTTACACTCAAGGTTTCTGTTATAAATAGTTATTTATTGAACATCAATTTTTAAATAAGCATTCTTTAAAAAGGCAATTCATGCAACTATATATACACATACAAAATACTTTCCAGAATAAAAAGCAGCTAGTGGATAATATTTGGATATGCTTCTTATAGAAGACCTACACCCTGAGGTGACTTCAACCACAAAGACAGTAATGGCATTTACACTTTGCAGATTCTGAGGATGCAGAAAGGAAAGGTTTAGGGAAGGAAAACGGTTAAACAGGTTCTCAGTTTACGTGAGGACAACTAACACTTCCAATGAAATCTAGATTATCCCTTTCCAGCAGTCCACTACGCTACCACATATGAGGGACAAACAATATCAAAGTCATTGGGCAAGAAGAGTCTGCAGGGAGCCAGGACAGCCACATTCAACTGGAGCAAAGTCTATGGGTCTGAGGCACTTCTTAAATCAAAGTCTTACACAAAGTTAAAGAGTTTGTAGAAAAATCACTTGCAGGGTCAAAAGTTGTTGGGTCTGTGAAAAAGAGTTGGAATCAACTAAGGTAAGCAACTGCAATTTCAAACTGAGAAAAGCACAGCTACAAGGCAATAAGCCAAGTACCCCAAGCCTAAACAGTAGCTCTTATTTGAAGAAGAGTGGTCCAGCTGTATTCTGTCTTGCTACAGCGGTGCAGACCCTTGTTCCTGAGCCTCAGATGTGGGGATAAGAGGGAGGCCGTCTGGAGGTCTCCTGCGGCAGTACTTGGGAGGTCATCAACAGCTACGGGCTCTTCTCAGTTCAGCAGCACTTCACGGTTTCAGCGGTTAGCAAACAGCACTGTCGCAATCTTGGACACTGGTTGGGCTTCCTTCACTCCTTGGGTCCTGCACTCTGGAGAGGGGACTCTGGATCTGGTCGTCCTGCTTCTGGAGTGTTCTTAGGAGATTCCTTGAGATTCTAGCTGGATTTGTTACCGCTTCAGATGTTTCACTCGAGTACAGATACTCAACCCCTGGCATTGGGCTTCCCAAGCAACAGAGAGGCACAGTAAGTCGGGAGTGATGGTCCACTGGAGTTCATTTCTGGGTTAGTTGGTCCCACTAACCCAAGGGGAGAAGTCGTTCCGTCCATAGTTTCTCCGGCAAGGTGAAAAAGGAGTTCAGCACAGCAGCAGGGTTTCACCGGGCAATTCCAAGGTCCGGCCAGCTGCAGCAAGCTTCGTTCACAGCTTCTTCATCGGTTGTTTCTCCCAGTGGTCGACACTGCGTGTAGTCCCAAAACCCTTACCTTTTAAGCAAGCTGTCTATCACATAGCAGGGTGGCTATCCTGAAAGGACAGCCAGCCAGCGACTCAGGGCTAGTTACATTAATTCAGGCATTCCTAGAGACAAAGGACGGATGTTTCTGGAACCTCCCTCACATCCTGCCCTTGCAGACACTGCAGCCAGAGGTGGGCTTCAGGGCTGAAGCCCGCGAAAGGCAAGACAGACAAAGGGCTTGAATCTGTCTCAACGCACAGAGTAAAACTGAAGAAAGACCTCTCAGAGAAAATGGTGAAAAAAGACGACATGGGCAATTTTGACGAAATTGTCACCAATGGGTGCTGTAGTGCAGCTGTGGGTTCAATCTGCAATAGAAAAGCACAAAGGTAGGAGACAGTAAATACTGCCACCAGCCATTTAGGGTAGTGAGGGTAACAAAAATGTTACATGAGAACGTAGGATAAGTGTCTATTAGGTAACTCTCCAGCACTCCACTTAAGATGGGGTGTATTGGACCTACACAGGGTAGAGGTAAGCAAAGTCAATTTCATTGTACTATTCCTGGGAACTGTAGTTCACCCAAGAAAAGGTATTTAAACCTTATGAGAAATCTAAAGGATTTCTCAGTGACACTGCACCCAAGGTGTGGTGCGTCACTATACAAAAAGCAGATGCCTATGGAGTTTGTCAGACTCCCCAAATAGTGGGAGCAAAAAATCCAAATCGGGTCAAAGCACATAAGCGCAAATTAATGATATGATAGGTTATTTATAACGTGCTTAATACCCAGAGGGTTTAAGCGCGGACCCGGGGATCGAACCTGTGTGGCTCTGCGTCGTCTTGCTTCCAAGGCGAGCATGTTGATGCTGAGCTATCCTCCCGAGAAGATGGCTGGTGGCAGTGGTTACCATTGTGCGTTTTACCGCAGGCTGAATCCTCAGCTGCAGTATTGTACTGATGGGTGCACATTGTCAAAATGGCCCAGTCTTTGTGAGGTTCTTCTTGGGTTTTAGTCTGCGTGCCAAACCATGTTTAGTCTGTTAATTTTGTCTTTGGCTGGATTTAAGGGTGAAGCCCGCCTCTGGCTCCAGCGTGTCTGGCAGAGCAGGAAGTGAGGGAGGTTCCTGAAACTCCCTGTGCTTAGTCTCCTTGGCTACAGGAATACACCCAAAGGTGATTGGCTGGTTGGCTGTCCTTGAACGACAGCCACCCTGCTCTGAGTGACAGCTACGCTGTGAATGAATGGGAGAAACCTGCATAAAAGGCAAGGTCTTTTGCAAGGAAGGCAGAGTAGACCACTGGATGAAGCAACGGAAGAAGAAACCGGAAGAGAAGCTTCCTGCGCCCTTCTGGACCGTTGGTTTGCCCAGTGAATCCCTGCAGCAGCACTGAACCTCCATTTTTCACATAGACTAGAGAAGCCTGGAACAGACTGCTTCTTCCCTTGGGTTGGTGGGACCAACTGACCCCAAGAGGAACTTGACTGGAACCCCTCTCCCTGCTGGCTGTACTTCGCTGCTGCTGCTGGAACCGAGTGCCAGGGGACAAGAACAAGTGCATCGTCTTTAAGCCTGACCAGAGCTCCAGGAAGATCCAGAAGATCCTCACGAAGCATGGTGACCCAAGCCTGAGCCACCTCAGAATGCTGGACCCCAGAAGCAAGGGGAGCCACAAGGTGTCCAAGAACCGCAGTGGTGCTATTTGCTGGTAGCTGAAACAGCGAAGTGCTGCTGATCTGGAGTAAGCCCATTGCTGCCGATGACCATCAAACCACAGTGCAGGAGTCCCCAGACGTCCTCCCTCTTGCCCTCACAACTGAGGCCCAGGAACACAGGATCTGCAGGACTGCAACAGGAACAGAAGCCAGCTGGACCCTTTTTCTTCAGATCTAAGGTACTGCTTAACTAGGGATACTTACCTCTTGTTATCCAACAGTGATTCTATTCTACAAACTCACTATATAACTTTGTGCAAGAATGTTGTACTATCCTCATGAAGTGCCTCAGCTCCCCTCGACTTGGTTCAATTAACATTGGCTGTTCTGGCTCCATGCAGATTCTTCTTACACTCGAAGTTTATCTGCCCCTCCAAAAAGTCATCCATAGGTTACTTGTATAGCTGGGAAAGGTTTAACCTATATTTCATTGGGGATTGTAAAGTACTTACCCATTTGGAGAAACTTGTTAAACCTGTTTCCTTCCCAAACCTTTCCCTTTTTCCACAACCTCAGTATTGCATTTCAGTGATATATCAATGTTCACAGTGTCCTAGCAATTGAAGTCACATAAGAGGTGTGTGTAGAGGTGTGTGTGTGTAGAGGTGTGTGTGTGTGTGTAGAGGTGTGTGTGGGTGTGTGTGTGTGTGTGTGTGTGTGTGTAGAGGTGTGTGTAGAGGTGTGTGTGTAGAGGTGTGTGTGTAGAGGTGTGTGTGTAGAGGTGTGTGTAGAGGTGTGTGTGTAGAGGTGTGTGTGTAGAGGTGTGTGTGTAGAGGTGTGTGTGTAGAGGTGTGTGTGTAGAGGTGTGTGTGTGTGTGTGTGTAGAGGTGTGTGTGTGTGTGTGTGTGTTAAATACTTAACTGAAACTGAAGGAGTATTCTTAAAGTGTATTTTATTGTTGCATATTGCCATTTCTAAAACAGGTTTATTTTGAAGCAGAATTAAATTAATAAACCCCTCTTGAGATAGGTCTGGCTGCTCAGTCACTCTACCAACTTGTGTAGTACAGACCAATGTCAAACGTTGGATTTCCTATTGCCAAGAGGACAGGGCTGGTGTAGTCTCCCACAGGGTTACTACATGCAATCTTGCCTAACAACTGGTTATACAAGTGCCTAGCTACTTACCTTTCCTGTCAGGTGTTGGTGGGCATTGTATTAACCAACTGGGACTATATGACATGCATTACTTACCATAACAGCATTTCTGATGATTGTGTCTGCTTAGATTCACATGCTGTGCATATAGTCCGACATCAGTGGTAACCGCAGAGTATTGCATCTCATCTTTCGAGGATCGAAAGGGGACGTTGACATAGGTGTGCTTGTAACACTATCCCAAACGTGCTGTCCAACATCCAGTGGTAAGCGCAAAGTATTGCATCTGGTCTTTCGGGGACCGAAAGGGGACGTCGGCATAGGTGGGTCTGTAAAACTATCCCTATCGTGACGTGTAGTGTACCCAAAATCCCTCACGCGACGAGATCCCTCCGAATATAGTCTTCCAGCCATGAGGGAGCCCAAGGCTACTGTGAGTGAGTACATGAAGAGAGAAAGTAGTAAGACGTCCATGTTCCGTCCACCTCGAGCTTGGAGGTAGGGAGGGCGCATGTTAATCTAAGCAGATACAATCATCAGAAATGCTATTACAGCGAGTAATGCATGTCTTCTAAAGCTCGTTAATCTGCTTAGAATCACATGCTGTGCATAGACTAGCAAGCAGTACATGGAGTTGGAGGTGGGTTGTGAGAAGGAACAGCAGAGCGTGTCTAGGCAATAGTGTTTTGTAAAGGTGTTTAAAGAACCCCAGGTTGGAGCTTTGCAAATGGACTCTAGGGGAACATTTGCAATGAATGCTATGGAAGCCCCAGTGCCCTGAGTAAAGTGTGCTCTAGACTTGAAGGACAGTTCTCTCTTAGCAAGAGCGTAACAGTGTGATGCATTTGAAAATCCACCTTGAGATAGCAGATTTAGAGACAGGATCCACTTCTCTACCAGCTGCCACTGAAACGAAAAATGGGATTGTTTTCCTCAGTGGTTTCTTTCTTTCCAGGTAAAACATGACAGCCCTGTGCACATCTAGTGTGTGTAGGCTTCTTTCGGCCATGCTAGTGGGATTTTGGAAAAAGGTAGGTAGTTTGATCGATTGGTTCACATGGAACTTCAAGATGAATTTAGGCACAAATCTGGGATGAGTGCGCAGAACTACCTTATTACTGTGGACTGTAACAAAAGGGTCTAGAAGAGAAGGGGCCTGTAGTTCGCTAACCCTTCTAATAGAAGTGATAGCCACTAGGAAGGCTGTCTTGCAAGTAAGGTCTTTTAGACTTGCTTTATGCATTGGCTGAAAGGGAGACCCCACGAGTCTGGTTAAAACCACATTTAGATCCCATCCAGGAGCTGGATGAGAATAGGGGGGATGAATCCTCTTAACCCCTTCCATAAAAGCTTTCATCACCAGTACTTTCCACCACAACACCTTCTGTTGTGACGTGGTGTAGGCTGAGAGCAGCAAGATGAACTTTTAGGGAATTGAAGACCAACCTTGACTAGCAAATGGGTTAGGTACAGCACAATGTGTGTGGGTGAGCAATCGATGGGATTGACGCCCTATGTATTACACTAGATGACAAACCATTTCCATTTGCTGGAATAGCAATAGCGGGTGTTAGGTTTCCTAGAAAACCTTCCCTGAGAATGTCCATGCATCTCTGAGGGAGCTGAAGGTGTCCAAACTATGACCTCAGGAGCCAGGCTGCTAAATTCTGAGTTTGTGGGCATGGGTGTAGGGTCTCTCCCCTGTCCCGAAACATGTTATACGGGCAGGGTAGTCTTACTGGTGGGGAGAGGGACATTTCCATTAGATGAGCAAACCAAGGTTGGCGGGCCCACATGGGGGCTACCAAAATCATGGCGACTGGTTCCTGGTACATCCTGTGCACTATTTGAGTAGGGGAGTTGGAGGAAAAGCGTAAACAAATTTCCCTGACCATGTTATCCAGAGACCGTTCCCCTTGGAGCGGTTCTGGGGGTACCTGGAGGTGTGGTCTTGGCATTAGGCATTCTCCTGAGTAGCAGACGCCATACGTATTCTTCGGGCAGTGGGAAATCTCTGCTCAGCACGTCTGCCAGAAGACAGAGTTCCCCTGAAACATGTTGGGACAACAGAAACATTTTGTATTTGAGAGCCCACATCCAAATGTTTTGGGACAGCTTGGATAGCCCTGGAGAGTGAGTGCCCCCTTGTTTGTTCAGGTAATACATGGCTGTGGTACTGTGTCGGAACCAGCACTGTCTTCCCTTGTAGTTGCATTTGAAAGGCTGTCAATGCCTTGAACACCGCCAATAGCTCCAATAGATTTATATGGTTGGATGCTACTTGTGGGGACCACACTCCATGCGCTGTCTGCTGAAGCAGGTGAGCCTCCCCCCCCCCCCACCCCGTGAGTGACGAGTCTGTCGTGAGAGTGGCTTCCACTGCAGGGGTGGTGAAGGTTTCCCCTTCAAGAGGCTTTCCCTCGACCACCACTGCAGAGAGAGAATGAGGGCTGGCGAGACAACTACCAGATCCTCCCATTGTCCGCTGGCCTGACACCACTGGCTGTTGAGCCACTATTGCATGGGACGAATACGCAGTCATGCGTGGGGAACCAAGTATATGCATGACGCCATCATACCTAGCAAGCACATGGCTTTGCATACCGTCACCTCCCGACTGGCTACATATTGAGGGATCTGAAAAAGCATGTTCTGAACCCTCTCGTTGGAGGGGACGACGAGGGCGTCCTTCATCCGGATTAGAGCCGCAGAAATTGTTTTGCTTGACTGGGGACGAGACTGGATTTTTTCTCGTTGATGGAGAATCCAAGACTGAACAGAAGGTCTTCATTCTTTTGGGTGTTCAAAAAGCATGTGTCGTAAGAGTCCCCTGTTATGAGCCAGTCGTCGAGGTAAGGGTAAACTGGGACGGACAGTCTGCGCAGGTGTGCTGCCGCTACTGCCAGGGCCTTTGTAAACACCTTTGGCGGTGAGGCACTGCCGAAGGGGAGCACTTCGAATTGGTAATGCCTGTCCCCTATCATGAACCTTAGATATTTCCTGTACGCTGGCAACATTGAAATATGAAAGTATGCATCTTTCATGTCCAATGTTGCCATGTGGTCCCCCGGTATACCTGAAGAATAGGGACGGCTTCTATGGCGTCCTGTCCCAGCCCAGCAGCCCTTCCATCTCTTGATTCAGGATCTGAAGATGGTCCAGTGAGAGGCGTCATGAGCGTGGCGGTCTCAACTGTGGTGGTCGGGTGAATTCCACGCAGTACCCATGGGCGACAGTCTTCATAACCCACTGGTCTGAAGTTATCCCCTCCCATGCCGTGAGGAAAGATGTTAAACGCCCTTCCCCCCCCAACGGGATGACATGGGAGGGGGACCTGGATCAGTTGGTCATTTCTGAACAGAGGCTGCGGTCCTCTGGGATTGGGGCCTCTACCTCTGGCTTTGCCGAGTCGCTGACCACTAGGTGGGTATTAGGCGAACTTCCGGATGTTTGTCCAGAATTAAAGTTCCCCCTGCTGTACCCCATTACTGAAGAGATTGGTCTCTCTATGGGTTTGTTGATAAGAGCAGTGTTTTAGGCTTGAACCCATTGAACCCAGAGTTGCGAAGCCAAGAGTGCCGCTTGAGTAGAGTGCCCCGGGCCAGAGACCTGCCTGCTGTCTCAGCAGTGTCTAGTGTGTTCTTGATTATATTCATATTTACCTGCCTGCCCTTGGGCACAATGGTGAGAAGCCTGGACCTAGCAGGTTCGGGAACCTCCTGGACACCTTATTGTACAAGGTTCCATTGTGCATCTGCATAACCGGGCAGCAGCGTGGTGTTATTCCCTATACGTGTGGTGTATGCAGCTGCCGAGGTAACATGTTTACATAGGGCGTACTACCTTTTGGATTCCTTATCTGGATGTACCACCCCCGGGTGGTAGTGAATACCAAGGAGTCGGGGGGGGTGGCATGGCCTTTAATATATTTCGGGTCCGAGGGAGCTGGCCGAAATACTTTTTCCACTCTTGGGTTCACTGCCTGGGTCTGAGCTGGCGTGACCAGGGAGGGGGCCAATCTTCTTGTAACAGAATTTAGGAGGGGGATGGCTTGGCTTGATGGGGGTTTCTCCTTGAGAATGTCCTCCACAAAGTCTTGTTCGGGTACCGCCTCCCCGAGTAGTGATCTGAAAGTGATCTGCTGCCTTCCTTGAGATGGCATTGAAGGCCATTTGGTCGTCTACAGGCGACGCTTGGCGCGCCGGGATGGATGAGGAGAATCCAGGCATACTACATCAGTGTCCTGAACTTGCGTGGGGAGCACCCACGGCTCAGTCTCCACTTGCTGGGTTTCCTCCCAGTTGTCTATGGCATCCGCCTGGTCCTCAGGGTAGTCCTGAGGGAAGGGTCTTCACTGTAGATGTCCTGGTAAGTGTCCATCTGGACCACATCTTCACGGCAGACAGAAGCCGAGGGCTGAGAGTGAAGATTTTCTTGGAAACATGAAGCTGATCTTAAAAGAGGGTCTTCACAAGATCCCTTAGGGGAAGGCTGCTCAGAAAGCGAGACAATACTTTCAAGACGATCCATTCACCCTTCGAATTTCTCCCTTGTCCACTTAAGGAACCGGAAAGGCCGAAAGGTGGAAAAACGTTTTCAGACCTTTAGCGTCGAAATTTGTCTCAAAGGGTGTTGGATAAAGGCTCCTGACTGTCCTCGTAGGTTTTGAGAGTATCGGGGCACCATGGCGTGTCTTTAGACTTGTCCGCGGCACGCTCCATGCGTTTTGACAGTAAAGGTACCAGCCCAACTGCCGAAGTAATTCTCACAATACTGTCCTCAATCTCCACCGAACCTGCGTGAGTTAACGGGTTAGAAGGCCTATCAGTAGATATACCGCCTACCTTGGCGTTAGAGGGCCTAGTGGTAGATTTTTTGCCTGGGGAAAAGGCTGAGAGGCCTTGTAGTAGGTTTTGGGCCTACCAGGCTGTTCGGGGCCGTCGGAGCGTTAAATGACCACGCTTCGACGTGTAAACCCGATTTAGGGGTAGCGCCCTTGTTTTTGGAGTGCCCAGTCACAAGACGCTGCTGCGGATCTACCTGATCAGAGGAATCTGCCGAAATTCGACAGCCTTGTTGGTGCTTTCACCTTTTTTGCCGAAACGGTGGTGGGGTTGTGTGCTTTGTGGTTTTTGTACGCCCCTGTCGCCAGGTGTTATCCCTGAAGCGAGAAACAATGTCTCTCATGAAGAGTTCCGCTATAGGGCGACCAGTATCTGGGTGGAAAAAAACAATCTGAGGGACCTCGGGCGCGTGAGGGATTTGGGGTACAATACACGTCACGATAGAGCTACTGTTGCAGACACGCCTATCTTGTCCCCGAAAGACAAGATGCAACACTCCGCGGTTACCACTGAATGTCTATGCACAGCATGTGATTCTATGCAGATTAACAAGCATCAGAAACTATGTAACCCCTAAAGCACCCTATTGCAAGATAGTGTGTGCTGGGTCTAGAAAGTTACAAAGGTAAGTAAAGTCAATTTCACTTAACTGCTCTGGGAAACCGTTTATCCCAGATAAGGTATTTAAACCTATGGGAAATCTGAAAGACTTCCCTGTGCCACTGCACTGAAGGTGCTGTGTGACAATGTAAAAGTTGATGCCTATGGAGTTTGTCAGACTCCACAACCAAAAGAAACACAAAGCTCAAAAATCACATTAAAATACATGGGAGTGGGAAAAAGGCTCTCACTCTCTCCAGGTTAAAAAAAAAAATAAGTCCTCAAAATCCAGCAAAGTTGCTGGGGGTCTCTAAGGTAGAGGGAATTCACACATCTGAGAATTCTCCCCAACAGCGTGTGACACTTTACTCACTGACCCACACCTGCCTTTCTGTGTTTTTTTCTTCGTTTCTCTCTAGACTGCTACGTGCACCACTCACTCCTGCTGCATTCCACCTCGGCCCCAGTACAAGTCTCGCAGAAACTGCGTGTGGTCATCCCACGCACAGTCGTTTGCCGATGAGCCAACCCCCCCCCCCCACTCTGTCTACTGGTGGGGGGTCTGTGCAGCTTAGATACCCCTGGGCTTTCATCTCCATTTTTTTGCACAGCAACTTCCGTATTGATCTTGAGCTCCAAATCTTTTTGGCCACCAAGGCTGTAAGGTTTGCCTTTTATTCCATCCCATACATTGTTTTCCCCATCCAACAAATTGTTTCTCCCTTTACAGCAAGGAACCCCTTTCCCTGCCTTGAACCACCTCCCTCCTTTGAACTCTCCACACAACTGCACCACCCCACTGCACGCCCTTCTGTTCCTGATCCGGCCTAAGTTTGACAGTCCAGGCGCCTCGTTGCTCTGCTGGGTTTGGCTCTGAAGAAAGGGGTTTACAGACTCACATGGTGAGTTTCCCCACCATGAGTGGTTCTGGGGTTTGCCCGAAACATTTTCAAATGGATATAGTTCTCTCTTTTCCAGAGATTCGTATCCTTTCGATGTCAGAATGCACGCACACAGACCATAAAATTGCTCTTATTTCCACAGGGTCTTCAAGTTACACCCTGATGAAGGTGGCTTAACCAACCACACTGCCGCCGAAACATGACTCCTCCAGGAGTTCAAGTGATTCAAGTGTGGCCCGTCAGTTGGCCCGTACTTCTCACTCAATGGACAATTTACCGTTTTGTTTTTTTGTTATTGTATTATCCCGTCGCTAGACCCTTGTGTGTGATTCACTTCTAAGAAATCGTCCTTACCATACTTAGAAAATATTGTAAAATACACATACTGATGTGTTGAATTTTAGTTGATAGTATTTATTGATTGCTTGGTTTAAAATTAAAGGTTTCTCTTGTCCTTTTTGCACTTTATTGCTCTACAGCACCTATGAACGGGAGCATCCAAGATAGTTTGTAGTTTTTAATTTGTACCTATATCTGCAGTAGCGGTTTCTTCTACATATTTTGTCATTTTCCTATGACCAACCTTGGTCCTGCACACTGTTTCCACCACTGGGTCTCGTAAACCCTTTACAACTTAACTATCCTTTTTTCTGCTTTATGTATTTGATTACAATATATGATAACACTGCAGACCTCCATTTAAAGAACTAGGTTTATTTTGTTCAGCATTGAAGTTGTTTAATTTTGGTTGGCAATGTTCTATACAATTGTTACATATGTTTCTGACAATGCAATTTTCTCAGTAAAACTAAAAATGTACTGTTTATGCATATTAGTCCAGTGGTTTGATAGTCAATATTTAAAGGATTTGTTGATAGTTTGGTTTTGAATCATTAACTGTTTAGTATTAACATGTGGCAGCAATCTTTTTGTTTAGTATTGGGGAGAATTCTCAGAAATATGCTACCTTAAAGACCCCAAGCAACTTTGCTGGATTTTGAGGACTCAGATTTCTCTTAAGGTTTAAATACCTTTTCCTGGGTGAACTACAGTTCCCAAGAATAGTAAGAAGAAATGTATCTTACTTAACTTTTCTCTTTGTAGGTCCAGCACACACCATCTTATGTGGAGTGCTGGGGGGGGGGGGGATGGTGGGTGTTGACGGGGGGGGGGGGTTACTTAGTAGCTAAGAAACACCCCCCCCCCCCAGCACTCCACATAAGGGGTGTGCTGGGCCTACATAGAAAAACAGGTAAGTAAAGTCAATTTCACTTTACTACTCTTGGGAACAGTAGTTTACCCAAGAGAAGGTATGTAAACCTTAAGAGAAATCCAAATGATTTCTCTGTGACACTGCATTGAGGTGCTGTGTGGCGCAACACAAAAAGCAAATGCCTATGGAGTTCGTCAGGCTCCAAAATCAAAGAAACAGAGTCCAAAGCAGACCAAAAGTACATATGAGAGTGAGAAAAAGGTCTCACTCTAGGATTCAAATTCAAAGTTCTAAAGTCCAACAAAAGAGCTGGTGGTCTTGAAGGTAATTAGCACAGAAATGAGAATTCTCTCTAACAGCGCAATCCCCGACTTGCTGCGCCTCTCCGTTGCTGCAGAAGCCCAATGCCAGGGGTCGAGTGTCCATCACCAAGTGCAAACTCTGCCACGGAATTAATGCGGCCAAAAGCTCCAGGAGCCTCCTAAGGACCCTCCAGCAGCAGGAAATACCGATCTAGACTCTCCTCTCACCAGAGTACAGGACCGAGGGAGCAAGGAAACTCCAACCGGAGGCAACTGTTCTGCATCAGTGCGGTTTGCGAAGCGCTGAAACCGCGAAGTGGTGCTGAAACGAAGAAAACCCATAGCTGCCGACCTTCTGGAATATTGCCACAGGAGCCCTCCAGACATCCTCCCTTTTGTCCCCACGACTGAGGTTCGGGAACCAGGGTCTGCTTGGCTGTAGCAAGACAGAATCGAGCTGGACCCCTTTCTTCTAACCAAAGGTACTTTTTCAGGCTTGGGAGTACTTACCTTTGTGCACTAAGCCATGATGTCATTTGAGACATGTATCTACTTACTTTCTGAGTGGATTCCAACTCCCTTTGCACAGGCTTAACTTGTGTTCCTACAAGTGATTTTTCTGAACTGTCCAACTTGTATCCAAGAAGTGCCTCAGAACTATACACGGTCCAAATTACTTTGGCTGTCCTGGCTCCATAAAGGTACTCTTCTAAATCCATCGACTTTGGTATTGCTTATCCCGCCCCATAGGTTGTAGCTTGGTGAATACTGGTACTGCTGGGAAAGTCTTGTCTAGACTTCATTTGAGGATTCAGTTGTCCTCCCATTTCCTGAGAAATTGTTCTAACCTTTTTACTTCCCGCAATCCTTCCTTTCTGCAACTAAGAACCTACAAAGTGTATTAGTGTGATATATAAATGCAAATACTATCCTTGTAATTGAAGTCACCTCGGGTGTAGGAGAAATGTATTCAGCATATCCAAAGATTATCCACTAGCTTTATTGATTCTGAAAGGTTTACTTGAAATGTTACAATCAATTGCTTTTTTAAAGAATGCTCATGTAAAACTGAAGTTAAATAATTATTTATAACTGAAACCTTGAGTATAAGTGTCATTTGGTTACTTGTATCGACGGATTTCATGTGTACAGCTCTACAGCTCACATTTATTTAACCCCTTGAGATAGGCCTGGCTGCTCAATCACACTACCAACTTGTGTAGTACAAACCTATACCAAAAGATGGGTTCCCTAAAAACAAGCGGATACGTCTTGTGTAGTTTCACACAGTGTGACTGCACCAATTCTTACCCAACACAGACAAGTCCAGCAGCATTAGTAAATGCGTCCCTTGTCTATATTTTGTAGCATACTGGATTAGAGATCCAATAGGGCGCTTTCAGTCCCATAGCCTGGTCTAAAGCCAGATTGCCACTTATTCAAGATGTTACAATTGAACAAATGTTTGAGAATATATTTGTAGGCCACCCTATCCAGTATTTTTTAGCAGAAAATGGGTGTTAGTAATGGGTAGGTGTGTCAGGGTCCAGTCCAGGTTTTTTTAATCAGCGGTATAATCCATGCACCCTACAATTCCTCTGGCACACGAGGATGCCCATCAGAGATGTGCATGCTTTCACAGTAATGGCCCGGCATACATCACCCTTCCAATTAGTGGATTTAAGATTGCTGGTAATGGCAGTCAATTCAGCTTCCATAATAGATCTGATTAACTGGTTATCTGTCACCGTTTGCTTAGTTTCACTTGTCCCAAGTGTGCTACTTTCTTGCTTCTCTCTGGAGGAGTATAACATACACTACTCACCACAATCGTATTTCTGATGATTGCATCTGGTTAGATTCACATGCTGTGCATATAGTCGGACATCTAGTGGTAATCACAGAGTACTGCATCTTTTTTTGGAAGATCAAAGGGGACATAGGCGTGACTAACACTATCCCCAACATGAAGTGTAATGTATGCAAAATCCCTCAAACATCTTTCATGTCTAATGTGGCCATGTAATCCCCTGTTGCAGCAGTCGGATTGCCTCCTGAAGGGTAGTCACCCTGAACTTTTCAGTTTTTACATACTTGTTTGCAGGTCTAAAACAGGGCACATTGTGAGATCCTCTTTGGGTACATGGAAGATCACCGAATACCCTTGTTTACCTGGAGAAGCGGGAACGACTTAGATGACCTGAACTTCTTCCAGTAGGAGGCACAGTTCTGGCTACAGGCATCTGCTTCTCGGTGGGTGGTAGCGAGGTGGTCAGAGAAACTCGATACAATACCCGTGGGCAACACTCTTTTGTAACCACTGATCTGAAAGGATTCCCCCTCCCAGGCACGGATGAATGAAGACATGCAAACCCTGACCAGTGAAGCGTGGGAGGGGACCCGTGCCGGCGAGTCACTTGGAGGTGGGAGCAGAGGAGCCACTGGGAGTACAGTTTCTGCCTCTACCTTTGCGCCTACAAGAGCCTCTTCACTGGTACTGGAAGTTGCCAGA